>NC_081413.1:439300037-439900037 GCF_030272615.1 Cryptomeria japonica | reverse complement strand
TAACCGAGTCACATCTAGCAATGTGTTTGTAATCTTTAACAGGATTTGCTCTTAACCAAGCATACTCTAGAAGAGTATATTTCTTAGTGGGTCCGAAATCCCATAGTGGTTTTTTCCCTATTTGGTTTTCCACATTAAATCTAGTGTTTTATGAGTGTTGTGATGTTTATATGCTTATGAGTTTGCATGTTTAGCAGATTTGGTTATATTACTGAAGTATATGTTACCGAGGTTGAATCTGTTGAATATATTGAAGATTAAGTTTGTATGATTCACCCCCCTCCCTCTCATCTTGTTAGCTTGGCATCTGAACTAAACATTTAGTATCAGAACTATCAATTGGTATTAGAGCATTGGACTCCAGAAGAAAAAGTTTAAAGGTACTTGAGGCAAAGATCCAAAGATGTATAAGAGGTATGCATCGAAGCTGAACAAGTCAAGTTTCTCTACATGGCAGAAAAGGATGAAGCTGAACGTATCAGAAGTTGGAGAATATGTTGTATATTATCTAGAGAATTATTTCATTACACCTAGCACCTATCCATTGACAATGGAAGAGATAAAGGCAAAGCAATAACATATTCAAGCAATGATTGAAATAACATCTGCATTGACCGACTCAGAGTTTAATGATCTAGAAGGCTGCAATGATGCCAAGGCAATGTGGGACAAGCTCATATCTGTGTATGGTAGTGATGAACATGTTCAAAGAGAAAATGTGGATAGTCTAAGAGGACAACTTGAATCTATGAGGATGAATGAAGGTGAGAACATAACCCAGTACAGTACAAGATTAAAGGAGATAGTCAATCAAATCAAAGAAGCAAGAGGAACCATTGAAGAAAAGGATGTCACAAGTAAGTTATTGAGAACCCTTCTACCAGCTTATGCAATCCGAGTCTCTACAATCAATGAATTGAGGTCTGTACCCAATATGCCAGTTTCTTTAGATGCTACTATTGGTAAGCTACATGCATTTGAGTTAAGTAATTTTGACAACAGTGGGTCTTTGGTAAATAAAGTTTAATCTGCATTTAGTTCTTTTCATCTTGATGAATCTGATGATTACAATTATAGAATGAGTAAGTACTCTGAAGGGGATCACAGTGGAGCAAGTGAGAGATTTCGCAAGAACATGGAAAAAGTACACAAACTGTATGAGGAAATCAGAAAGCAAGAAGAGTTTGAAGCACTTATAGCCAGAAGGTTACTGAGAGGCAAAGGTAAGTATAAAGGAAAACTACCTTTGAAATGTATTCAAATGTGATAAGATAGGACATATGGCTTCTAAATGTCCTGACAAAGATTCTACTAAAAAGGGAGATTACCGAGATGACAGATAGAAAAATAATCATTACAGAGGACATCGAGACTTCAGAAGAAGAGATAGAAAGTCATGCCTAATAGATGATGAGGAATCCAATGATGATAAATCAGATGAAACTTATACAAAGGAAGTAGTTTATGTGGCTATCAAAGATGGATCAGTTGAAGAAAGGTATGAAGAAAAATCCCTAATATCTCACATAAATACTAATGATTCTTGGATCATAGATAGTGGATGCTCACATCACATGACAGGAGATAAACACAAGTTTGTTATGTTAGAAGATTATGATAGAGGTTATGTAAGATTTGGTAATGATGCACCATGTCTGGTAAAAGGTAAAGGATCCATAACACTTGTTGACAATGCTAAATGTAATGATGTTTATTGGGTTGAAGGATTGCAATACAATTTTTTGAGTGTAGCACAGCTAAACAATACAGGTTACCAAATACAATTTCAGAAAGGAATTGTCAAAGTTCATGACAAACATGGAAAGTTAGCTGCTACCGGGACACAAACAAAAGGTAACACATTTCACCTTGACTCAACTCGGAACAAGTGTTTGTATGCAAAGATAGATGATACCTGGTTATGGCATAAAAGGTTTTATCATGTAAATTTTGATAATCTAATCAAAATAAGCAAGAAGCACCGAGTAAGAGGTCTACCGAGTCTTGAAAAACCTGAGAATGCTATGTGCTGAGGATACCAGATGGGTAAAAGGACAAGATCAAGCTTTACAAGTAAGTCCTACACTTCTAAGGGAATTTTAGATCTTGTGCATACTGATCTTTGTGGTCCTATGAAAGTTCAGAGTTATTATGGTGATAAATATTTCATATTATTTGTGGATGATTATTCAAGGATGATGTCAGTTATGTTTTTAAAACAAAAATCAGAATCTTTTCAAATGTTTAAATGGTACAAGGCAAGAGTTGAAAATGAAACAGGAAGACAACTGAAATGTCTTAGATCAGATAGAGGAGGAGAGTTCACATCTGATGAGTTTAACTTATTCTGCAATGATCATGGTATAAAAAGACAAGTCTCTACACCGAGAACTCCACAACAAAATGGGATAGCTGAGAGAAGGAATAGATCTATTGTGGATTTTTCTAGAACCCTGATAATTGAAAAGAAAGTGCCACAAACATTTTGGAGAGAAGCCATAAGCATAGCAGTTTACACCCTTAACCGAGTTCAACTGAAGAAAGGAACTTTGAAGACACCTTATGAAATCTGGTATGACAAGAAACCTAATGTAAGTTACTTCAAAATATTTGGAAGTAGATGCTATGTACACAAAGATGATAGAAATGGAAAGTTTGATCAGAAAAGTGAAGAAGGAACATTTCTTGGTTATTCTTCTAGAAGTAAAGCATTTAAATGTCTAATCAAATCATCTAACAAAATAGTAGAAAGTGCAAATGTGAAAATTAATGAATTTGTAGAAAGAAATGATGAAGGAAACTCCAAAGAACCAGAAGATTATGAAGAATTTGTCTATGTTCAACCGAGAAATCCTACCAAGAAGACTGTTGAAGGAGATGAAGAGAATATCCAGCTACCGAGTGATGAAGAAGATCATACAAAGCCTACCGAGCTTGTATTAGCCAAATGTGTCAAAAGACATCATGCAGAAAGTCAAATTATAGGAGATAAAGATGATCCAGTGATGACAAGGAACAAACTGAGACAGAACACATGTCTGAAATCTGAATTTGAACCAAGAATAGTGAAAGAGGCATTTAATAGTGAAGATTGGATAAATGCTATGACAAAAGAGATTGATCAAGTCAAGAAGAATGATACATGGACACTAGTCCCAAGACTGAAGGACAAAAATGTAATCGTTACAAAGTGGATTTTCAGAAACAAGATGAATGAAAAAGGTGAGGTCATTAGAAATAAAGCAAGACTAGTTTGCAAAGGTTATGCTCAAGAAGAAGGAATTGATTATGGTGAGACTTTTGCACCTATGGGAAGACTTGAAGGAGTAAGAACATTGTTGGCATACACTGCTTTCAAAAATTTCAAGTTATATCAAATGGATGTCAAATCTACATTTTTGAATGGTATATTAGAAGAAGAAGTTTTTATTGAACAACCTGAAGGATTTGTTGAAGACAAGAATAAAGATCAAGTATGTAGATTGAACAAAGCTTTATATGGTCTAAAACAAGCACCTAGAGCATGGTATTAGAGGTTGCACTCTTATTTAATCAAGATTGGTTTTATAAGGACAAGTGAAAATAGCAATATATACATGAAGAATGATGAAAATGGAGTACTGATCTCAGCCTTTTTTTTTTATGATATTATCTTTTGTGGGAATGACTCTTTATGCAAGAACTTTGGAAATGAAATGAGCAAAGAATTTGAGATGTCATTAATCGGTGAGATAATGTATTTTATAGGTTTATAGATACTACAAATGAAAGATGAGATTTTTATTACTCAATCCAAGTACATAAAGGAAATCTTGAAGAAATTTGGAATGGAGGATTCAAAACCAGTAAGTACTCCTATGACTACCAACTATAAATTATCAAAGAATGATGAATCTGCATCTGTTGATGAGACACTTTACCGATCCATGATTGGAAAGTTGCAATATGTTGTTCACAGCAGGCCAGATATAGCACATGTAGTAGGTATAGTTACAAGATTCTCTACAGATCCCAAGGAAACACACATGACAACAATCAAGAGAATTTTCAGATACCTGAAAGGCACTGAAGATTATGGCTTAGTATATCATAAAGGAAATGTTTTTTATTTAAAATTTTATGCTAATGCTGATTGGGCAGGCAACATTGATGACAGGAAAAGCACAAGTGGAGGAGCTTTCTTTTTAGGAGAAAGACTAGTGAGTTGGCTTAGCAAGAAACAAGGATGTGTTTCACAGTCAATAGCAGAAGCTGAATATGTTGTTGCAGCATTGAATTGTAACTATATTCTGTGACAATACTAGTGCCATTAACATTTCAAAGAATCCTATTATGCACTCTAAGACAAAGCATATCTCTATCAAATATCATTATCTTAGAGAATAAGTTCAAGAGAAGAAAGTGGTGTTGGAGTATGTTAGCACAAAGGAACAAATAGCAGATATCTTCACCAAGCCACTGCCAAGGGACACTTTTGAGTATCTCAGAAGTCAGTTAGGGGTCCTAACCCTATCTTCTATTCACTAATCGAGTTCAGTGAAAGAATCAATTCGATCACTATAGAATATCTTTTAGGAGTTGACGCTGATTTACACAATTTAGGATGTTTTCTAAAGGTGTGTAGGAAATAATACAGGGAACAAGAATTGTAGACAAAATGTTCTGACCGAGACTGAGTTGACACATAACAGCAAGGAATTCACTTCTCAGCAGAAGAAATCATGTTTTAGTTCTTTAGTTTTTGGCATTGTTGTTAAAGGGGGAGAAGACTAAAGAAAAGGGGAGAAGACTAATGTATGGGGGAGAAATCTGATGATAGGAGGAAGGCATTTCAGAATCTCACAGCAATCTGAATCCGAATCAATTAGGTCAAATTAATTGGTTTTTCCATCAATGTCAAAGGGGGAGATTGTTGGCATTATAACAGACAATGAGAGATTGTTGGCATTTCAATAAGGATATTGAGAAGGTTGTTGATGATTATGGATATAACTGATTAAGGATGTTTACTGTCTTAATATTATTATTTTGTCATTGATGTCAAGAAATTGATTTTCTGATTCAGTATGATGTTGCCATATCTTAAGAAGTATGATTTTGTGAGTATAAAGATGTCGGTAAAAGACATAGAAAGAATGTGATGAATAAGGGGAGGAATAAGTTATTCAATGGGCAACTATTACTGAGTTAGACAATGATGAGATCATGATGTTTAGATTGTTTTGATATCCTACATATGTTATTGTTTGTAAGGTTAATACTATACTATGTTATCGAGCAAGGAACCTAGTTGGTAAACCCTAAGGTTATCGCTATCGGTTAATGAAGGCGGAATGTCTACCGAGTGAAGTTTAATATTTACTGAGTTGCAACCAAGCTGTAACAAAATGCATTGAATGAATAAAAGCATTATTTAATGAAGGAAGCTAATGAGCTAGTTATGATTAAATGATTGTTACAACATGTATAAAGGTTGTTAAGGATCTATGGCAAAAGAAAATTGGCAGGAAGATGTACAGCTCAAATTGAACTGCAATACCCTAGCACAAGTTCCAAGAAATGTATGCAAGTTCCAAGGTGGGGTAAAATGTTTTTAGATCAAAGAATACATTGAACCTGGTCAAGTTTGAAAATCTGATGGCTATGATTGATCATGGGAAATGTGATCAAGGAGATTAAGCGGTTGGCAAATTGTTTATAAATAAGGAACTGTTGATAAACAATGTATGCGGGCAAATGTAAGCATGGGGATGCTACATAGTGATTACCGAGCACAGAAGCTTGAAGACCTATTTCATTAACAGAGTATATAGCCCAGCAGAAGGACAAGATAATTCCTATGACTAAATTGTATTGAGCAAATAAGAATCTGCTTTAGCATTTTACATGTGAAGTTGCAGATATATTTTTATTACTGTTATTTTGTAAAGTGACAGAAAATCTCTTAACTGATTGGACTTAACAGTCTTATTTGTAAAACCCTCTAGCAAGGTGACATTCTGATTGAGTGTCTGAAATCCTTTAACAAGGTCACTTCTAACAAGGTGAAGATCCTAATAGATCTGAGGGAAATCCCTTAACTGGGTCACATCTAGCAATGTGTTTGTAATCTTTAACAGGATTTGCTTTTAACCAAGCATACTCTAGAAGAGTATATTTATCAGTGGGTCCGAAATCCCATAGTGGTTTTTTCCCTATTTGGGTTTCCACATTAAATCTGGTGTTATGAGTGTTGTGATATTTCTATGCTTATAACTTTGCATGTTTAGCAGTTTTGGTTATATTACTGAAGTATATGTTATCGAGGTTAAATTTGTTGAATATATTGAAGATTAAGTTTGTATGATTCACCCCCCCCTCTCATCTTGTTAGCTTGGCATCTGAACTAAAAATTTAGTATCAAAACTATCAATTGGTATCAGAGCTTTGGACTCCGGAAGAAAAAGTTTAAAGGTACTTGAGGCAAAGATCCAAAGATGTATAAGAGGTATGCACCAAAGCTGAACAAGTCAAGTTTCTCTACATGCCAGAAAAGGATGAAGCTGCACCTATCAGAAGTTGGAGAATATGTTGTATATTATCTGGAGAATTATTTCATTACACCTAGCACCTATCCTTTGACAATGGAAGAGATAAAGGCAAAGCAAGAACATATTCAAGCAATGATTGAAATAACATCTGCATTGACCGACTCAGAGTTTAATGATCTAGAAGGCTGCAATGATGCCAAGGCAATGTGGGACAAGCTCATATCTGTGTATGGTAGTGATGAACATGTTCAAAGAGCAAAAGTGGATAGTCTAAGAGGACAACTTGAATCTATGAGGATGAATGAAGGTGAGAACATAACCCAGTACAGTACAAGGTTAAAGGAGATTGTCAATTAAATCAAAAGAGCAAGAGGAACCATTGAAGAAAAGGAGGTCACAAGTAAGTTATTGAGAACCCTTCTACCAGGTTATGCAATCTGAGTCTCTACAATCAATGAATTGAGGTCTATACCCAATATGCCAGTTTCTTTAGATGCTACTATTCGTAAGCTACATGCATTTGAGTTAAGTAATTTTGACAACAGTGGGTCTTCGGTAAATAAACTTGAATTTGCATTTAGTTCTTTTCATCTTGATGAATCTGATGATTACAATGATAGAATGAGTAAGTACATTGAAGGGGATCACAATGGAGCAAGTGAGAGATTTCGCAAGAACATGGAAAAAGTACACAAACTGTATGAGGAAATCAGAAAGCAAGAAGAGTTTGAAGCACTATTAGCCAGAAGGTTACCGAGAGGCAAAGGTAAGTATAAAGGAAAACTACCTTTGAAATGTTTCAATTGTGATAAGATAGGACATATGGCTTCTAAATGTCCTGACAAAGATTCTACTAAAAAGAGAGATTACCGAGATGACAGACAGAAAAATAATCATTACACAGGACATCGAGACTTCAGAAGAAGAGATAGAAAGTCATGCCTAATAGATGATGAGGAATCCAATGATGATAAATCAGATGAAACTGATACAAAGGAAGTAGTTTATGTGGCTATCAAAGATGGATTAGATGAAGAAAGGTATGAAGAAAAATCCCTAATATCTCACATAAATACTAATGATTCTTAGATCATAGATAGTGGATGCTCACATCACATGATAGGAGATAAACACAAGTTTGTTATGTTAGAAGATTATGATAGAGGTTATGTAAGATTTGGTAATGATGCACCATGTCCGGTAAAAGGTAAAGGATCCATAACACTTGTTGACAATGCTAAATGTAATGATGTTTATTGGGTTGAAGGATTGCAATACAATTTGTTGAGTGTAGCACAGCTAAACAATACAGGTTACCAAATACAATTTCAGAAAGGAATTGTCAAAGTTCATGACAAACAGGGAAAGTTAGCTGCTACGGGGACACAAACAAAAGGTAACACATTTCACCTTGACTCAACTCGGAACAAGTGTTTGTATGGAAAGATAGATGATACCTGGTTATGGCATAAAAGGTTTTGTCATGTAAATTTTGATAATCTAATCAAAATAAGCAAGAAGCACCGAGTAAGAGGTCTACCGAGTCTTGAAAAACCTGAGAATGCTATGTGCCGAGGATACCAGATGGGTAAAAAGACAAGATCAAGCTTTACAAGTAAGTCCTACACTTCTAAGGGAATTTTAGATCTTGTGCATACTGACCTTTGTGGTCCTATGAAGTTCAGAGTTATTATGGTGATAAATATTTCATATTATTTGTGGATGATTATTCAAGGATGATGTCAGTTATGTTTTTAAAACAAAAATCAGAAGCTTTTCAAATGTTTAAATGGTACAAGACAAGAGTTGAAAATGAAACAGGAAGACAACTAAAATGTCTTAGATCAGATAGAGGAGGAGAGTTCACATCTGATGAGTTCAACTTATTCTGCAATGATCATGGTATAAAAAGACAAGTCTCTACACCGAGAACTCCACAACAAAATGGGATAGCTGAGAGAAGGAATAGATCTATTGTGGATTTTTCCAGAACCCTGATAATTGAAAAGAAAGTGCCACAAACATTTTGGAGAGAAGCCATAAGCATAGCAGTTTACACCCTTAACCGAGTTCAACTGAAGAAAGGAACTTTGAAGACACCTTATGAAATTTGGTATGACAAGAAACCTAATGTAAGTTACTTCAAAATCTTTGGAAGTAGATGCTATGTACACAAAGATGATAGAAATGGAAAGTTTGATCAGAAAAGTGAAGAAGGAACATTTCTTGGTTATTCTTCTAGAAGTAAAGCATTTAAATGTCTAATCAAATCATCTAACAAAATAGTAGAAAGTGCAAATGTGAAAATTAATGAATTTGCAGAAAGAAATGATGAAGTAAACTCCAAAGAACCAGAAGATTATGAAGAATTTGTCTATGTTCAACCGAGAAGACTTTTGAAGGAAACGAAGAGAATATCTAGTTACCGAGTGATGAAGAAGATCATACAGAGCCTATCGAGTTTGTATTAGCCAAATATGTCAGAAGACATCATGCAAAAAGTCAAATTATAGGAGATAAAGATGATCCAATGATGACAAGGAACAAACTGAGATAGAACACATGTCTTATATTTGAATTTGAACTGAGAATAGTGAAAGAGGCATTTAACAGTAAAGATTGGATAAATGCTATGAGAGAAGAGATTGATCAAATCAAGAAGAATGATACATGGACACTGGTCCCAAGACCAAAGGACAAAAATGTAATCGATACAAAGTAGATTTTCAGAAACAAGCTGAATGAAAAAGGTGAGGTCATTAGAAATAAAGCAAGACTAGTTTGCAAAGGTTATGCTCAAGAAGAAGGAATTGATTATGGTGAGACTTTTTCACCTGTGGGAAGACTTGAAGGAATAAGAACATTGTTGGCATACGCTGCTTTCAAAAATTTCAAGGTATATCAAATGGATGTCAAATCTACATTTCTGAATAGATGTCAACTTCATCATCAACATGTCTAGATCTGATGTTCAACTTGTAAAATGCTTCAGTGTACTCCTTCACACTAGATTCCTTTTGTCTCAAATTTTGCAACTTCCGAAACAAATCTACTTGATAATTTGTCGAAACAAAATTTGATTTTAACTTAGAAATCATCCTATCCCATGCCTTAATCTTTTCTTTACCTCTTCTTTACCTATCAACTTTCAAGTGCTCCCACCAAAGAGATGCATGACCTTTCAATTGGGCACAGGAATATTTTACCTTCCTCTCTTCTGTAGTGTTTTCAAAATCAAAATACTTCTCCATCTCTGAGATCCAATCCATCAATTTATCTTAAACTAACTTCGCATCATATTCTGGTGGGGTAAAATGAGGTTTAGTGTTTGCTCTACTCAAAACCTTTAAAAACCTTTCCTCCTCTGGATCAACTGTCGGTAGGTTCGCTTGTTCCGTCAGGGTTTCTTCTCCTTCATCTTCGCTCACATCCTCAATATGTCGTCCTCTTCTCTAGGTTGTCTCCACGGCTTCTAACCGGGCTGCTATTCCTCGCAACATCTCCATTACAACAAGGTCTGCATTCCCACATGCTCTACCATTCCTAGTTCCTCTTCGCACCATTGACCCATTCTAGTCCTCTACAATTGCAGGTCGGATCCACAATCTGCCACCGTACAACAAAATTTCAGGACATGTAACCTCTAGAATGAAACCTCACTCTCATAGCACTTGAAGCAGTCATCGGTGAGGAGGGACCTCAAGGAGATCAGTCCAAATCAGTCAGCAAGAGTAAAAACAATGAAAACACACAGATATGATGGAGGCAATATAGAATAGATAGTTTTATTGCATGAAAGTTAATTACATCCAACCGGTAACATCCGGGTGACAACATACGGACACACAGGCCTGGTAGAATAGGTCACACCAAGACCTTGAAACAAAAGATCTATCTTCTAGGCACAATCTATCTATCTTATACTTCTCAATCTTCTGGTTGATTACATTCTAAATCATGATTACAAATATATATTGATGTAAAGGATCCAATCGGCCCAAAACATAGAAGGTTGACCACATGCCAAGAAACATTGAGATCAACATCCAAGGCTCTGCAAGCTTCAAAATAGGTTCTGGTAGATCACCAGAATAGGTCTCAAGAAATCAGTAACAAAGGAACAATTGGTAACAAGAAACTATCATGGAAACTGGTAGCGATATCTTGCCAGAAAGTGATCCAAAAGAGATGCAATTTGAAAGCAAGAGAGATAATAAAGTCTTCAAGTATAATCCAACTCCACAGGATCGGATGAGCCAAAACCGAGACACACAGAAAGAAACACTAAAATTGCAAAAAATAAAAAAAAATAGAAAAGAAATGGTTTATGGTTGATGCAAGATTGCTGTGAACCGAGGATGCTCCTACATCACTAGACCACCAAGGCACATTGAAAGTTTTCCTTATGGTAAACAAGTGATAACATTAATAATTAATTAGATGGATTGGATAACTAGGATTCACCTAATCAAGATAATTAATGGATGTGAGCCCCAAGACTTAGTCCTAGGGAGGATGTTTTAGGATAATCTTGGGAAGGCTACTGCGATGGCAAATCGAACTCCCTTGATCTCTCATAGGTTGAGTTGGTTCCTCATGTGTGTCACTTACCAAGAGGTTCCTTGAAAGGATGCTTGGAGGTCTAATCTAACAAGAGGTTCATTGAAACGATGCTTGTAACATGCGATGAAAATCCACACCTACATGTGACCTTGCTCATTGTACTTATGCCTTGTCTATTGTTACACCTCTGGGAATTTCTATTTGTGGTTGCCATGTAATTGGTTGTTGTTTCTGTGTGGTTGTGATACTTGAGTTATGAATTTCCTGGTAGTTGGTATCAACTTAGGTCTAGAGTGTGTGTTGGGACCTTGTGTCATATCCTAGCATGGGGGGTGGTTCCTTTGGTTCCACATGGTCAGGTGGTTGGTGTCTTTGTACCATTCAGATGTTCTCATTGGATTCATATGCGTGGATGTGGATTCTTCTTCGTTGGAGCTAATGGTTGAATATTGTAGTGGATGAATTAATTAATATCATGGATTATGTAATGTAATCATAATGTAGAAGTTGTAGATGAGACTATGTATTAGGAGAACTATTCTCTTCTTGAAATGATCATGTAATTATATAGTAGATGATGTTTAGGAAATGGGCCTAAATTTGTAAGATGGATATTGTGATGCATTGAAATCTAACTATCTTTGAAATGGAATTCAATTCATGTTAATAGATATGTTGTAGATTATCTTGTAATGGTTCGTAAAAGGGATTCATGAATTTTGATATCAAGATCATATAATAGGAATTTATGTTCTTGTTTAAGATAGAAAAGAATAGGAAATCTGATATGGTAGTTAAGATGATCGAGTAAATGTAGCTATGTAACTTGCATTTCGTGGAGATAAGTATTAGAACTCGTAGTATGATGAAATCTTTAAATGGTGTAATGGATTGTAATAATTATGTTGTAATAGGATTATCTTTGAGTATGGATGTAAATTCAAATATTGAATGAATGTTCTTATTGAAAGGTTGATGTTCTTGACAAATGGATACTTATAGATTGTAAGAATGAATGGGTAGTTGGTAAGATGAATAGTTAACCTTAAGGAAATGATTTAGATTGTTTTAGTTAATGTGGAATGAGGTTACGACTCTATTAGTAGAATAAGACAAGAGTGCATCCCAAAGTAATGAATATTATTTAGTTAATGGAAATAATGTAATTGTATCTGTTGTATGCATTTATCATTACGTGCATGTTATGATGGTTAGATGAGCTAAAAGTGGAAAATAACCCATGCAAGTAGGATTGTTGTAGTGTAGGACTTGTAGTTAATAAATGATATTGTGAATGTGATAATGACATTTACATTTATGGATGTGTTAGAAAGAAACAAGGAACCATGTATAGCATTTAAAGATTTTTGGTAAAGAAGAACTTCATGATTATTGTATTATGCACTTAGGAATCCTATAAAGGAAAATGATCATGCTAGAGTTATGAAATCATGAGTAGATATGGGAGTATTGGATAAGAAATGAAAATTATGTCTATTCATTATTATTGTAGGCGAGTAGAGATCATGTTAATAGAAAATAATTAGGGGTTTTAGGCACATTTGGATTTGGTGCATAAAATGAACATAAGGAAAAAGGGATTGGTCTTCATTGAAAAGAGTAGCATATCATATTAGATAAATGGGTAAGTAGGTTGAATACCATGAAGGATAGAGTAATTTAATTGCATGTGCATAGTTAATGAATAAGAAATACTATGTATTTCATATGTGCATGAATAATAATTAAGGATGTTAAGAGTCGTAATGGAAATGGTTAGATTGTTATTGCTTAAGATGGTAGTAAGTAGTGATGTTCAGTTACTTGTTGTTTATCCAGTAAACTCACCTAAGGAGATAGATGACTTAATTGCAGAAGCCAATCGGTCAGTATTCTCTACTACACACCGGCATATTGCATTAATGGTTGGAAGAGTGAATGAAGTAACAGAGGAAATAGAAAATGAATGGGACATATTTCTTGTTGAGAAAGAAAAACAGGAAGAATACAAGAACCCCAAACCAATAAAGGTATACCAGAAGGAGAGAGACAAAGGAAAAGGAAAGGTTGGTGGACCTCTGAGTATCAAAGTAAAAGATAACTTATCCCCACCGCCTCAAATTGCATCACCGGTAAAAACTACTGAAGATCAACCGGCAGATGAGAGTATGGACATAAAGGATACTAATCCTAATCTTGAGGTACTATACACAGTTGATGTTGATACACAAAAGGTCAACATTGTGATAGACAAAGAAACAACCAGCAAGACAGATATGGCTAGTGAGCCACCGGCAACTGACAGCATTGACAATACTGAAAGGAAAGTTGAAGTTGATAACATAAAGCAATAGGTAGAGACTCATACTCAAACTAAAACAGAGCAACAAACAGAGAGACAAGCAGAGCAATAGGTTCCGGAATAGGAACACGTTCACATGGAAATAGTGCCACCGGCAACAGGAGAAGATCAAAAACCATTGCTTAAAGAAATGGGAACATAGACTGACCTACCAGAGGTCACTGCAAGCTTGGTTACTTCATTCACCGGCAGAATTCAGAATGTTGGTTCCTCCTCAACAGGTTACAAATCAACAAATGTAACTGAAGTACTTTTGGACTCCATCAAAAGGATAATAGATTGTAGTTCACAAGCTTATAAAGCTATAGATGACACAATCCCAATTTTGAAGGTAATAGCTCCTAACTGTAACATAGACAATAAGGATTCTTTTAGACAACTTGATACTTTGTGTAAATACATCACTGAGAACACAGTGACTATTGAGAAAATAAAGGAAGAGACATTGAAGGATAAGGTAGAAATTGAAAAGCAAAAATTCTTTGAAGATCAGATAAAGAAGTGTACTAGGGAATTTGACACACTTCTACCGGAACTATGCAACTTATTAAAGGAATTCAAAACACTGTACAAAGATACTTGCAAGACAAACTTTTTGACAATAGACATAGATAAGAAAATGAGCAAGGTATAGGATGAAATCAATAAACTTGCAGACAACTTTGTTAACTCACCTGAGACATTATCAGTTTTTGAGCAAAGGATAACAAGTTTTGAGGAAGAATTACTTAAGTTAAAAAGAGAAAAGAAGAGAATAGTAAATAAGGCAAAGCATTTGAGACTAAGATTGAGTCCAAGATTGGACTATCTAGCATCATTACGGAAGGAAATATCTGAGGCACTAGTAGAGGGATAGAGAACACCGGCAGAGCATATGCAGCACCTCACCGGTATAGTTAAAAGAACAGAGACAACAATAAAGGATAGCAAGAAGTTTATGGAAAGTATAAACTTGATTTTGGTAGATCTTTTTCAAATTGTAACCACCCAGTTACAAGGTTGAGTGAGACTACAACTCTACCAACATCTAGGCAACCTTTGTCAGTGATGCCAAAGGGGGAGTAGTAGTATGAGAAAATAACCGACAGAAGACTTATCTGCTCAGGGGGAGCTCTTATATTTTTGGCAACATATTTTTGGAAACATTTTTGGATTACAGTTTTGGATACACTTTTTGAATTTTCTCATGAGTGTTGCCATGAATGCCAAAGGGGGAGATTGTTGGCATATGCACACTCCAATGAGACATTGTAGGTGATTGAAGGTTTTGTCATTGATGGCAACCTTACAATCCTATGGCACTGGCAAGGCATTACATCAGCACTAGCAAGATCAGACTCTACACCGGCACTCAGACCTTCGACATCGGCAGAGAAAGAAAGCATACCGGCACAAAGGCCGACAAGATTTTTGTTATATTGTATTTTATTTATTATTGTAAAATCTTTGTAAGCCGACTTGGCATCATTGTAAAATGACTCTTATATAAGAGAGATCATCGTAGAACATTTGTAAGTAAGTAAGAAGATTGTATTTAGGTGAAATAAGGTAGACCTATTATGCAAATTATAGGTTAAGGGTTTATGTAAGAAGCAGAGCAGAAACCGGTTCTGGATCTGGCATTATAGATGTTATTCTGAAGCAGTACAAGATACTAGATTTGTATAATCCATCATTGTAAGTCAGTGAGACTTCCCATTGAGCAGTGAGCTCTAGGCAGTTGGCCTTCCTGCATTTGCAAGCCCCTCTTGTAGCAGTAATATTCTCTAATTGGCCAGTAAGTGAATATTGTGGGTCACAAATCCCATCAAGGTTTTTCCCACATCAGGTTTCCTCATTAAATCATTGTGTTATGGTGTGTTTTTCATGTGGTTTCTTTTAATTCTATTTATTGCATTATTTCTTGCATACGGGTACACTGTTATAATATGTTCTACATGTTTTAAGTTAAGAAATTCAATTCACCGGTTAGATACTGATTCACCCCCCCCTCTCAGTATCTGTGGGAATCCTAGTAGATGGTATTAATGATTTGTTATGTTTAATTCTGCTTGCATAATTAGTTTAGGTGACATGTTCAAGTTCATAATGATCATGAGTCAATTGATGTTAATTTATATTGCATAGATGATGTTATGTGTTAAATTAGATGTTTCTTTGTAAAATAAAAATTAAATTATCTCCTTTAGTATGTTAGTTTTCTTTATTTTCTCTAGGGTATTTTGGCAGGCATTACAGATACAAAATCCTGCTTCTTACTTAACCATGCCACTAATTGGGAGCCAAAAAAAAATGCCCCACCATTTGTACTTTTCCTATCATCAACACTTACTACCCAATCTGCATTAGTATAAGATTTTAGAGTAAATTCTAATCCTTTGGGATACCACGGTCCAAAATCATATGTTCCTTTTAAGTATCTAAATATCCTTTTTACTGCAACAACATGTGACTCTTTTGGTTCCTGCTAAAATCTAGCTGCAAGACAAACAACATACATGATAGCTAGTCTTATAGTAGTAAAAAATAACAATCCTCCAATCATTGATTTGTACTTTCTTGCATCAATCTTAGAACATTTATCATCATTAGTCAACTTGCATATAGTAGTCATGGGAGTACATACCAGTTCGGAATTCTCCAATCCAAACTTCAACAATTATTTAACATATTTTGACTAAGAAATGAAAATCCCTTTACTGTTTAGATTAACTTGCAATCGAAGAAAGTAATTTAACTCACCAATCATAGATATTTCAAACTCCTTCTGCATCACACTAGAAAATTCCTTGCGCATATCATCATTACCACCAAAGATTGTGTCATCCACATAAATGACAACAATTAAGATTTTACTTGATTCAACTCTAGAGTAGAGATTACTGTCAGCAGACCCTTTTTGAAAACCTTGATTTATTAGATACTTATCTAACCTTCCATACCAAGCTCTAGGTGTTTGCTTCAATCTATACAATGCCTTCCTCAATCTACAAACAACATCTAGATCATCTGATAACTTGAATCCTTCTAGTTGTTCAATGTAGACTTCTTTCAATTTTCCATTTAGGAATGCTAACTTCACATCCATTTG
This sequence comes from Cryptomeria japonica, assembly GCF_030272615.1. Lineage (NCBI taxonomy): Eukaryota > Viridiplantae > Streptophyta > Pinopsida > Cupressales > Cupressaceae > Cryptomeria > Cryptomeria japonica. The sequence continues at coordinate 439,883,491 of NC_081413.1, read as the reverse complement.
ATAGACTTTGAAATCCTTATATGCTACAAAAGCCAAAAATATCCCAATAGCCTCCATTCTAGCAACAAAAGCATAAGTTTCTTCAATATCAATTCCTTCAACCTGTGTATAACCTTTGCATACCAACCTTTCTTTGTTTCTCACAATCTAATCATCTTCATCCAGCTTATTTTGGAATACCCACTTTGTTCCAATAATATTCTTATCTGCCAGTCTGGGTACCAATTCCCAAGTCAGATTTTTTCCAATTCTTCCTTCATTGCTTTCATCCAATTTTGATCTTTGTAGGCTTCTTCAACTATCTTAGGTTCTGTCTTAGAAAGTAAACACAAAAGAACTTGTTCTTCAATAGCTTTGCCTCTTGTAATGACTCTATTTTTATCTCCTATGATTTGATTCTCAAAAAAAAATTTCTACACATACCTTGGGGTTTTGATATAGTTGTCGGAGCAACCTGAGTTTCTTTCTGCTTCTCTTCATCTTTGTTCTTCTCTTCTCCTTCATCGGATTCATACCATGCTTGAATAACAACTTCTTTTGAAATGTTTTCATCAACCTTCACATTTTCACTTTCAACAATTTTATTCAATCTCTTATTATAACATCTGTAAGATTTTCTCTTTACAGAATAACCAAGAAATATACCTTCATCTTCTCTGCAATCAAACTTTCCAATATTTCCCTCACCTCTACAGATATACCATGTACTTCTAAAAACTTTGAATTATTTCATAGAAAGGATTTTTCCATACCATAGTTCATATGATATCTTTCCAAATTTATTTCTAAACAAAACTCCATTAAGGGTATACACAACAGTGTGTCTAGATTTGCCCAGTAAATCTCGGTAGATTTTCTTCCTTGATCATGGTTCTTGCCACCTCTTGAATAGTCTTTTTCATCCTTTCAACTATTCCATTCTGTTGAGGTGTCCTAGGAGCAGATAATTACCTTCTAATTCCATATTTCTCACAGAAAGTATCAAAATCATCAGAAATAAGTTTTCCTCCTCTATCAAATCTTTGAAACTTAATTCTTCTTTCTACTTCATTCTCAACTTGAGCTTTAAATATCTTGAACTTTTCTAATGCTTCTAACTTTTCTCATAGAAATGCAACCCAAGTCATTCTAGAATGATCATCAATTGAGAGCATGAAATACATCTCACCTTGTAAAATTCTTGTTCTAGTCAAACCAGATAGGTCTATGTGTATCAGATCCAGCAATCTAGTAGATTATTGTTCCTTTCCTCTATATTTTCCTTTTGTCCACTTTCCTACTTGACATTCTTTGCAAATACAGTTATCCAAATTAGTTAGTTTTGATAAAACTCTCACATCATTTATCATACCAATCTTCACCAAATTGTCAAAATTGATATGACACATCCTCTGGTGCCAAAGCCAACTCTCATTGTTTTGTAATAATAAGCAATGTCTTGTAGTAGCTTCCAATTGATACATGTTTCCATCTATCTTTTTCCTTGCAATAATAATAGTTCTGGATCCCTTCCAAATCTCACAACCACCATCTTGAAAGACAACATTGTAATCATTTTTCCACATCTATCAAACACTCAAGAGATTATGATGTTATCCTTTTACATAGTAAACATTTTCAGTGTTATGTTTTCCATCAAAGGTAACATAACCAATTCCAACAATTTGAGTAGTCTAATCATCTCCAAATCTAATAGAACCACCATCATATTTCTCAAGCTTTACAAACTTACATTTGTTACCAATCATATGATTTGAACATCCACTATAAATAACCCATTCATTTCTATCTCTCCTAACATGCAATGTTGTACCAATAGTCTCAACAATATTAGAGTTATTAGATTTAGGTCCATCTTTCTCTACCATGAACAAACAATCACCATCCTCATATTTTGACTCATTATATATAATACTAAATACCACTCATAAAATGGTTAGTAAGATTACTACTCAAAATTTAAATCAATCTATTTAAAATAAATATCAAAGAAGAGAATTATCATTAATGAAACATAGATAGAAAACATAAACTTCCCTTATGCTTCCTATGACATTGATATCTTCCTTGTCCTCCTCGTTTTCACGAACCTCGCTGTTTTAAAGTTGACAAATGAAGAGTGGGGGATGTAGATGGATTTAAATGTGGATTGCTCATATTTGCATAACAAACTAAGGATGAGTGGAGGTGGATATGGATTTTGATGAAAACTAAAAGCATAAGCTTGCTAATGGAGTAAATTTGGAATCAAAAGGGCATTATAAGAGTGCATTGGAAAGTGGATGATTTGATATGAGTGAAGGCTTCAATTTATAGAGTTTAGAGATTGGAAATGAATGGTCAAGATCAAAAGGGGGATGAAGGGCTTAGATTGAAGGAGAGAGAAAAGTGTGCTCACACATTTGTGAGTAGATCTTGGGAAGAACAACTATCATAGGGAAAAGGAGAAGGTATTCTCACACATGTGTGAGAAAACCCTGGGAATTTCAACTTTCATAGGGAAAAGGGGAGGATGTTCACATACATGTGTGAGAAAGCCTTGGGAAGTCCATGAAGTTGACAAGTGGAAACACTTGTGGAAAAGTTAAGGGCTATGAAAAGGAGGGTTATGACATATTTATCAAAATGGAAAGGTGTAGGGTGGCTCCATGGGGAACAACAATTCTCACACATGTGTGAGCACCCATTGGTCAAAGTTGAGGTGGATAGATGAGATGACTTGGGTAGGTGTGTAATGTTTAAAAATAGAATAAATACTAACAAGGATTAGGCTTTGGGTTAATTAGCTTAATGAGGGGATGAAAAGGTGGGTTTGTAGGTATCACAAATTTAGCCTAATTAATTATGAATTAATTTAACTAATTGGGATTAGGAATAGAATTGGAATTTTCCCTAAGGTTGAGTTTCATTTATTAAAATAAATCAAACTTTAGAAGAAGTAGGATGAATATAATTAATTAATAAATTAATTAAATGGATGAAGAGGGGAATTAATTAAATATGATTTCATTAATTTAAGATAGAAAAATGGCTAACATAATTAAATTGATTAATTATATGACATGGGATAGTTAATTAAATATTAATTTCAATTAATTTTATGTTTCTACATTTTACCCATATTTGATATAGCAACATGAAGTGATGTTATATCAAAGAAGAATAAAACATAGTAGATAGAAAAAGATAAGGACTAGTATCACGATACCCTAGTCATTGATGGGTTGAGGAAGGATGATGAGGAAGCCATGGTATGCCCCCTCGAGAGGACATGTGGGTATCAAGAACATGAGTGTGCTCTTGAAATAGATAGGACTAGAGGATGAAAGGGAAAGGAGGAGGGATAAGGAATGTGAATAAACTAAAGCCTCTAGGGAAAATGTGAGACGTAATGAAAGAAGATATGATGGGGTCAATGGAAGGTCTAATGAGGATGGGATTGTTATGCAGTAAGTGGAGAGCAATCCTAGGTTTTGATATTGCAAAGGATTATCGACATGACTAATTATAGGAATCATAATGTAATGAATATCTGATGCATGGACTAGACTCTTAGACAATAGGTTATCTCAATGTATCTAATCTTACATGTCACTATGATCAGATATATGAGGTATATGAGTTGGATGAAATCCTCATGCACTGAGATCCTTTAAGGGGACTTGATTGGAATATGCAAAGGATGGGCCACACAACTATACTAGCATACTCAAAGTGCATACAAGACTTGTTCGATCGGACACAGGAAACCATCAAACATGCCATATGACAAAATCTATGCCCCAATGTATACCAACTTATACATACCAAGATATAGAAAGATCAAGGCAGCCATGAATAGGTATAGTCCTAGGACAAAAAATAAAATTAAAACAAAAAGATTGTTCAAGAAAACATCTTGTTTGGCCAACAAACATCTCTTGCCAAGAACATGGATTTGGATACGATTGTCGGGCATGGGAAGGATGCATCTGGATGAGCACTAATTGAACATTGAATTGATGATAGGCAATAGCTTAAGTTGGCTGGGAGAGATGCTATTCAAGAGGATCTCTGCTTGGATTTTGTGATCACAATGTGGATAGGTGTTTGGATTACACACAAGTCTAGGTAAACTCATATGAATGGGAAGCTAAGTGTACTATGGGAAAGCTCAGTTTGATGGGAATATCCTTATTCATAGCAGTGAATTCACTCATAATCTCATATGGTAGGAGGTGGTGATAGGATAAAGTGATGTGTGCTAAAAGTACGTGACTAGGGCGAAGAGTGCCTACACAAATGCATTAGATTGGAATTGTGATAGAAGATGGGATGACTAGATGAAATGGAATGTGCATGAATGGAATGAATGGGGTGAGCGAGAATGTGATAAATTTCCAAATAGATGGTGGATTCGATTTATTTACCTTGACGCCTAAAAACAAGTTTTTACCAAGGTACTTGACCATAGTGCCACATAGTGGTTTTTGTCGATGGACAAAATGATTTTTCTTTACTTTTGTTTTGCATTTTTCATTTTTTTTGTATTTTCATGCTTTTTTATTTTTTGGTTTCTAAAAGTTAAAATTCCTTGAAGATTTAAGCATATAATCTCTTCAGATGGATGTTATTCATTGGTTCATCCAATAGTTCTCTGTCAAGTGTAGCCAACTGATAGGCTCCAAAGCCATATTTGGCAGTGATAACATAGGGTCCAAGCCAATTAGGCTCAAACTTTCCTTTCTTTTCTTGATCTTGTAGATTTCTCTGATTTTCCTTAAGAACAAGGTTAGTAACTTAAAACTTTTGCACCTTGACCTTCTTGTTGTAACTGTATACACCTAAAAATGGTCTAAAGATAATTAATTAAATAAGCAATTATTTAATTAATCCCCTTTACCAATTTAATGGAATTCACTAAACAATTTGATTAAATTCTTCTTTTTCATCTACTTATTAATAAATCTAAGGATTTATTTAATAGGTTCATTTCAATAGTCCTCTTTGATTAATTAATTCTCCCCCCCCTCAATTAATTCTTCTAACCTTCTAATTAATTAAAACAAATCAATTTATGAGTTGTTGAGAATTAATTAGTCTTATTTGAATTTTAAATTCAAATTACCCACATGCTTCCTAACTTCTAACCACCTAACCTAACCCCTTCCATCTAACCCTGGGTTTAATTAAACATACTCTCCCCTTGAGACACATGGCATTCTTGGGCCACATGTCCCCTTTCCTTAGAAACTTGCCCTCTCATGAACAAAGCCTCTTGACACTTGTCACCATAGAGATGACAAATGTTCCCTTTCATCCAACCTATTTTCCAACCTCCTCTAATTTCACGGTTGATATATTCAAACTTAATCTTGACCGTTGATTCCTGCCACCTCACCCCTGGCCTTGGAAATCCTATAAATAGACCCCATTTTGGAGCAATAATCATCCCATCTCATTTGCATCTTATGCATTGTTCCTATAGGCATAATATCTCTTAGCATATCATTTGAGCATTGGTATTATAGGCAATTGCATCTTAGATCTAGCTTAATTTGATCATTTTCTAGCATAATTGTTGAATCATGTAGCTTAATCATTCTCTTTTCTAGCTTAATTGCATCATTATCATTTCAAATCCTCCATCTAGGTGTAGTCAAGTCACTAGAACTTTCTTATCCAGATCTGAGAGAAAATCCACACTCGCATCTCTTAGGAGGTGATAGATCACTTTGCCATGGTTTTATCTTCCTTTTTTTAAAATTTGCTAACCATTCTTGTAATGATCTATTAAGTATTTTGTGTTGCAGCTGCAGGTATCACACTTCACAGGCACGACATTTTGGCACCCACCGTGGGGCCAGAATTATCATTTTTGGCCTCTCAAGTTTCATCAACATTCATCTCTGACCGGGTCTAGTTCAGAAACTCGTACGAGCTCCTTTTTTGGCTCATACGAACTTCTTTGTGAGTTGGCACGATAATCTTTCTTTATTTGTTAAGGCTCATTTCTCTATCGTACAAGCCTATATCTTCTTTCGTACGAGATCTAAAGTTTTGTTGTACGAGCCGGTAAAGTGTGTCGTATGAATTTCTGCTTCTATTTTTTTTAAATAGACCGCATTTTAGGGTTTTCAAGTTTTAATCCGATCATTATTAATACTAACCCTGATTTGTCTATGAGCTTTTTGGCAGCCTAACTAGTTTTGCAAGACGATTGTCAAAGATACTCTAGCCAAAGACTTATTTCAACCAAACACATCATGATTACTAATGGATCTATTTTGTAGGTTGCCTAAAAGAATTCAAAAAAACTTTGTGTATTTCTTAAATATTTCTAGGCACACTTATCTTTTGCTAAAGGAATGAACAATCATGTATTTTGTGTTTTTGATGATAGGCGAGTATGCTCTCACCTTTCTTAGGTGATCAGAAAGCTAGACTCATCTTTTACTTTCATTAGTGCATATCTTTAGCGGGCCTACCTTCTCGAGGAGCTAATAACTCTTAGCCATTAAGGTCGGTGAGAGAGGAACGACCTAAGCGGGAATGGCTAACGCCAAGTAATCCAACCCACTATAAAATAAATGTGATTTGATGAAAATCAAGTCAACAACAATGATCAGGAATAGCTTTCCTTTGTACCTTCAGGTATATCAAACCTTGGTTTTCAAGGCTGGGAGACCTCTTAATTGAGTATTATACCCTGACACGCCGAACGAATCCCTTACTAGTTCCGATTAAATTAGAAGCTAGTTGATTCACCTCCGAAAGGGTGATAATCTTTGTGCAAGAGAGATAGTAACTCTCCCAAGGCACTTGCCATATCCTGTCCCATTAGTATTTGGAGTCGGATAATATGATCTTGAGAATCCATTACGTGAGACTCAGCGGTCGTATTCTGATTAGCTATTGGGTGTGTACCTAAGCTTGCAAGTAGAGGTTTTCTCTCTCAGCCAACTTCCTTAGGTAGCATAATGTGCTTGAAGGTCACTAATCATATCGTGTGTTTATTGTGTATTAATCCCTTAAATAGAAAATAAGATATTCAAAACTGGAAAACATAAGCAAAAAAATCAAACTTCACTAATCAAAATTCAGTCAAACAAGCACATTTTTCTCTATTTTGTTCTTTGTCGTACGAGGTATCTACTTTGTCATATGGTCTGGTGGGAATTGTCATATGAGCCTGTTATCATAAAATCTTTTTTTGTACGAGACCTTTTGTTTATCGTTTGGCTTAGGGTGAATTATCGTACGAACCTGTGCTTTGTCATATGAAATTTCTTATTTGTTGTATGGGTTTATATGTATTGTCATCTGAGGCTGCTTAAACTGTCATACGAAATTATGTCTCTGTTAGTCTAGAACTATTTTTTTGAACATCTTTTTCAGATCTGTTATATTTGCTTGGTCAATTTACAGTAATCATAAACACCTGTTCTCTATCATTATGTGCTTAGATTGTCTCCTTTGTTTGCTTGGTCAAGTTATCATCTATCAAAATCAGACTTTAGAACATAAACACCTCAAGATTTTCAAGTGCTCATATTCAACAAGTTCAAGATCTAAACAGCTCAAAGTGCATCATCAACCTATTTGATAAACTGATCACCCAAAACATAGTTTCTCATCAGGATCTATCATCCTTTATCACGGAACTGAAATGTTTGGTCAGAATAATCTTGTCCCACATCGTAGGATACATCATTCCTACTGGACTTGGTTTGTATAAAATCATCATCATTGCACTCCAAAACTGAAGCTCGAAAAACTTGCACACTTTTAAACACTTGAATCATCTTTTCGTGTCATAACGCGATATCAAATTCACATTGACAATTGATCACTTATCAAAACAACTTTTAGACAATCGAACCCTTGAAACAGAAACAAAAACATTTGAAATAGCTGAAAATCATATCAACATGACATACCAAATCAAACCACAAGAAGAAAACATGACAAACCAACATATCAGAGAAATCAAACAAGTCCAAAATCAAAATACAACTATGTCAAAATCTCACAAGGATTCAAATACATCTCCAAAGAAAGGTGGTTCTTTTATGCAACTCTTAAAGATATCCCTTAAGGATTTGGCTAAGAAAGATCAAAATCGTGCACCTATGTCTAGCAATGTCTCATCCCTCCATAAGAAAATTGACTCTCCAAAGACATCAATTCCTACACCTCTTGAAAGTTTGCAAGAACCTTCCATAGCATCATCACCAAAGAATACATCTAAAGATGAAGTTCCCCAAGGGATATCCATAATGGCCATCAAACCTATTTCACAAGATCCTATTCAAAGCTCATCTCCTTCATATCCAAGCATTGATTCCTTGCAACATCCCCATAGCGCTTCCTTGCAAATTGAAGTCCTCATTCATAGAACGCTCGATAAATGTGTCCTAATAGATGGGGGAGTTGGCTTGAACATTTTCTCTTTGAGTCTTGTCCATGCTCTAGGTTATTTAGAAGATGCAGTTGATCCCCTGAAAAAGATCACATTCAAAGCATATGATGAAGAAGAGCATTCCTCTAAAGGAATTGTGATATTACCCCTTAGAGTGGGACCTTTGCAAAAAGACACAGCATGCCAAGTTCTAGACTCGGACATACCATACAACATACTCTTGGGAAGACCATGGATACATGACATACAAGCTATTACATCAACATGTCATCGGTGCTTAAAATTTCCATACAATGGGCAAGAAATCACAATATCAGCAGACTCAAATCCATTGCAGTGTTGTAGTAATCTAAAATCAGCTCAAGAGGTCATAGTTTCACATAGCAGAGAGGCAACATCTTCAAGCACACAATCCAAAGAAAAATCATCTGCATCAATTTTGTCAAACATGGAAAAACAAATGCAGCTAAGAGATCGAGGGAACGGATAATATTTTCTATCATGGAAAACCAAACAAGAGAAACTTCAAATTGAAAGGGAAGAAGAAGATGTAGGAGTTGATATAGTTCACACGTATGCAAGGCAAACATCAGGAACTAGCCCACTTGAATCAGAATCACATTCGGCTGACATGGACTTAACCGAAGATGATCGGGAACTCCTTGTGTGAGGTCATTCTGAGGAGAGTACCATTCTAGACATAGAAATACATATTGAAAGCTCTGACATCTCTATCATGACTCCTAATATCTTAGACATAATTCAACATGAGGACCCTTTATCCCTAATCTACCCCAAACCTATGGAATGGGAAAATGAAGGACATACTGTCATTGATACCTTCCTGAATGACCATGCCATATCTATATATCTTAATGCAATCAAACCCATGACAACTTTGACCAGGGATTTTGCTAACATATCTTCAAGATAAGTGGGTGCCAAATCTCCTAGTCAGAAAAAGGAAAATAAAGAAAACAATATCAAGTCTAATGCTGAAAAGCATTTCTTGGCAACATTAGACCAGGAAAAAGTTAAAAAAATGGATGCATCTAATGGTGAAAACCTTCTCAAGGTGTTGGAAGATGGGAGATATGACACCTTACCTGAATTTTATCAAGAAAGGTCATCTATCCTGATCGAACTAGCAGAGGCAGTTATCATTGGCACTACTGATCTACATCTAGCAATCTCTCTATCAGAACTAGCAAGGCAAAAACATATGGAGTTATTCAAACAATGACAAAACAATTTTACCTAGTCATATACAGACATTCCAGGGTTCGATCCATATCTTACAATACATCACCCGAATATTAGTTCAGGAGCAAGCATCAATAATGGAACATAGCACAGATCAGGAGCAGGCATTCTATTTATCACACCACAAGGTCATACAAATCCAAAAGAATACAAATTAAGCTTTCCATGCACCAACAACACCGCAGAATATGCAGCTTTGGTTACAGGTATCAAAATGGCTATAGAATGGAACATTACACAATTCCAAGTCTTTGGAGACTCTCGGCTCATCATCAATGAATTTAATGATGATTATCAAACAAAGGACGAAAAGTTGATGCCTTATAAAAAGATGGTTGATGATATCAAGAAATACTTTATAGAAATAACTTTCTAGCGGATTCCAAGGAATGACAACAAAGCAATAGACGCCATGGCTACACTTGCTTCTCTCCTTCAGACACAAGAAAATCAACAGCGTTATGAATTCCTGGTGGAAGAGTTGTTTTACCCTGCTCATAATTGTCTTGATTCCCAAACTATTTGTCACCTTGTGGGGCACGATTCCTCACGTTACGACCAAATTTACACATACCTGAAAGATAACACCTTACCTCCTGACTTATCAAAGAACCAAAAGAGAAACTTTATTCGCCAATCCTCCCATTTTACTCTCATCGCGGATACCCTGTTTAAACGAGGTCTAGACGACACTCTTTTAAGATGTCTTGAACAAGAAGAATATGAGAAGGCCTTACATGAAGTCCATAATGGCATTTGTGGCACTCATTCAAGCAGTCTTACCCTTTCAAAAAAACTCATACGCTTGGGCTATTATTGGCCCACTATGTCCAGAACAAGATTCTTTTCAGATAGCTAGAACATGCAAACAATGTCAAATCCATGGGAATTTGATTCATGCACCAGCACAAGAACTTCATGCTTTGGCAACATCTTGGCCTTTCTGCCAATGGGGTCTTGATCTAGTATGAAAGATAAATCCTTCTTCATCTAATGGTCACAAATTCATCCTTGTAGCTACAAAATATTTCACAAAATGGATTGAGGCAGTACCTCTCACAAATATCATAGGAAAACAAATTGCTGCATTTATCTTGAATTACATCATCTGTCGCTATGGAATACCAATGACCATTATCACTGATAATGGGCGACCATTTAAGAATCAAAATGTACAAGAACTATGTGAGAAATTCAAGATCCAACACAGATTCTCCACACCCTACTATCCACAGGGAAATGGGCAAGCAGAAGCATCAAACAAAACTTTTTTGAAAATCCTCAAAAAGACAATGAATGATGCTAGAAGAGATTCACAAATTCAATTAAACCCTGCTCTATGGGCCTACCATACTAGTATCTGCACACCAACAGGTGCCACACCTTTCTCTCTTATTTATGGATCAGAAGCAATACTACCAATAGAAGTAGAGATACCTTCTCTATGAGTATCATTAAAAGGTCTCATTCCAGATGAAGAACAACGAGTATCTAGACTGCAGGAGTTAGAATTAATCTATGAACGAAGACAAAATGCCTTTGATCATTTAAAGGTATATCAGCAAAGAATGTGTCAGAGTTATAATCACAGGGTCAAACCACAAGTCTTTCAAGTTGGGGAACTAGTACTAAAGGAAAATCCACGCAACTAGGCAGATTGAGAAAAGAAAGGAAAATTTGAACCAAACTGGTTAGGTCCGTTTGTGGTCACAATAGTATTTGGATCAGGAGCATATCACCTATCAACACAGGATGAAGATTAGCTCAAAGAACCCATCAATAGCATGCATCTAAAGAAGTTTTATGTCTGAAAAAGCAGAAAATCCAAAAAAAAAAAATTTAAAATCAAATATGAGAAAAAGTACAATAAAAACAGATGGTGAAAACCTGGCAAACAGGCGCTATCTATCTGTTAGCTCTTCCATCTATTAGTTAATGCATCTTTCCACTTGCATTCATTTTCAATCAGTGTTGTCCATATACCTCATGAATCCTTTGTACATATGCAGGCATCCCAGCTAATCTCTCGTCATGGTTTGGATTATTGAGTATATCATAACGACTTTGTTTCTAGGATTGGGGCAAAATCCTACACCTAGTTGGGGGCAAACTTCTTGATCATTTTGAGCTTAATCAAATAGGTAGAAAAATAGTTAAACAACCCTTATCAAGAAAAAATTGAGACATATCCAACATTGAACATGAGATCAAATTATCAACCATCAAACTATCACAAACTCAATCTAAGCACATCACACACTTTTCAGTGGATGATATATTTTGGATAATGATTTTAACATGATTGTTCAACCTTTTTTTTCTTGATTTTCACTATCATGATTTCTGAGTGACTCCAGGATGTCTTCGACTAGAGGAACAAGGAAGGAACATGATATTTTTCTTGTCTACTATCTAAAAATTAATCATTAATATGTGCAAATTTGTCTCAGGACATGATCATCAAAGTATCATTGAAGACATTTCTGATTTGTGTATTGAAATGATTAATACTACCTGTTTTACGCAAGCAACACTCATGTCATCTTGGTTCAATTATACCTCGATGCTTGTGCTAACTTGCTATATCAAAATCTAGGAAAATAGTGCTCAGGTCATCATGGTTTAATTATACCATCGATGTTTGCACTCACTTCCCACATTTCAAAAGCTCAATGATGACAAAACACAATAATCCAGTGATTGGTCCAGTCATAGTTTCTTATTTGCATTTGCATTTAGCTTGCATTTCATTCTTGAATGGGATCCCATATGCTCCTTTTATCCAAGGTTAATCTATCGTAGGAATCGTCAAGGCATCATCACAAGTGTCTACATAATCAAACTCATATCTCTCCAGATATTGTCGACCCAGCAAAAATCTTTTGCTATCCCTCTCAATAGAATCAACATCAGCATATCTGAATCTTTCTACAACTTGATATCAACAAACTACCAGTTCTTTATATAATCAATCTTATCAATTTTATCAATCCATCTAATCGGCTCTATCATGTCTTATATAGGATGTATCTTTCCTAAAACCAGATGTTTTGATCAAGTCTTATACAGGATATATCGTTCCTAAAACCAAATGCTTTGATCATCTTTGTCTTATACAGGAGGTATAATTCCTGAAACCAAACTGAATCTCGATCTTATCATTCTAACCAATCAAGTTTTATCAATAATCAAGAACCACATTGTTGTGATTATAGAACTCGCATTTTCATCAACCACAGTTGCAGAAATCAAATCATTTCTAATCGAGATATCAATTTCACAAAAAGAAAATCAAAAACTCCAAACATCAATTATCTCAATTGATCTCCCGAGGGGGCATCATCATATCGCAATCTATCAATCAAGAGCTGGGGCATCCTATCGAACCAATATCATCATCAAAATGAGATTATCACCACATCATCACACCTCGCTTCAAAGAGGGGCAAAATGTATACACCTAAAAATGGTCTGAAGATAATTGATTAAATAAGCAATTATTTAATTAATCCCCTTTCCCAATTTAATGAAAATCACTAAACAATTTGATTAATTTCTCCCTTTTCATCTACTTATTAATAAATATAATAATTTATTTAATAGGTTCATTTCAATAGTCCTCTTTGACTAATTAATTCTCCCCCCCATCAATTAATTCTTCTAATCTTCTAATTAATTAAAACAAATCAATTTATGAGTTGTTGAGAATTAATTAGTCTTATTTGAATTTTAAATTCAAATTACCCACATGCTTCCTAACTTCTAACCACCTAACCTAACCCCTTCCATCTAACCCTAGGTTTAATTAAACCTACTCTCCCCTTGAGACACATGGCATTCTTGGGCCACATGTCCCCTTTCCTTAGACACTTTCTCTCTCATGAATAAAGCCTCTTGACACTTGTCACCATAGAGATGACAAATATTCCCTTTCATCCAGCCTCTTTTCCAACCTCCTCCAATTTCACCATTGATATCTTCAAACTTAATCTTGATCATTGATTCCTGCCACCTCACCCCTGGCCTTGGAAATCCTATAAATAGACCCCATTTTGGAGCAATAATCATCCTATCTTATTTTCATCTTATGCATTGTTACTATAGGCATAATATCTTTTGGCATATCATTTGAGCATTGTTATTATAGGCAATTGCATCTTAGATCTAGCTTAATTTGATCATTTTCTAGCATAATTGTTGAATCATGTAGCTTGATCATTCTCTTTTCTAGCTTAATTGCAACATTATCATTTCAAATCCTCCATCTAGGTGTAGTCAAGTCACTAGAATTTACTTATCCCAGATCTGAGAGAAAATCCACACTCGCATCTCTTAGGAGGCGATAGATCGCTTTGCCATGGTTTTATCTTCCTTTGTTTAAAATTTGCTAACCATGCTTCTAATGATCTATTGAGTGTTTTGTGTTGTAGCTATAGGTATCACACTTCATAGGCAGGATAGTAACTAAGATGGAGGTGGTTCTAATAAACCCTGAGGTGATTCAAAGAATTGAGGTGATGCTCATCTAGTAACTCCAATTCTTGAAGTCTTGCTACTTTGTATTCTTCATCTTGAATAATGTTCTGCAGTGATATCCTTAGTGGTGAATCTTGATATCAAGTGGCAGGATAACTCCAGAACCAAAGACCAGGGTCTATGGAGTGGCTCTGATGGGTGTGCGGATGCTAGTGCAATAGGGCCAAAGGATGGGGCGAAACTAGAAATGGGGGGATTAGAAGTTGCAAGTGTGGAAGTCATGGGGGGTGGATGAATAATGATATTGAAAATGAGGTGGCTTACAAGGTCACCTTTTGTAGGAGTGTCAAAGAATGATCGATTGAAGTCAGGGGGTAATTGTGCCCCTTAACTAATAAGCTAAGCCACAAGCCAATTAGGATCAACCTTGAAGAATTTTTCTATCATTTCTTGATTGTAAGGATCATCCATAAAGGTTTTCAGATGTGGGGAGTGCTCAAATTTCTCAACTAATTATTCTTTTTGTTGGAGATCATGGTCAACAAGGAGACTAGATTTGGGCATCTCACTGCCTTCTGTGGCCATCTTCGCTTTTTGGGAGTGAGTCAAGACCATACACGGGTAACCTTGCAAGATAAAAGTACAAAGTTGTGTCACATTTTTATAAAGGAAATGGCCAATGTTGATTCAACTTTTTAAATTGAATCAAGAGAAAGTGAAATATATGTTTTAAATTTTGAAATGATGTAAACTAATAAAATGTATATTCTTTTGTGTATTTTATGTTTGTACTTTTTATAAAAAAATTTAAAAATTATTTGAATATAGTTTTGTATAAAGTAAACACTATAATTTAGTTGTTGATAAAATGCTAAAATTGAAGTTACACAAGCCGCCACACTCTACTTAATAAATTTTACTTTTTTTTCAATTTTTTTGTGTGTATTGATAACTTGAAACTTTAGTGCATGGATATATTTTTTACTATTTTTAATAAATATATTTTTTCAATAAATTTGAAAAGTTGTGTGTACTGAAATATAACTCTTTCCATTTGCCACCACCTTTTTTATTCATTATTTGTCCAAATTAGAAAATAATTATGTCATCTTGACATGGATTCTTTTCTCTAGGGCATCATATTTTTTTCAAAAATTTTAAATAAATTTTTGTATTTTTTCTTGTCAAGATAATCAATCTTATAGTTAAGTGTTGATGACCTACTTACAATAAAATTAAATGTTGAATATATAAAAAAATTAAAATATTAAAAGAGATATATTTTGGACTATTTACTTGTAGATCTATAAAAGGGTATTTTTACATTAAAAAACAAAAAAATATTTATAAGAGTAGGAGTTGTTGAAACATCAATTTTTTCAAAAAAAAATATTTTTTTGGTAATTAGACCCAAAGTGATATTAAATATACATTTAGTAGTCACTTCCAATTGGAACAGTTGTGGTTCATATATAACTTATCTATAATAATCTATATAGACCATATGTTTGACTAAAATTAATTTTTAGTTAGAAAAACTTAAATTCACTTTAAACTTAAATTCACTTTTGCTGATAGGTTGGCCTGAAATGTGACACAGTATTGTACTTTTTACCCCTCAATAATGACAAGAATGGAATGACAAGGTGGGGGATTGAATTGATTGTTGGACTTTGGTGAGAAAAGTGATAAGGTAACTCTAGATGAGAATAAGAACAGCAAATTTTTATTTATTTGATTTGGATTGGATTGGATTGGATGCTCCATGGATTAGGACAAGATTGAATAGTATAACACCTTAGACCTTGGATTAGGACATAGATGAGGTGTAAGGGTCAATGATACGGGCCACAAAAGAGAGGTAACAACCAAGATAGGCTAAACTTAGACCTTTGGATTAAGATTGGATCAAGCCTTCTTCTACTTAGGATAGACTTTGTTCCTAAGAAAAATAAAACAAGGGATTAGGGTTTTAATCAACCCAACTAATTAGGATTAATTGAGAAAGGTACTTGATCTATTGATTATTTCTCAAGCACGAGGCTAATTAAGGATTTGAAAACGGTAATGATTATGGAAGAAGATGGGTTTAAGATATGAATGGATGAAGGTCTACCTTGGATGGGGAATGACTCAATAGGTAATTTCTGGTAGAGGTAGATTAGACAATGAGATGTGACCACTTCAATTGAAAGATTGGGATAAGGAATATATTTTCTCAAAAGCATGATTTCTCAAAGGTTCTTCATCAAACTCATTACCATAACCATGTAGATAATCGTGAAAATGGTGTAGGAATGTATGATGTTTCAACAAGAGTTTGTGGTTTGTCTACAAGAATTTGTGATGCTTAAGGATTTGCTTATAACTTGGTTTCTTCTTCTTGACTTGATGGTAAATGGATCTCTTGATATTCTTGAGGGACTTGAGGATATGACACATTTGGAAAATCTGTGATAGCAAGGTGTATGTTTGTGTCAAACTTGGAAATTCTTCTCTTGACAAGAGAAATCATACAATAAAGAACATTAGCCAAGTTTCAACGCTTTGAGCAAAGCAAAAGATAAAGGGGGGCCTAGATAGCCCAAATTTGAACATAAAAGGTTTCAACAATTGCAGACACTTGAAGACATATAATTGAGGCTGTAAAGATGATTCTACTTGTTGGATCCCCACTTGGATTTCTCCAAATACCTAGACAAAGTAGATAGATAGAGATCTGGTAGCACTGGCTCCCCTTCATGGCACTCACTTCTCAGGCATACCGGAATCTCTTACCTCAAAGATCTGAAGATCTTATGAGCCAGAACACATCTATCTCTACTTTGAATGGTACAAATTAGGGTAGCTTCGAAGGTCCAACCTCCAATGCCAACAAACAAATAGGATTTTGTTAACTAAAATAAGGTGTCTAGTAAATTTTTGAAGGATCCTAATACAATGACAAATTCTTGATGCAAGCCACTTAAGGCTTTAATTGAGCTTATCGGTGTAGAGAAGGCCTCCAAATAGAAAAATTCACTCAACACTCCAACCACTTCACTAGCATATTTATATAGCGGCTTGAAAAACACTGCTTGATATCCCATTGGGAGAGTCGATATCACCAATGTAGCTCAATTCTGAAACACTCCCTTGAGGTGATGAGGCACCCAAGAGGTGATTCTCTACTCAAAATAAAAGACAGGCATTGTTAATCACCTCTCTTTCAACCAAGGTCCATGAAGGCAAGGGGAGAGGATACTTAGTGTAATGGTGGATCCACCCTACGGATGTGCAAGCACACCAAACACAAAAAAAACATTTAGTTAATTTTAATCCCTCATTGCAAAATATGAGTTCATTTAAAAACCTAAAAAATGACATGGTGATTTGTTCATTTTGAACCAAGATTGCAAAATTTGTCTGTTCTTTTTAAACCATTTGTAGCAAATTGACAATGTGAATTTTTATTTTAATCAAGATTGTAAAATGTGATTGTTCTTTTTAAACTAGATTGTTGTGCAAAATGAAAGCGACTATCCTAGGATTGATCAATTTGCACAATTTAGATATTTTTAGAGAAAATATTGCAAATTCAAAGTCTTCAAAACCTACAAGCGATGTGTTAGAAAAGCTCTCCTTGATGTCCTGCAGCTGCACCCTGGTTAGGTAATTTTGTTAGTAAATCAAAGGAAATGACTTAATGATATACATTGAAGAGACAAATATTGCAATACTTACAAAACTTATGTTATCCATTCTTGCACAACTTCCCTTATCTCCACATATCAAAATCAATGGCTTTGGCTCTAGTGGATGCCTTTATGAACTCAAAATTATCAAATCGCACAATGTAAAATCAAATGTACCAAACTAGATTTATACCAACTCCTTGACTTGCTAAAGGTGCATGCACCACTTCAAATGAACACAAAATGTGGATACACACACAAACTTCACTGCAACATTTGAGTAAACAAAGTGAAGAGACAATGTTAAGATTGAAATTGATTTAATATACTATTGGCCATGGTACGTAAATGTTAATGACCTTTGGGAAGAACCTCATCCAATTGTAATGCAAAACTTGGCCCTGGGGGTTGATCTTCCCACCTGTGGTTTTTTTTCTTTGTCTTGACAGAGTCTTATACTTGTTGGTGGTCTTTATGGATAACTCGTGCTACAACCTACAAACCAATAGCCTATGATGCAATTCATTGCACTTGAATGAAGCTTCAAACATATTGAACCTTGACCACATGATAAATACAACAATCAAAAGCTATGGCCAAATTATGCTCACTGCAGGATATGCAAAAAATGGATTTGTTGAAAGTATCTTCGAATGCACATAGACAGTTGTATATCTATATTTGAGAAGTGTAGCTAGCAGGTCAAAATATTATAACTTATCACCTATCATTAAATGGGAGCTCTAAAATAGAGAAAAGCACATCTATCAAAGCACAAAGTACTGTAGAATTTTGTGAAATGTTGTAGTTTGTAACTACCCTTGTCGTCATGCAGGCGAAGTGTGGAAGTATAAAGAAAGCATAGTTTTGTTTACTTTGGCAAAATTCTTCAAAGATGGGTCATATTTGGCATAATTCTTCAAAGATGGGTCATATTGTGGCTGTTGCAAGGTGTGTTCCCTTGGTTTCCTTGTGTTTTGCAATAGAGTGCTCGGGTTTGTGACATGGCTTAACCACCTCATGTGGATTCTATAAGTCTAGTAGTTGTATCGAGAATGAATAGGTCAATTTTTTGGTACAATGGAAATCGCACTTGTAACAAGTGGTATCAGAGCTTGGTCACAAGTTCAAACCCCTTGCTTGTGTTGGGGGGATTGTTGCAAGGTGTGTGTTCTTGGTCTCCTTGTGTTGTGCAGCACAGTGCTAGGGTTTGTGATATTCAAACCCCTTGCTTGTGTTGGGGGGATTGTTGCAAGGTGTGTGTTCTTGGTCTCCTTATGTTGTGCAGTGCAGTGCTAGGGTTTGTGACATGGTTTAACTGCCTCTTGTGGATTCTATAAGTCTAGTGGTTGTATCGAGTATTAACAGGTCAATCTTTTGGTGCAAGAACAACCACACTTGTAACAGTGGTTGCCACAATTGCAGACTAGGATTCAAAGAAAAGGCTTTAAAATATTTCAAGTGAATGCAATTGGTAAAAGTCCTCTCTCTTGGGGCAAAGCAAAATTATGCTCAACTCAAGGAGTGGATAAAGGAAGCTTACGTCTAACAATTGCATGCAGCTAAGATCCAAATAAACATGTTGCCCAAGGAACCCCCAAATCTAAATCATTATCCAATAGGAAAAGATGAACCCCTTGTATGAATTTGAATATACAACTCATGTTAGCATTGCCATAGTCTCTATTGTGCATTTTCCCTCATCA
The DNA here is from genome assembly GCF_030272615.1 of Cryptomeria japonica. Lineage (NCBI taxonomy): Eukaryota > Viridiplantae > Streptophyta > Pinopsida > Cupressales > Cupressaceae > Cryptomeria > Cryptomeria japonica. The sequence continues at coordinate 439,863,971 of NC_081413.1, read as the reverse complement.
TAGCAACTATGAACTCCAAAAAATTCCTATTATTTTTTCTTTTTTCGGTTGACTGTAATTTTTATTATAGACAGTATAATATAAGCATATAGATATTTATCTTGAACAATGTTATATATATATATATATATATATATATATATATATATATACACACGCCCTAGGATGATCTTTTCATACAATGATAGAATAAAAGGAAGGATGATATATAGCAAACTTGAAGAAAATGCAATCAGCTGGGATAAAGCCAAATTTCAAAACATGACAAAATGCTTCACAGAGATGTCATTGCATGGAAAGCAATAATGGCATGATGTGCATTAAATGGATTTGTTGGAACGAGCTTTAGAAACTTCAAGTGAAGGTAATGATTGAATTCTAGGAGTTAAATGTACTTATTGAAAAGGCTTTAGAATCTTTCAACCCAGCTCATAGATGTTAAAATGAGAGATTAAAAACAGGTAATGGACAACCACCAAAGCATGTAAAGGAAGTGGTAATAGCACAATTAAATACAAAGAAATGTGTAAAATGCTTCACAAGTGGTCTCTCTTTCTTGGGCCATAATGGGAGCTTAAGTACCTACATCAAAGGCATTAAAAAAATGATCCAGCAAATGGAATACAAAGGATCACAAGCAAACAGTTTGACATAATGATTTGAATAAAAAATATCCAACAATGGTTTAACAGAATGCCTCAAAGAAATGTACTTTCATAGACCACCATGACTACATCATGCACACAAAATAGTTTTTAAATGCTACAACTTATGTTCATCTCTTAAAGATATATGCAGAAGAGGTCATAAAAGGTTGAGTGTGTTGTGTAGAACTATTAGATGCCCTACGCACAATACAAGCATGTCAAAACATAAATCTCACAAACACTAAATCTTAAGAAAGGTCTTTTCGCAGCAAGTTTTGCATGGAACAAGTGAGTTCATGAAATGTTAGAACTTGAAATTAAAGACTGAGCATGCCAAAATGTCACTCATAAAATGGTTAGTAAGATTAGTACTCAAAATATAAATCAAACCATTTAAAAGCAATATCAAAGAAGAGCATTACATGAATGAAATATAGATAGAAAACATAAACCTCCCTTATGCTCCCTAAACCATTGATCTCTTCCTTGTCCTCCTCGTCTTCATGAACCTCACTGCTCCAAATTTGACGAATGGAGTGGGAAAGGTGCATGGAGCTAAATATGGATTGCTCACATTTGCATAACAAACTAAGGATGAGTGGAAGTGGATATGGATTTGGATGAAAAATAAAAGCATAAGATTGCTAATGGAGTGGATTTGGAATCAAAAGGGCATTATAAGAGTGCAATGAAAAGTGGGTTATTTGATATGAGTGAAGGCTTAAATTTATAGAGTTTGGGTATTAGAAATGAATGGTCAAGATCAAAAGGGGGATGAAGGGCTCAAATTAAAGGAGAGAGAAAGGTGTTATCACACATGTGTGAGCACATCTTGGGAAGAACAACTGTCATAGGGAAAAGGGGAATATGTGCTCACACATGTGTGAGAAAACCTTGGGAAGTCCAACTATCATAGGGAAAGGGGAAGGTGTTCTCACACATGTGTGAGAAAACCTTGGGAAGTCCATGAAGTTGACAAGTGGAAACACTTGTGGCAAAGTGTAAGGGCTATAAAAAGGGGGGTTATGACATAATTATAAAAATGTAAAGGTGTAGGGTGGTTCCATGGGGAAGAGCAATTCTCACACATGTGTGAGCACCCCTTTGTCAAAAGTGAGGTGGATAGGTGAGATGACTTAGGTAGGTGTGTAGAATTTAAAAATAGAATAAATACTAACAGACATTAGACTTTGTGTGAATTAGCTTAATGAGGGGATTAAAAAGTGGGTTTGTAGGAATCACAGAATTAGCCTAATTAATTATGAATTAATTTGGCTAATTGGGATTAGGAATATAATTAGAATATTTCCTGAGGCCAAGTTTGATTTACTTACTTTAGAATTAAGATGAATATAACTAATTAAATGGGTGAAGGGGGGAATTAATTAAATATGATTTAATTAATTTAAGCATAAAAAAAGGGTTAACATAATTAAATTGATTAATTATGTGACATGGGATAATTAATTAAATATTAATTTTAATTAATTTTATGTGTCTACAACAACATCATCTCTAACATAATAGGCTTTCTTATTGATTTTTTCTTTGTTATCCTTGAATTTTTGTTTTTATCCTCTTTCTAGACATCTAGATGCATAATGACCAATTTGTCCACATTTAAAACATTTAAGAGGTAACATACCTTTATACTTGTTGGTTCCTCTCTTTAGTTTCCTTATAAAGTTTGCTTCCATCTTATCTACGCTCTCATCATCTAAATCTTCATTTGCAACTTTTGATGCTTTAAAGGTCATTTTTTATTTTACTTTGTCTCTACCAAACTTCCTCATCTCAAACGCTATCAATGTGCCAAACGACTATTCTCTAGTGAATTTTATTGGATCATAGGTCTCCTCAATAGTTGAAATCTTGTCACTATAACTCTTTGGTAAAGTTCTCATGATCTTTTGTATCACATCCTTCTCATCCAAAACATCACCAAGATCTTTGATCTCATTCCCAACACTGTCAACCTTCTAAAAATAGCTCGCAAATCCTTCACCTTCTTCCATTCTCAAATTCTCATAAGTGCCCTTAGCAGTCTGCATCTTAGATAGCTTGACTCTTTCATTTCCTTCATAAATATGTTTTAATCCTTCCCAAACTTCATAAGCAGTATCTAAAGCAAAAACCTTCACCAATTCAGTTTTAGATAAAGCACTAACTTTCACGCTCATTTTCTTCATAAGCTTTAATCTCATCTGGTGTAGTAGGTCCATTTGTCGATGCCCAATACTTAGTCTCCACATCCTTCCAGGTCTTGTAACTCAGAGAAATCAAATATCCTCGCATCTTCACTTTCTAGAAACTATAGTCACATCCTTCAAAGGTAGGGATAGTTAACTTATGTGTCATCAAATCTCCTCGAGTGGTTAGTCTCACTTTCTAGGAACCAAAGCTCTAATACCAATTGTCGAATATTCTGGACAACTGAGAGAGGGGGTGAATCAATTGACAATTAAAACTTATATTCCCTTTCATAGAAACAGATCCGACAAATTAAATTTCATATTGTATAACCATGAACAAATGATAACATGAAAACATCACACACAAGAGACACCATATATGGCTTGGAAAACCCAAGAAGGTAAAAACCACAAAGAATGTTAGTTCTTAGATAAAAACACTTGTTAGGGTGACATTGGTTAAGGTAATTTTTACAAGAATATGGCTCACTGCCAGAATTGCTCACTGCATGCGAGCTCACTACCTAACTAAAACTACCAGAAAAAGGAGGGCTCACTACCTAGAGGAAGAAAGAAAGAATTCACCACAAAGGTACAACTGCCACTCTACTGCAATTTTGAAAGAAACCTTAGGCTCGGTGCCACTGGTACCAAACAACATTAGCACACAACCACACTAATCAACCACTTCGTATTACCAAAGATAGATCTTCCTTTTAGAATCAACTTCCTACTACAAATCCTTCTATGTTTATTTCATTACAATCATTCTATATATATATTGATATCTAAAATAGATCTTTTCAAGCTGACCAAGGAGACAATAAAACATAATTCAAAATAGGTCTTCACTAAGCATTTCCATAGTGGAAAGGAATGAAAAGTGGACCACTCCATAATGCAACTACACATTAACCAAATGTTGCAATCACTGGACCAAGAAGATAGAGTATCTGGGGTTAACCGGAATAAGTTAGAACAATTCCAGAGAATAAAAAAAGTGTCGAATCAAAATGATGAAGATACATGCATGAGAAACATAAATCTATAAATCCCACCATAGTTTTTCCTCTTTGACATTTTCCACGTATAATTTTGTGTTATGGTTCTCATTTATGTGATTGGCTTATTGGTTGCTTTACTTCTTTCAATTTTGTATGTACCGGTATACCGGTTGGTGTATGCATGTTTTAATAAGGCTAAAATTGAATTCTTTGGTATAACACTGATTCACCCCCCCTCCCCTCTCAATGTTATTGGATTCCAACAATTGGTATCAGAGCCTTTTGCCTTGGAGGAAGTTTAACAGCTTGAGGAGGATCCTGAATCTGGAATCCATGGACATGGGCTTGGAGAAGCAACTTGAGATGGAACTTGAAGATTATGATGCTGAAAGGTTGAAGAACTTAAAGCTACAAGATGAATTGAATTCTTCTAAGGGATTCATTCTTGTGCCACAAGAGAGGCTATCATCTATTCAAGCTAGGAGGAAGGAACTTTTGCAAAATCAAGATGATGAAGAGAAAGATGCACTTAAGGAACAATGTCATAAATTGAGTCAGGAGAACATGGTTATGATAAATGAAATGCAAGTTGTAACTATGAGAATATATAAGGAGATTGAGGACTAGAAGAAAAAGGAAGAAAATCTTGTTGTATCCCTAAAGAACAAATTTGAAGACTGTGGTAGGTCGGTTCATGAGAATGATATGTTGAGAACTGATTTAGTACAATCCCAGAGTAATGAACAAGAGCCTAAGAGACAAATGATAATTTTGAGAGAAGATCTAACTACTGCAAGTGACTATAAATAAAAATTCAAGATTAGTTCAGCACAACTAGATGAGTTATTGAAGAGACAAAGGCAGATTGGAGATTCCAATGGACTTGGATTTGAGCAAGGACAGAGTTCCGGTACTACTAATGAAGATCAAAACCATTAGGCACCGGTAAGGAAATTTAGTGCTTATAAATTTAATGGTAGATGTTTTGTTTACAATAGATTTGGTCACATGGCTAGGCAATGTAGAAACAAACCAAATCAAACCCTGATTCTGCTCCTGGTAAATGTTCTAAATGTAATAAGTATGGTCATAAGATAAAAGATTGCAGAATGAATGTTAAATTCTATGCATGTGGAAAGTTTGGACATATGGCTAATCAAAGTAGGTCAAGAAATTATACTAGTTTTAGCAAAGCAATTCAAAGGAACAATGTTACATGTTATGCATGTAATGAGGTTGGACATATTGCTAAATTTTGTAGAGGCAGAAATCCACCAGTTGGTAATGGAGGATCAAATGAGAAAGGGAAAGAAAAGGTTAGTAAAATCTGACAAGATCATACTCAGAGATGGGTCAAGAAGACTAAAGGACAATCAGCAGATGAAAATGCACCGATTACTTATCCAACAAAAGAGGTTTCTCCTGCACTGGCAGGTAACTCATTTGGTAATTGAGGCAGATGCCTCAGGGGTAGGCAAAATTCATGAAGATGTTGCATATGCCCCAGGAAGAGGTTTTGGAAGATGTTCTAGACATTGGAGATGCTTATCTAGCATGGATATGTTTTGTTCAAGATCTAGTATCTTTCACCAGAAGTCATTGATGTCAATGAAAGATTAGGGTTTTTTCTTAGAGGATAAAAGGTCAAAGTCACTTGATTTTTTTATCACCTTGAATCTAGAGCGATTCAGAGTGATTAAGAGAGATTTAGAGCGATCAAAGGCTATTCAGTGTGATCAGATATCTTCTTGAGTGATTTCACCGGTGACTGGAAGGATTTGTTAAGGGCTTCACCAGAAGCAATTAACAAGTATTTATCTTTAAACATGAAAGCAGAATCATCATCTATTCCTATCTTTGTTGCAAACCCGACTATTGTAGAGGTCAAAGATCATCCCAGGAAAATTTTCAAGTGGTATCCACATGTGGCTACCCTAGAAGATTTGGTTGGAGCATTTTCCCATGTTCCGAAGGGAGTTGTTTATGTCAAAGATGTTAGGGAATATATACATTGTCACATTGAGGATTTGGGGACATCTGATATAAAGAGAATGTACATGAGCGAGATTATGGGAGATTCTGGAAAGATCAAACCGGCATACACGCACATTGAAGAGTTAGGGTTTACCGACATTCTGGACATTCCAGAATTTGAAGATGAAATCATTAGGTATGTTTTGAGCAGAGTACATGGAGAGTTTATCTAGTTGGATAGACCTTACAAGATCATAAAGGAAGCCATCAGGGCAATCACTAGTTTACCACAAGCTGGGCAATGTCCTGATAAGAAGGTCTCTAATGATTATGTCAATAAAATCACTGGCGCAACATCTGACAAGAGATCTATAAGAATCAACACTATTACCGACACAGACATCAAATTTGGTAGCATGATCATCGATTATAAGGTAACTCAGTCAAACCGACTGAATTATGTTTCTGCTCCTGTATTTTCCCGGCTTACAAATTGATGAGAGAAAATGAGAAATTGGATCTATGTGGTTGGATATTAGATGAGTTATTAATAAACTTAGGAAAGACTAAAGGTGTAAAGAAAGGGAATTTCAGGTATGGAAACTTAATTGTCTCCTTAATGTTATTTTTCATGAATGACACTCCCGATTTTGGGAAGAGGCAATGGGCATTTGATATCCCGGTAGGGAGATAATTGAAACAGTCAATTGCTACTTTAGGTAGTCAGAGAGATGATAAAGTATGGGGATATTTTAAGGGAATCTAGAAGTATATGAAATCAAGGGAAAGGGTTCCTAAGCATATTGTTGACAAATATTCAACTGACATATGCTTCATGGTGAAGAAAGATGAAACACTTATGGAAGCGGTTAAGCCCTGAAAGATTTGGATTGAGGAAATGGGCTATGAAGTTGATGCACAGATCCTTGAGGCTTATGCAAAAATGTTGATTGATACACTTGTTGATGAGGCTAAGAAGCCCTGTGGTACTGCAAAACAGAAAACACAAGGGGTTGAAACAGAGTTCAACTAGAAGAAGAGAGAGAAGAAGGAAGGAAAGGCAAGCAAGTTTGTTGAGAAGGTTTCATAGGACATCAAAGAATTGATTGATGTTGTCCCAGAGAAAGGCGGGAATAGGAAAGAACCAAAAGTTTTCATTGAGTCTTTCACAGTTGAGTCTGAATTTGAGGATGACACACCTCTAGCATTCAAAAGGGTTGTAAGGAAGAAAATAGAGGAAACCAAGGTAGAGGCTAAAAAGCAACCGGTTAGGAAAGTTACATTCAAAATACTAGCACAGAAGCAAGCACCAAAAGCAACACCTTCAGCTCCATCTGGTACTGCAAAAAGGAAGAAGAAAAATGACATTGATATGGCTATTCAATCTAGTAATTTAACTATCATTCCACCAAAAAATTTTGCAGAATTAGTTGATTAAATAACTAAGGATGGCATGTTAAAGAATGTACAGTTTTATTATGAACATTTAGAGGATGATGAACAAAGAGAGGTAGAGGAAACAATATTGTTATATTTGGATATTTATAAGAAAGCCTTAATAGAAATTCAAGATCAAATACCGACAGAATTATATAATATGTTAGATGCTAGGAGACTGTCAGCAATGCAAGAAGACAAACACATAAAAATTCAAGAATTGTTATCTATTTGTGTTTCTATTACTCCAGAAGAAATGGATAGGACACTTGAGGTGGCAGATAGAAAATTCTTTAACAGCAAACATAGAATAACTAGTCTGATGCTAGGAAGGGTAAATGAGATAATAAAGGAGACCCATAAGGCATGGATTAAGTTCTTAGGAGAGAATCGAGGTTTCTTTACTTTGTCAGAATCAAAGAAAGACATTGCAGACACCCTGGTTGAAGGAAAAGGAAAGGGTATTATGGGTGCTTCACCCTCAATTTTGAAAAACATTAAGATAATGGAAGTTAAGCCCCCGATAGATACAAGTGTACAGACAAATGTTGAGATACTGACTAATACAGAGAGTGAAAGGTTGATAATGTACAAGATACTAATGTTGAGGATAACAGTCCTCCGGATACAGATGTACAAGTTGAGGTTACAATTCCTATAGGGGAACCAACAGTTACAGAGACTACACCAAGTGGCGAAGCCAGCAGTGCAAGTGAGGAATCTATAAAGGTTAAATCATCAGAGGAGAAGAAAGGGGTATCCGATAGTAGGTCCATCATTGTTCTCAATTGACACCTTGCAGGTTGTAAATAAAAACATAACCGAGATGAGTCCTACTGAACTCATGATGATGGTTGCACATAAATTAATGAAGGAGGGGTCTACGAATAAAGGGATTATTGATTAGTCTATCATTGTTTTACACAAACTAGTCCCAGATTGAAAGATTGACAAGGAAGTGAGCCCATCCGGCAAGCTTAAGACAATTACTCAACACATTTCAAAGGATTTTCAATCCTTGTAGCAAATTTCAAACAGGCAAGCATTGGAGAGGTTCACACAACCTAAAAGAGTTGCATTTGATTAGGTGATTGAATCTGAGAAGAAGAAGATTGATGAAAAGCTAAAACTGATAGATAATTCCTTGAAGAAATGTACAAATATATACATGGTATTTTGTAACATAGATATACTTACAGTTAATGTGGATAAGTGGATAAAGTAATTTCAAGAGAAAATTGCAAGTATAGATAATTCTTTTGATGGATTGACTTCATTGACTACATCCATTGATGGTCAAATTTTGGTTTTGGAAGCTCAAATTTCTGTTCTTGAGAAAGAAAAATAAAAAATCATAAGAAGAGCCAAAAGTTTGAGAGGCTTGGTAAGTCCCTAGTTGGATTCACTCAGTGTACATAAGAAGGAATGTATGGATATGGTTGGAAAGCCCACACTGATAGAGATAAGTGAGGAAGAATCATTTGCACATATATTAAATGGACTTGTATCTATTTCGGGTACTTTCAAATCTAGTTGGGATACTTATCTTGAGCTATTGGAGACGGCATATCCAAAAAATTTCAAATTTGTTAAGCTTCGGTAAGATATTTTTGGGATATTCATTATACAGTTTTAGGATATTTGACATTATTTTTTATATTTTTGATGGCATTGATGTCAAAGGGGGAGTGATATAGATGTGAAAAAGAATAGGAGTTGTATACATTAGGGGGAGACATGGAGTATGGAGTATTTTTAAATGTTTATCTCAAGGAGAGTAGGCAGGATGAAACTGGCAGATGAAACCTTGACCATTTTTCACATGAGTGTTGCCATCAATGCCAAAGGGGGAGATTGTTGGAAATTGATACTCAATTAGTTGGTTTCACTATGTTGTCATTGATTGTAACATGGTATTTTGTTTCGGCTTCATGTTTTGGTTTAGTGGTGTACCGGTAGGAACTTCACAAACGTTACACCAGTAGGATAGAAGGATTTCTTTTGTTATTGGCAATGCAGACCGACATGGTTTAGAATATGGTTATCGATATTGGAGGAAGACATCTCTTGGATCCGGCATCGACAATTGTTTTTTATATTTATATATTTATGTTATCTAGTCGACATGTATATTGATATTGTAATTATCTTTGTAAGTTGACATAAGGCATGATAAGTTGTATAGGGTATATAGGTCAAATGGATTAGGTCATTTTGATATTGAAGATGGTGATAGATATGGGTATGATAATGAAAATGTAATGGAGATGTGGATGTGATATGATGCAAAATATATCAGAGAGATTATGTATGTGAGGATTTTTATGTAAGGGTTATTCCGGCAAAGGGTTTAGGGTTTTAGATCAGAATAGACAGAGCTTAACCGGAACTGTATTTTGGCATCAAAGATGCTATCATTTGTAGTTCAACGCTTCTCCAGATTGTAGTCTAGATTTATATGTAGTCAGTGAGGCTCCTTTTGTGATTGAGAAATGTGCTCTAGGTTGTAAACCTTCCTGTAAGTGCAGACCCCTTATATATTATAATATCTCTTCATATGGCCATTGGATTGATATTGTGGGTCACAAATCCCACCGTGGTTTTCCACGTATAATTATGTGCGTTATGGTTCTCATTTATGTGATTGGCTTATTGGTTACTTTACTTCTTTAAATTATGTATGTACCGGTATACCAGTTGGTATATGCATGTTTTAATAAGGCAAAAATTGAACTCTCTGGTATAACACTGATTCACCCCCCCCCCCCCTCTTAGTTTTATTGGATTCCAACACCTTCTAGACCACCAAAACAAGATAAAAAATTCTCAAGACAATATCCAACGATGTGCCAACATATCATGAATAGATCTGCAATAAGTCAGAACATTTGAAACAAAACAAAAAACAAAAAAAGAATCAGTGTGTTGACATCAATGACAACCATACTAAAACATCAATCATATTCACATTTGCAAGAAGATGGACAAGGTAAACATGTTAATCTCAATACATCTATCACTCTAGATCCTTGTTATTCTCCTAGAGCTTATCTTAATCACCAACATATTTTGAGAATAGATGTTGTTATGCATTTTATTGATGATCTATCTCATAATATAACATTGAGTAAAGATGAAGTGTTAGATGATGAGAATACATCTATCCAACCTAATAAAGTGGACTGAATAATGAAAATAATCTACCTACAAAAGATCTCTTTCCCTTATCTATTCATCCCTTTGGTCCTTCAACATGTCCCTATGCAACAAATCATAGATGAGTCCATAATGAAAGTCCTTCCCCTTCACAATTGAAAACATTTTATGAGATTTTCTATGATATGATTTCTACACAAGGCTATAGTAGACAAGGTCTTGGAAAGTTAGAGCAAGGAATCAAGGTCCCTAGAAATCCTCCCTCACAATGCACCAGACAAGCAATAGAATATCTTCAATCATCACTTCAAACATCCAAAAATAAGCTTATTAAAGCTTAATTAATCTCCCTTTATTTCAGAAAGAAAATACAAATTTATAAACCTAATCAAGCTAATAACCCTTTTTGCACATATCATCAAATTCATGGTCATCTTACTAATGAATGTCCTAATTTTCAACATGAAATTCAAAGACATTGATAGTGAACCATCAAAATAAAAGATGACTATCACTCCATTTTCCTATTATGTTGCTCCTCACTATGTGACATTAGTAGCTTTCTTTTTATGGGCTCTTTGTCATTCATGGTGGTACAATTTCTTGTGCAAAAAAACCTAACTAGAAACATAATAGACTTCTTATTCTTGCCTCCATTCTTGTGGGGCAAGGATAGTGTTTCAATCTTCTCTCTTTTCAAGGGTTTACCTTTTTCTTTAATGAGTAGCATATTTTATAAAAACTACTTTCTTGCATAGAATTCTTTGTTTGTTACAAGGAATTTTAACCCTTTCTTGGGGTCGTGTTTCCTTGGCTACGACCTCTTGCTTGCTTGAAAGTGTTTTCATAAATGATCTCTTCTAGGTGTTGAAAGTGCATCCTTGTTTTCTTTTCCCTTGGTCAAAGATGTTATTTTGGTCCAAGATCTCCTCTTTAGGTAGTTATTTTATAAACAAAGATCTCTTTCCTCTTTTTCACTATCATCCCTCCAAATGATCCCTTTTTGTTGCAATATATCTCTTTTATAAATATCTCTTTCTTGCTTCAAAGAGATATTCCCTCTTTGGATTGGATTGTATGCACATTGTTTCCTAAAGGATATCTCCTTAGTGGTTAAGGTGTTTATCCTTATTCTATTTCTTTTTACCTTAATAAATCAACATAGGGCTATGTTGACATCTTAAGGACGGGTACATATGCAACCTCCTTGTTGCATTTTCTTTTTGGTTACCTTTATCAATTACCATTTTTTTTATATAGGTTGTTACATGCCCAAATCCAAACCTAATGGCTTAGATGAGATGCTTCATTCCTAAAACCAAACAATATCATAGTAGGATGAGTTGGCTATCATAACACAGCTTGTTATACCTTTTGAATCTCCTTTTTCAAATTGTACTTGTCAACTACCTTGTAATAAGAAAGTTTTGCTTGGAAAAATCCTTTTCTGTAGGATTAGTTAACTAACATAAGACAACTTGCTAGACTATTCAGCTCTTCCTTTTTCTTTCCATATGGATCACACAACATAACACAACTTGTTTTCCCATACAATTCATGCTCCCATGGATCAACTAGCATAAAACCAACTTGCTAGCCTGTATAATCCATGTTTCCTTTCTCCTTCCCCATGAAATCATAGCATACCTCACTAGTTGTTGGATCATGGTTCATCACTTGATGTATTCGCTTGCTCTTTTCATGTGACCACTTGTGATCTAACAGTAACATTTTGAGAATGATATTTAGTGGTTGAGACATTTTGATTATCAATGTCACTTCAACTAGTTGACTTGGAGCCTTCATTTGTGGTACTAACACCTTTTGTGTGTCTTTTGTCTTTGTTTATATTTTTTCCTTTTGTTTATTTTTGTCTTGTTTTGTGTGTCCTTGTATGAGATTTTGTGAGTTAAGATCCAAATCTTAGGGGTTTGTTCCCTCAAATTTAGTGATGTCTTATCTCTTAGTAGTCTTGCTCCCAGTTCCTCATGTATCCTTCTTCTCCTTTACCTTGAGTATGTGTGTAGGCTCATACTCCCACTAAAGTAGGGGATAAATGTAGTGTTGTAAATAGTAACCCCATGTAGTTTTACACTAATTTTTGTGCCCTTTCCTTAGTGTGTCTTCTCTTATCTCTTATCTAAGACTATATTTTGGCATTGGTATTGCAAAACTTATGTCATATATTTGCATGGTGATATGAACCCCTTTCCCAATAAAAGTGCACCTCATCCATATCTAGTTCACCATGTTTTTGGTGGACAAGGGAATTTGGGGAATCCTTGTCCTAGACAAGGGTGTCTGGGATGTCTTTGTCCCTCAAAATTGGGCCCAAATTTGAATATGTTGGTGCCTGCTTCCTACAAGTTGGTTCCCAATCTTGCTATCTCAATATTCTTGTTGGAGGTTGGCCTAATTTACAAATTACCTTGAGAACCTTATATAAGAGTATTCTTTCAATTTATTTTCAAATTTACATCCATATAACACAAGCATTCATATTCCATCCACAATATCAAGCCACAAGGTGACATTATTGAACCCAAGGCGGGACTGAGAGGGGGGTGAATCAGTCCAAACAAACTATTACAACAACACATAAACAATTAATGAACAACACATATTCAACACATGAACACCAAGATTTATAGGTTGAAAACCCAAATAGGGAAAAACCATAGTGGGAGTCAACCCACAAGATAATCCACTATAAATAGAAATGATTACAAAGATAGAGATAACTACTCTAGACCTGTACACCAAGGCTAACTGCTCATGGGACAAGATACAAAAAGGAATTGCAAAACCTAAAGCTAACTGCACTCAGGGCAAGATACAAAAAGGATTAGGAAAGAAGGATCTCCTAATCATGAAGTTGTCCTTGAACTCTGGATCAAGCAACCAACATCAACACACTCAACTTTGATCTCAACTACCAACACTCTATCTCAACTCTTTGTCATAGTCACAACACAACTTGCATATCATTCAAACATAACTCTTCTTTTCTACTCACACTTCCTCTGATATTTTTCACCACATCATCTATAATCTCTCTCATTTAGATTGCTCGAACTCAAACATTCAAATTCCTTATATATAAGATAGATCATCAAAGCTTAAAACAAGTCAGTCTGAATCAAAATATACTTTGTAAACCAAAAACACACACATTGATCCACTCCAGGAGAAAGAGGACCAAAAAAAATCTTCCAAAGATTAATTCACCGATCCACAATCACTAGATCCTAACCAACAACATATCCACACGCTACGCAACCATATAAGAAATTACCAATCAAAACATACTCTCCAAAGTAAATAACTAAAATCTGGATCTCCACACACTATGGTGAGACCCATAAAACATCAAACATGCTTCCATAAATCATATCTTGACCTAAGGATAGGTCAAACATATAATCTCACAACCAACAATGAATAATATCACAATACTTGGAGAACACAAAAATGTTTCTAGACCTCAGAACCAACGTATCCACAATACAAAAACTATATCCAATGAAAATAACAATAATATTCAACACCAACAACAAATTTCAGACCCAAGCACTTCTGGAACAACAAACACAACAACTACACCAATAACACATCAAGATAGCTCTGCACCACAAAAATTTCAGACCAAACTGAAACAAAAAGTTTGATATCAATGACAACCATAGAAACACATCAATTAATATTTCCAACAATATTCTACCCTTTGTCATTGATGGCAACACTTGATAACACTCGATAAGAACATGATAAAACTTGCACTTCAGCCAAAACTTCAAAGAAGAATAATACTACTCAAACATGTATTACCCAATCTCTCAATCTCTCTCAAACTCTCTCAATCTCAACTAATCTCTCCCCCTTTGCAATCAAGGAAAAAGGTCACAACAATATTTCATACCACTGCACATCACTGCTCCCCCAAAGAGAAACCACAATATCAATTCAGGAAAATAAAAAGGCATGAAAGCTCCCCCTATAAAGATGTGCTCCCATAATGCTTCTATCTATAAGAAGGAGGGGCAATGACCCCAAGCTTCTCTTGAAGAAACTCAAATGAATTTTTTGCCAATGCCTTAGTGAAAATATCTGCAATTTGTTCCTTTGTAGAAATGTATTCCAACCGAACTTCCTTCTCAGCCACTTTCTCCCTTAAATAATGATATCTGATTGAAATATGCTTTGTGTCATGCCAACCACTTTCAAGAGTTCAAACATAACACAAATCCAATTTTTTTATTTTTTTTGAAATTATGACTACAACAACATAGTTTTTTGACGAAATTAAATACACCAATAAATTATGCCTAACACACTTGGACACCTAACAACACTTAAGAGGTTTCATCAAGCACATTTCCAAGTAGATGAGGAAACAAAGTCTTGAGTCATGCAAGCATAAGGTATCCCATCCTCATACCTTGACGATGGTAAGTAAGCTTATAAGATTAGGTAACATTAAATCACCTTCAAGGGAACAACATTAACTTTTAATTTACACATTCAAGCTATATGAGATGAACTTGTATCACTAAAATGATATTAATTAACGCGATAAAATAAACATGTTTCATGTAATACTAAATAATCCAATATTCTTGCTTCTAGAGATACTTAAATTAAATTTAACTCATTAATTAATCAACTATACTAAATCATCTATATTTCATTAAATGAGTCAGAGGTGTATGACTTTCCCTACATTTAACAACTTAATTGTTTACTCATAAAACATGTTACTTATTAAATATGTTCCAACCACAGTATACTTTTATTAGAGGAATGTATGTAATGTTTTTTACTAAAGCCTATTAATTATAATGTTTAGTTTATTAAAAGATAAATTTAAATTATAATGAATAAGAGTTGTTACTTCTCTAGAGATATTTAAAATAGAATTCCTTATTAAAATAACTTAATTTAACCTTGTAATTATCATAATAATTATTATTAGATAAATAAATAATTTATATTTTAAAACTAATAGCTAATGAGGAAATCCAATAAAGAAGAAAGATAACTTATTAATTATCAAAAAGGCAATCTACAAAGGTAATTTCCCACTTTTATATTGTCAAAGTATTTATCCAATAAAAATTAGCATTTGACCAAAATTCATTTGATAAAATAATATTTAACAACTATTCATCTATGATTTAATTTTAAATGGCAAGAAAATGAAAACCATTAAAAACAACTATGAGTCATGAGTTTTTTTGTAGAATGATAAATAACATTTCTAATTAAATTAATTTGTTGGTCAGGTAATATAACAGTCACCCAAATAAAACAACATATAAAACAACCACTTAAATTATAAAATAGAAAAAGCCAAGAAAAATTAAATTAAAAGAAATTCAAAATCTCAGATATGAACAAACTATCTCGTCTGTTAGATCTGATCTATCCTGCCTTTAGATTTGGGAACCCTAAATATCCTTATGAAAAACTCAGAAAGGTGCATTTCCATTTCATATCTATTTGGGGTTTTGCA
Organism: Cryptomeria japonica; assembly: GCF_030272615.1. Lineage (NCBI taxonomy): Eukaryota > Viridiplantae > Streptophyta > Pinopsida > Cupressales > Cupressaceae > Cryptomeria > Cryptomeria japonica. Next base: position 439,848,049 of record NC_081413.1, on the reverse strand, counting down.
GGTTGAAAGAGGAGATGAAAGAAAATAAATTGTATATATGGTGAATCAATCTGCAGGTGCATGTTGCTCTTAAGAGATATATTTTTGCAATCTATTCTACTCAAGGATTTTTGTTCTCCAATTCTTTTAGAGGTTTTTGTTTTATTTTTTTTCTTCCTCCATTTCTTTCACCCAAAAATTTGTGAGGTTTTGACATTTATTCTATTACAAAATGTCGCAAGTTTAATATTCACCAAGGTAGATTCATGCTAGTGTAAAACATGAATGAAATCCAGATTAAAGATCTTCCCATTATTTTTCCTTTTGTTGGCTAGGGTTTATAGATTTCATCTTATTTTATTGTTATATAAAAAATAGATAACCATAAAATATGTAGCCTAAGGGTTGCGACCTCCTCTCAGGGGAGGATGCAACTCCCATGGGGAGTTGTGGCTCCATTGGGAAGTTGTAGCCTCTCCAATGAGGACGCAGTCCTCCTTGGAGAAGGTTGCTACCACTCCTGTTTCAGTTTTTTTTTTCTAATTTTTTTTTTTAATGTATTTTTTATTAATGAAACATACAAAAATTAATATAATACATTTATATTTTATAGATAAACTGAAAAATAATTTGTTGTGAAATCATTTTTTTAAGGATCACATTTCTTTGATTACTTAGATTAGGGAGTTACATAAAACTCCATATAATTTCAGTATAGAAGGTTGTCTTATCATAATAGAACATCCATATGCAAATATAAATACAAGCCAATGGAAGAATGCAAGCTCTCCACCCATCCAAACATAGCATCACTAAGCCATTACTAGGCTCTAGCCATCCCCTGAGCAAGGAGAGTCATCAAACCCCAAATACATACAACCTACAATAGATCAACCAACATTGCTAATAACACAAAATCACATAATTAAAAAACCAGTGTTGCTAATAGCACAAAATCACATAATAAACCCAATGATTTGAAAAATCCCCAAATCTCAAGAACTCACAAAATTAAAAACCTCCTCAATTAAACAAAGAACTACTCAATTCTGCAATTTCAAATTCATATTCATAACATAAACAAAACTCATGAGAAACTTTCCCAAAATTTAAAAGATCATGAACTTCAATAGTGTCAAAAAGATAGGGACTAACCTTCCCTTTCCATATATATCCCTTTCAAACCCCCTTCCCATTACTTCTCCTCAAGAAACATTTTCTAGTGAGATGAAAATCCAAGAATAAGAGCCAAGAACCCTTTCCAAAACTATTTTTTGAAAATAAATAGAAAATAAGTCTTCTTCTCCTTTAGTGTGAAGGTGACATTTACACTACATCCTTCTCCCTTTTTGGCGAGCCATGAATGTTGGGAGATTCTTCCTCCCAACAAGCTTCCATCAGTCCACCCAAGTGGATGAGTCATGGGAGGTTAACTAACCTCAACCAAACTTAAACAAATTTGGACAAATGGAATGAAATGATGACACCTTGCCCAATTCCTCATCCCAAACTTTAAATTTTGTCACCAATATTAAATGCCCCCCAAAAAAGCTTAAAACTCACACATAAAACAATATAGATTCCAAAACACTCCTAACCCATAGGTACATACTTAGGGTACTTGAAACCTCAAAAATAATACAAAAATAGTCACTTAAATTAGCTTTTAACCCAACTTAAAATGTGAGACTAAATACTAGCAAAAATTATAAATACCCTATCTTAACACACAAACACCAAAATAATATCAACCTTGTGCACTTTCCTAAAAACAATAAACTAATGAAATTTAAAATTCAGACTCTGTCCAAAATATTAAAATACAATACATCACTTCAATAAATGAAGTTATAAGTGGGGTCTTAATGATTCTCCTTTTACCCCATTCACACTACAATGGTTACAACATTTATGCATCACAATTATTTACATAGTTAGTACATCATAATGATTCATTTATCAACTAACATTATCATGGTTAGTTTATCACTAGTCCATCACAAGCACCCAATCAACATATAAATAATAGTACACAAATTAAATTTAACTACTACTTGTTGTTTATCTAATTTATCTTCAATCATCTCCTCATATTGAAAATATTAATCAATCATATATAACAAACCACTTTTCCTTACCTCAAATTCACCCTTTAACTTATTTGGTGCCAAATCCACTCATACATGCACATGGTTAATTTGCAATCCCATTTGAACTATTAAAGCTTTTTGCAAGCTCTTACTCCACTGCATTGTTCCCTCATCACAAACAAGTGAATGCATTAGTAGAATTCATTAATTAGAAGTACATCCAAACTCTTTTCCTATCCACTAATTCTACCCACATTATGATTTCATTTTCTATCTTTTTCCAAATCACCAAACATTACATTCAATTATTAATTCATTGTACATTCAATAGTATAATAAACCGCATCAACTATCAATGCCTAGTTTAGAAACCCAATAGGTCTTACCATTTAAATTCTCAAACACCATTTGCATAATAATATTAAAATTTGATTCAGTAGCTAATTTAATTTAATGTAACCATTTATACAATATACATATCATTTTCAACATGGTAAAAAATTTTAAAAAGAATAATCTTATACTAATATAGTTCACCAACATATTCCAAAAGAGTTAATATAGGTTCACATAAGGTTGGACCTTACACTTTATTCTTGAAGGCATAAAAGGATTCTTTGAAATGTTTATTGCACTTGTATTGTCACACAAAATAGGAATTGCTTCATCATATGTTACCTTGATATCCTTAATAGTCTGTCTCATCCACATCACCTAAGTACAGCAAGATGCCACTGCAATATACTCTTCTTTAGTAGTAGATAAGGAAAGTGAATCTTGTTTCTTACTAAATCAGGAAACCAATATGTCTCCTAAAAAGAATGCACCACCACTAGTACTATTCTGATCATCAATACGTCTAGCCCAATTTGCATTAGTATAGGCTTTCAACATGAAATCTCCACCTTTCTTGTACCAAATTTCAAATTCCACTATTACTTTCAAGTATTTGAATATTCTTTGCATTGCTTCCTCATGAGTCACCTTCAGATTCACCTGAAATATAGCTACTAGACAAACGACCTGCATGATATTTGGTCTAGACGCAATCAAATACAACAATCCTCCAATCATCGACCTGTACTTCTTCTGTTTAACTTCAAGAGACTCGTCATCTTTTCTCAACTTGCACCCAATGATTAAAGGCATAGTAACTCATTGGCAATCATCAAAACCAAACTTCTTCAACATTTCCTTCACATACTTGCTCTGAGAAATAAAGATTCCATCTTCTAATTTATTAACTTGCAACCCAAGAAAGAAACCCAACTCACCAATCATTGACATGTCAAATTCATTTTGCATCTCCTTAGCAAATTCTTTACAAAGATCATCATTTCCTCCAAATATAATACCATCAACATAAACTATAACAATCAGCAACTTATCTCCATCAATCTTGAAATCAAGATTATTGTCTGCTATACCTTTCCTAAAATTCTATTGAAATAGATACATGTCCAATCTTTCATACTAGGCTCTAGGTGCCTGTTTAAGTCTATACAAAGGTTTCTTTAGTCTGCACACCATATCCAGATCCTTTGTCAATATAAATCCATCTGGTTGCTCAATGTAAATTTCCTTTTCTAGATCTCCATTCAAAAATGTCAATTTGATATCCATATGATAAACCTTAAAGTTCTTGCAAGAAAAAAATGCAAGAAACATTCAAATAACTTCCATCCTTGCTACAGGAGAAAAAGTTTCTTCAAAGTCTACACCTTCTACTTGAGAATATCCTTTACATAACAATCTTGCTTTATTCCTTATCACTTGTTCTTTCTTATTCAACTTATTTTTGAATACCCACTTAGTTCCAATTACATTCTTGTCCACCGGTTTAGGTACCAACTCCCAAGTCTTGTTCTTTAGAATCTGATTTAGTTCTTCTTCCATTTTCTTTACCCAACTTTCATCTTTTCTTGCTTCCTCATAAATCTTTGGCTCAATTACTGATAGAAAACAATAATTAGCTTGATCTTGAGCTTATGCAATATTCCTTCTTGTCTGAACACCTTTTTCTTTATCTCCATTATTTTATTCTTTGAATGATATTTTTGAACATACTTAGCAGGAAATTTCACTAAATCTTCCTCCTCTTCTTCTTCATTTTCATTTAATTCTTTCTCTTTTCTTTCTTCCAGATCACTTGTCTTCTCTATAACTATAGGAACAATCTCAATCTTTTGTGCTAGACAATATTTATTCTCCTCTTTATTTTTAATGTAGTAAACATTTCAACCTGATCTAACTCCTTTTGAACTCTTTTACCAGTCTTCTCCTTTCTAATCACGTATACGGTATTGCTAAACAAAAATTCATACCCTTTTCTACATATCTAGCTAACACTTAACAAACTATTTCTTAATCCTTCAACATAATAAACATCATCAATCTTATGCTTACCATCAATTGAAACACTTCCAATACCTTGAATAGTTGCATCATCTTTTCTAGCAAACTTCATAGATCCCCCATCATATTTATTCAGATTAATAAACTTGTCTTTTTCACTAGTCATATGATTTTAACAAACGAAGTTTATAATCCATGTATTCGATTATATCTTAGCATGCAACACAATCTTAACAGTCTTCTCATCTTCTGGTTTCTCCAATGCAATCCCCTTATTCTGAATTGCTAAAAACAAAAATTCTCCATTCAAATCATCATCAACTTCATCTTCAGATGTATGTTATTCAATAGAGCACAATCCCTTCTCCTCCTTTTTGTTGAAATTATGTCTCTAAACGTGTTCTTCTTCTCATCATCATTCGATCTCTTATTATCTTCTTTGTACTTGCAATTAGAAGCATAATGTCCAATTCTACCACAAGAAAAATATTTCAGAGGTAACTTACCTTTATATTTCCTAGTGCCTCACTGCAATCCTCTCGCAAAAATTGCTTCAGCTTCATCTAGGTCTCCACTGCATTTTGGGTCATCAAATCTTGAAACATTAAATGTTGCTTCTATCTTTTTCTCTTTGCTCTTCCTTCATTTCTAAAATCTCATAGGTTACTAAGGTACTAATAAGCTAATCAATAGTATATTTGCTCAAATCATTACTCTCATGTATAAAACATATTTGTGGCTTGTAGGATTTAGGCAATGCCAACAAGATCTTATGCACAACATCACATTCCTCAAAATGACCTCCGACATCTCTAATGCCATCAGCAAGATCAGTCACTCTGTGAATATAGTTCTCAACTCCTTCATCTTCAAGAATTCTTGGGTACTCATACTTCTGCTTCAAATTCATCAACCTAACCTTCTTTGTCTTCGCATCACCTTCATATTCCAAACACAACTTGTTCCACATGGCTTTAGCTTCCTTCAATCCTTTTACTCTTCCAAACACTGAATTACTGATGCAGCTCATAATTATAGCTCTAGCCTTTTCATTAGCTTCCTTTGACTTTATCTCATTTAGAATCTTAGTACCACCCTACGACTCTATATATCCAATCTGAATGATCTCCCAAATTCCATTCTGCAAAGTCTCCAAATGTGACTCCATTCCCTCCTAGTATGGAAAATTTGTACCATCAAAGATAAGAAATTTGTAATGAATGTCTTGCACCATACGGATCTACCTCAAGAGGTTACTCAAGAGGAACCATGCTCTGATACCAATTGTTGAACCCAAGGTAGGACTGAGAGTGAGAATGAATCAATCCAAACAAAAAATTACAACAACATATAAATAATTAATGAACAACACATGAACACCAATATTTATACGTGGAAAACCCAAATAGGGAAAAACCATAGTGGGAGTCAACAAACAAGATAATCCACTATAAATAAAAATGATTACAAAGAAAGATCTAATTTCTTCGGCCTTGTACACCAAGGCTAATTGCTCATGGGATAAGATACGAAAAGGAATTTAAAAAAATTAAAGTGAACTGCACTCAGGACAAGATACCAAAAGGATCTAAAAAAGAAGGCTCACCTGATCATGAAGCTATCCTTGAGCTTTGCATCAAGTGACCAATAGATCAACACACTCAACTTTGATCTCAACTGCCAACACTTTGTTAGATATGGTTGATCATTGTTGCAGCTAGGATATGTTGTTGTCATTGATGTCAATATATTCCTATGGTCTATTCCAGTGAGTTTGGAAAGAGTTTTTGATCTGGTTTTGTAGTTTGGTTTTGTTTATCACTGTTTTGCAAAATCCAGTATTTCCTTCAGTATATTCTAGTGTGATCAGATCTTGTGCTGAAACTTTGGATTATTGTTTGGGATGATCTTGTCTATCTCGTTTCAAATGGTTTGTGATTTGGTGCTCTGCAAGTTATCTTTCCTCATGACAGTTGTTGATTGGTTGTGTTCTTGAGCTTTGAGACGTTGACCGATGAAGATTTGAAAAGAGGTGTTGGTGCAATTGTTCTGGATAATTCTAACATGCTTGCTGGTGTTTCCTAGTCATGTCCTATTTCTTTTGGTGATCTACATTGATCGTTGAGTGATTTTTTGGTGATTTCTATAAACCGGTAATCATTTTCATGTTATGCGGTATTTCTGGTGGTGTAGCATGTTGCGGATGGTCTTGGCGGGATTTTCAGTGGATGTGATCATTTGGGAATTTGAATTAGGTCCATGCTATGTAATGTAAATTATAATATTGGTCTGGTGGTCGATCTTTGTATCGTGCAATGTGATTTTTGAAATTGTGAGTTGAGGGTTGAGGGTTTAGCTGACCTTGTTATCAAGGTTGATGACTTGTATATATAGGTGAGATGCTTATGTAATTTAGGTGTCTATATTATGTCTGCATTATCAGAGAGAGGTGATTGTGCGAACAAAAGAGTCATCATTTGGTGAAGTGTTGAGGTGAGATTGGTGTTGCACAGAAGACAATTGTGGTTAACTGGAATTGTCATCAAGCATTTGTAGATGCTATAATTGCAGTTCATTCCTTCTGGATTATAGTCTAAATCATATTGTAAGTGAGTGAGACTTCCCTAAGGATTGTAGCCTTCTGGGCATATATCTTTTGAGTAGTGTGCTTGAATGCATGTGCATTCCCCATTATAATATTTTCACTTACTACTGCAGAGTATCATCTTACTGTGGGTGGGTTCCCACCATGGTTTTTCCCTTAACCAAGTTTCCCACATCAAAAATCTTGGTGTTGTGTATTGTGTTGTTAATTTGCTTATCTATTATTGCTACAGTCTATCAGTTTATGTTTTGAAGTTTAATTTGCTATGATCCGGTGAAGACTGATTCACCCCCCTCTTGGTCTTCCTTCTTGATTGCTTCAAACAATTGGTATCAGAGCTAGATCCTCTGGTGGAAGCTTAATCACTTGAGGAGATCCGGGATGGAAGCTCAAGGTATTCTTTTCAAGAAAGACAATCTCAGGTTTGATGGAAGCAACTATATTGTGTGGAAGAGATGGATGGAGGTGCATTTGAAATGTCTTGGAGAAGATTATTGGAAGATTACAAAAAATGCCCATGTTGTTCCTCAGAATTGACCATCCACTCCTGACAAGGTTAAGGAAGTTGAATATGAAGCATTGCTTAGTGCCCTAACTAATTCTGAAATGATAAATGTTATGGAACTTCAGACCATGCATTAGATCTAGGTGAAGCTTGAAATCCTGTATGAAGGTGATAGTCAAGTGAAAGTTGCTAAGTTGAGGAGTTTAAAAAGAAAGCATGAGACATTGAAGATGAGAGATGATGAGAACATACATTCATGCATGGCTAAGGTGAATGAGCATGTCCTTGGTATCAGATCTATCAGTGGAAAGATTGAAGAAGATGAGATTGTTGCTAAGGTGCTGAGATCTTTTCCTCCTGCTAATAAACATAAGGTTTCCGCTATTGATGAGAGCTAGAGTGTAACTACAGTGACAAGAGATGTGTTGGTTGGAAAACTTGCTGCATTTGAGCTGAGATAATTTGGAGAATCACATGGAAAGTCTGAGATAACATTCAAAGAATCAGCATTGGTATTTGACAAGAGAAATATGATCCTGATGAGTGCAGGATATCCAGATATGAAAGACAAAGAAGAGAGATAGCAGAGCAAGAAAGAGAGCTTGATGAGCTTGAAGCACTAATTGCCTGGAGATTGCCTAAAGGTGCCAGAAAGTATGATGGAAAGTTGCCCTTGAAATTTTTTTCTTGTAATAAGATAGGACATTTCGTTTCTAGATGCCCGAAGAGAATGGCTAAGTATGACAAACATGATAATTTTGATAAGCATGATAGGAATGATAGATATGAGAAGCATGAAAAGTATGATAAGCCTTATAAGTTTAATGGGAAGTTTAGGAACCAGAAGAACTGTTATTATGTTGTAGATGAAGTTGTTACAGATGATGAATCAGAAGGAGATGAAGTTGTGTTTATTGCCATTAAAGATGATAGACCTGTGCCTATTGATTCCACTAGTTGTTATGTTGAGGAGAAAGCTTTGGCTGCAAAGGTAAAAGAAAAGGGTGTATGGGTGATTGACAATGGTTATTCACATCATATGACTGGTGACAAAAGAAAATTTGTAAGCATGGAAAGGTATGATGGTGGAATAATTAGACTTGGAGATGAAAAAGCCTATGTAATCCATGGGAGAGGTTCTATTTATTTTGATGATAAGCATAACACTGATGATGTTTTGTATGTTGAAGGTTTGAAGCATAATATTTTGAGTGTTGGACAGATGGTTGATAAGGGATATGATCTACAATTCAAAGATTTTAAATGCAAGATCTTGAATGCCTCTGGTATAGAGATTGCATCTGGAACTAAGACTGAAGGTAACATTTTTCATTTGAATGCTAGTGAGAAAAGTTGTTTGATTGCTAAGATAGATGAAGTTGGTTGTGGCATAGAAGAATGTGTCATGTAAACTTTGATTCATTGATCAAGATCAGTTATACACAAGCTGTTAGGGATATGTCTAAGATTGCTAAACCTGTTAATCTGGTGTGCAGGGAATGTCAGTTAGGTAAGCAAACAAGATTTTATTTCACAAGAAATGATATAAATCTGATGGATTATTAGATCATGTGCATACTAACCTGTGTGGACCTACAAATGTTAGAAGTGTGTAGGGTGATAGATACTTTATGCTGCTAATTGATGATTATTTCAAAATAATGTGGGTTGTCTTTTTGAAGGAAAAATCAGAAACATTTGATAAATTCAAGATATTCAAAGCTAAAGTTGAAACTGAGTCTAGATTGAAGCTGAAGTGTCTAAGGTCTAATAGAGGTGGAGAATTTTGTTTTGGTGAGATCAATTCTTGCTGTGAGATTCATTAAATCAGAAGAAAGCTATCTGCTCCTAGGACCCCACAACATAATGGGATTGTTGAAAGGAAGAACCATATTATTTTGGATGGTGTAAGAACCATGTTGATTGAAGGAAATGTTTCGAAGGTCTACTGGAGAGAGGTTATTAGCACTAGAGTCTATACATTCAATAGAGTTCATATCAAAGGTGATACCAGTAAGACCCCTTATGAGCTTTGGTTTGGTCATGTTCGTACTGTGAAATAATTCAAAGTTTTTGGTAGCAAATGCTATATCAAGAGAGATGAGGATATTGGAAAGTTTGATGCTAGAAGTGATGAAGGTATCTTTTTGGGATATTCTACAAATATCAAAGCCTACCAGTGCTATAATAAGAGACTAAGAAAGATGGTTGAGAGTGCAAATGTGAAGGTGGATGAAAACCTTGGGAAGGAGATCAAAGCTTATGATGAAGGTCAACATGTTGTTTTAGCTCCTATTCATCTTGAAGAGCCCAAGCAGAATGATCTGGTAGAGACTGTAAATACAGATGTTGCTACTGCTCGTGATGATGTGCAAGAACTTGGGGATCAGAACAATCAGAAGACTCTGAGGTATGTCAGACTATATCATTCTGAGAATCATATTATTGGTGATAATAATAAAGGTGTGATGACTAGAAGAAGTTTAGCTGCAAAAGAAGTACGTTTGATTTCTGAAGTTGAACCTAAAGATGTTGTTGAAGCCTGTAAAGATGATTACTAGATAAGAGCCATGGAAGACGAGTTATATCAAATTGAAAAGAACAACACTTGGGAACATGTGCCTAGACCTAAGGATACAAATTTTATTGGTACTAAATGGGTTTTTAGGAACAAAATTGAATGAGGCTGGTGAAGCAGTCAGAAAAAATAAATCCAGACTAGTTTGAAAAGGTATTCAAAGAAAGATGGGATTGATTATGAAGAAACTTTTGCTTTGGTTGCCAGAATTGAAGTTGTTAGATTGTTTCTTGCTTATGCTGCTTATAAAGATTTCAAGGTATATTAGATGGATGTCAAATCTGTATTTTTTAATGGTGATCTAGAAGAAGAATTTTACATTCAACAGCCTAATGGATTTTCATTGCCACATGATGGAGATATGATATGTAAGTTGAAGAAATCACTTTATGGATTGAAACAAGCTCCTAGAGCCTGGTATGCTAGGTTAGACAAATACTTGCTAAAATTGGGATTTATCAAAGGTGTTGTTGATAGTAATTTGTACTTTAAGATTGAAAATGATAAAATTTTGATTGTTGAAATCTTTGTTGATGACATTACCTTTGGTGGTGATGATGATATGAGTATGAAGTTTTCCAGTGATATGCAAAAAGAATTTGAGATGTCTATGATTGGTGAGATGAAATTTTTCTTAGGTTTGCAGATTCTACAATCAAGAAAAGGTATCTTTATATCTCAAACTAAGTATATGAAGGAATTGTTGAAGAAGTTTGGATTAGATGATTCCAAACTGATTGGAACTCCTATGGTGACTGGTTGTAAATTGTCTAAAAATGATGAATCTCCTAAAGCTAATCAGAGTTTGTATAGATCTATGGTTGGTGGACTGATATATCTTACTCAGACTAGACCTGACATTATGCATGTTGTGTCTATGGTTGTTAGATATCGAGTTGATCTGAAGGAGAGTCATGTCAATGTTGTTAAAAGAATATTAAGATATCTAAAGGGAACTGAGGATTATGGTTTATGGTATCCAAAGAATGATGATTTCATGTTGTGTGTTTACACTTATGCAGATTGGGCTGGTGATGTTGATGACCAAAAGAGTACTACCGGTGGAGCATTATTTTTAGGTAAGAAGTTGGTTTCATGGGCTATCAAGAAACAAGATTCAATATCTTTATCTACTGCTAGTAATTGCACTTAGATAGTTTAGATGAAGAAAATGTTGAAAGATATCAGAGCTATATTTATGATGAGGTTACTGTTGTATACTATGACAATTCCAGTGCTATAAACATGTCTAATAATCTGGTGCAACATTCAAAGACTAAGCATATATCAATTAAATATAATTACTTGAGAGAGCAAGTCGGTGAACAAAAGGTGAAGCTAGAATATGTATCTACAAAGGAACAAATTGCTGATATTTTCACTAAGCCTTTGCTTGCAGATACATTTGTCTATTTGAGAGATAAGTTAGGGGTATCCATCTCTCCTTATGAGAACTAGATGCATTGAGTTGCATCGATCCAGTGGAATTTAGAGCCTTATTCTTTTATCCAGATTGATGAGTTGGTGTTGCTCCTCTGCTGGAGTAGTTTGTTGATTTGATTATGTGTCCCAGGGAGAGAGATTAATGATTCTATTTTGAGAGTTTTATTTTCTATTTTTAAGATCTTTGGAATTGTTTTCAAAGGGGGAGATAGGTCATGTGAAAAACTACTTTATCTATCTTGATCTTAGGGGGAGTTTGCTAGTGATATCTTCTTTCTTTGCATTGACTATTCTTCACATTCATATGTTGCCATTAATGCCAAAGGGAGAGATTGTTGGATTTGGTTGATCATTGTTGCTACTAGGATATGTTGTTGTCATTAATGTCAACATATTCCTATGCTCTATTCTGGTGAGTTTGGGAAGAGTTTTTGATCCGGTTTTGTAGTTTGGTTTTCCTAATCACTGATTTGCAGAATCCGGTATTTCCTCTGGTATATTCTGGTGTGATCAGATATTGTGTTGAGACTTTAGATTATTGTTTGGGATGATCTTGTGTATCTTCATTTCAGATGGTTCATGATTTGGTGCTCCGCAAGTTATCTTCCCTCATGACAATTGCTGATTGGTTGTGTTCTTGAGCTTTGAGATGTTGGCCGATGAATATTTGAAAAGAGGTGTTGGTGCAACTATTCCGGATGATTCTAACATGCTTGTTGGTGTTTCCTAGTCATTTCCTATTTGTTTTGGTGATCTACATTGATTGTTGAGCGATTTTTTGGTGGTTTCTATGAACTGGTAATGATTTTCATGTTATGCGATATTTATGGTGGTGTAGCGTGTTGCAGTTGATCTTGGTGGGATTTCTAGTGGATGTGATCATTTGGAAATTTGAATTAGGTCCATGCTATGTAATTTAAATCACAATATTGGTCTGGTGGTCAATCTTTGTATCGTGCAATGTATTTTTTGTAATTGTGAGTTGAGGGTTGAGGGTTTAGCCGACCTTGTTATCAAGGTTGATGATTTGTATATATAGTGAGACGCTTATGTAATTTAGGTGTCTATATTATGTCTGCATTATCAGAGAGAGGTGATTGTGCAAACAAGAGAGTCATCATTCAGTAAAGTGTTGAGGTGAGATTGGTGTTGCAAAGAAGACAATTATGGTTAACTGGAATTGTCATCAGGCATTTGTAGATGCTATAATTGCAGTTCATTCCTTTCATATTATTGTCTAAATCATATTGTAAGTGAGTGAGACTTCCTTGAGGATTGTAGCCTTCTGGGCATATATCTTTTGAGCAGTGAGCTCTAGGCAGTGTACTTGAATGCATGTGCATTCCCCATTGTAATATTTTCACATACTACTGCAGAGTATTATCTTACTATGGGTAGGTTCCCACCATGGTTTTTCCCTTAACCGGGTTTTCCACATCAAAAATATTGGTGTTGTGTGTTGTTGTGTTAAATTGCTTATCTGTTATTGTTGCAGTCTATCAGTTTATGTTTTGAAGTTTAATTTTCTCTGATCTGGTGAAAACTGATTCACTCCCCCCCCTCTCAGTCTTCCTTCTTGATTGCTACTAACACACTCTATATCAACTCTCTGTCAAAGTCACAACACAACTTTCATATCATTCAAACACAACTATTTTTCTTCTCACACTTCCTCTGATCTATGCACTTCACCACATCATCTACACTCTCTCTCATTTTGATTTCACTAACTCTAACATTCAAATGCCTTATATACAAGATATATCATCAAAGCTTAGAACAAGTCGGCCCAAATCAAAATATACTTTTCAAACCAAAAAAACACATGTTGATCCACTCTAGGAGAAAGAGATGACCAAAACACATCTTCCAAAGATTAATTCACTGATCCACAATCACTAGAGCCTAACCAACAACATATTCACACGCTACGCAACCATATAAGCAATTATCGATCAAAACATGCTCTCCATAGAAAATAATTCAAATCCAGATCTCCACACACTATGGTGAGACCCATAAAAAATCACTCACTTCCACAAATCATATGCAAACCTAAAAATATGTCAAACATAGAATCTCACAACCAACAACGAACAATACCATAACACCCAAAGAACAAAAAGATGTTTTCGAACCTCGAAACCAACATAACCATGATACCAAAACTATATCCAATGAATATAACAATAACATTCAACACCAACAATAGATTTTGGACCTAAGCACTTCCAGAACAACCAAGAAAACAACTGCACCAATAACATAGCAAGATAACTCTACACCATAGACATTCCAGACCAAATCGGAACAACAAGTTTGACATCAATGATAACCACAATAACACATCAACTCATATTTCCAACAGACATTACATCCCACCATATCCTTCAAGCATTCTTCAAAATCTAGACATTATGGAGCAATAAATTACAACAATATTCATGCAACCATATGCTTATGATTGAGTCATTTATATCTTTTCATGCCACGTCATGTTATGCATCAACACTTATGATCACATTCAAAGCTCACATTACATCATCAACCTTTATCAAATTCAACAAGCTTTAGGTATAACATTCAACATTTTACTTTAGAGATTTCAATTCAATTATAGGGTTAATTCTTAACCTAGGGTTTGACCTAGGCAAACCGCTATCAACAACACTATTTTCCTCTTTCAACAACACTATTTTCCTCTTTAGTGAGTCTAGGTGATAAGATCTAAAGACAACATATATAGATTTAGGAAGAGAAAACTAAGACAAACAAAATCAACTTTCACAAAGACAAGAACTAGAGGACAAGATCATCCCGAGAATTTTTTTTTGACACTTTTCTAATGAAACTTTTGGGAAGCACTCAAAACAACATCTTGATCCCAGAAAGATATCTATTGTCTACATTTGACATTCTGTAGACAAGGGTGCCTCGAGTGAAATCATTTGGTAGTTTCAAGTCTAGATTTTAGACATAGATTTCTCTTTGCTTCCTCTTTCTAGATTTGTACTGATGTCTACATGTCTAATCTAAGATTGTTTGTACTTGTTGATACTTGTCAATTTTGCATCTTTAGCCCTAGATTTAGCATTCAATTTACATGTTTTCATAGTTCAGTTTCAACTCAAACAAAGAGTCGGATATAGAAGTCAATCAACATTCAACCCCTTTTTAAACATTCGGGATTGAATCTATTGGCTTCATCCTTGTTTAATGTAATGAGAGTGAGAAGTAGGCTCATTCCTTATTTACATTGCTAAACAAATGAATACCTATTATACGCACATAAGTGTGACTATCAAATAATCAAAATGTTAGTGACACACCAATAGAACATTATACATCAAAGGATAAAATTGAAAAAACAAGTTAAGTAAGCTATCCTTTTAAAAGAGTTCCATTGTTTCTCTATCTCCAAGGATTCCTCGAGTCATGGTTCTTCTCTCAGATAATTGAGCAATTGACCTTTAGAATGACAACTCTAAGAATGAGTGCTATGATGAATGATGTATATGGTTATGCAACTAAGATCTATGAGATTATAACAAAGCTTTCTATGATGAATATTTATGCTATGATATTGAAACTAACATGCTATGATAATGAAACTAACATGTTATGATGTTGTAATCTAAAGTGCTTCTAAAACGCACTAGTGAGAGAGACTTGTGTAGCACAATGTATATAATGTAATGCCCACCAAAATACCCTATAGAAATACACTAACATGCAAATAGAGAGATTTAAGAAAAAAAAAACATCAACTAATACAACCATTACCAACACTAATCAAATGCAATAACCATCCATTAATCAAATGACATCTAACCCTCATATTCAATTCACATAAGAACATAATGCAAGCGGAAATAAACACAGCATATCATAGCATACTCTAGGGCATCTCAACATCATCACTTAAACTACCTACAACCAACAACATAGCATCATAAACATGATAATGCAAATACCACCATAGACTAATGCATACTTATTCCTAGCATGATCCATTCACTATTCTAAAGAATGATTATATCCATCTAATAAGTTTTCTATCCATTCCCTCTGAGTTCATTTTAAAACACAAATACCAAATGTTCCTATGCCCAATTATTTATACATTTCTATCATCGTAACTAATAATAAGATAATATATCATATTTCCAACATCACATAAGACTATAAGCATATCATAAATCAATTTCCATTAATGAACCAATATCGTAAGTTACATCATCAATTCTCCTAATGCACTATTGCAACATATATGAATACAATATCCTTCATAACAAGGATCATAGTTCTATTTACATTACAGTCACATCATAAATCAAAATATACAATTCCATATAACCATTTACATCAATCCTCTATAAGAATCCATCCAAATCTATGAAGTCAAGCTATCCACGTCCACACAAGAGCATCCAACATGGAACATCCCAATGGTTGAAAAGAACCAACCACCCGACCATGTGGAACCAAAGGAACCACCCCCCATGCTAGGATATGACACAAGATCCCATTCATACTCTAGATCTAGGCTGACACCTAACAACCAAAGGAAGACCAACACAACAAACACAAGAAACAAGAAATGCAAAATCATACAAACCAATAAGAACTCTAACACAAACCTCCAGAGGCCACACACCAAAGAATCTCAAGGCACAAGGACCTACATGTAGGGAAAAGAGTGTCATCACATGCAACATGTGGGTACCTGGGCACTGGTCTCGGTTATCCCAAGCACATGTGGAGCCATCTCCCTTTATGGAGTGAGGAAGATTAGGTTACCTAGGTTGCCAAGGCCTTCCCAGTCCTATTAAGGGGCCATCATATTTTATTATCTTATTAAGATTGACTAATCTACCCAACCCAGGTATTTTAATTAGGTTATCACCTGTTTACAAGGAAAACTTCTCGTGAGATACCTAATAATCCAGACCCCGGGTACACCTAGTAGCCCAATCCATGTGATCCCAATCACTCACTAAGAAGCCCACTCTCCCCCTTGCATGCACCTAGACCTTCGGATAAAATACTCATCACGAAAATAAATCAACAAGACCATGGGCTTAACCAATGTACAATCAAGAACTAACATAAATAATTCAATCAAGAGCCTGACTTACAAGAATCTCACAAATACAAATCAAAAGGCCAAAAGAACATAAATCAGACCCTAAATTATACCCGGCACGTATTAGGCATTAGAAAACAACCTCTGGATACCAAAAAACAAGAACAGAAATATGGAAAAATCACTTAAACAGAAAAATTGACTCAACAGACAGACTAGCACATTTACCCTACATTAGCGCATATGCTTAATAGTCTAGCACTTCTGCTTAACCTTTAGCTCATACACCTAATTAATCAGCATATAAGATATGTGAAATGGCACATATAACATACAAAATGATGCATATAACATATCGAACAATGCATACAACACACAGAATGACGCATATGACCTAATCTATGACGCATATGATCAAATCTTTAGCGAATATAATTATTGTTTTAGCGCATATGAATCAGAAACCAAAAACTCAAAAACGAAAAGATAAATTTATGACTTGGAAAATAAAATCAAACAAATAAGTTTTAGTCTCAAAAATGCAATCAAAAGAGACGCAAATCCAATAAGAAACTAAGGAGCACAAATTCCAAACTCACGATAACCTCTTAAAGACAAGATTCAACTTAGAAGTACGAATTCCAAACAAAGTCCAGCCATGAAAACTCACAGAGGACCCAAAATAAAATCTCATAGCAAGCTAAGAAACCAAATATTTTCTAGGAACCAAAACCTAACAAGAATTCATATCCAAAGAACCAAAATGCATAGACACAGCAAATGAGAGCCGACCATTCACGACAATCAAAATATACAGACAATTATTTATTTCCCCAAACTATATTATAAAACTATATACTATAATCATTCTATGAAATACTAACTATCCAAAACTAAGTAAAGTAAATATTTATCTCCCAAACAACCCTGAAGACAATCTTTCCTGAAAACACAATGCAGACAATCTTTCTGGAAACGAAATACACAGGAAGAGGATTTCTCCAACCTAGATGATAGAAGTAATGAAAAAGAAAATCTGAATAAGCGCAATCCACAATCCAAGCAAGCCAAGAAATCTCCAATCCCCAAATCCTCAGCCAAAATCCAAACTTGCAGAAGAATACCCGAAAATACTACCCCGACAAAATACACAGGAAAGCCAATAAATAGAAATCAAAGCATAAACTATAGAAAATATCAGCCAATCAAAATATTACAAAATAATATATTTCTTACCAATCTTTCACATAAACCAAGGTAAGAATAATAAAATACTATTTAATTAACTTACCCAATAAAATAACCAATAGGATAATAGGGTAGGTAGAAATAATCTACCAATTAACCCAAAAGAGTAAAAAGAGAATAATAATATAAACAACTCATAAAATCATGGGCACAAATAATTATAAAAGCCCATTTAATTAAATAATCAAGAGGTATAGATAAATACCACCAATAATTAATAAGTAATAATCAATAATAAATAATAATTACTCTCAAATACCAATAAATAATCCTTGATAACCAAGGTGATATTAAATCATTAATTAAAATATAAAACTAAGGAATCCGTAATAATAATAACACATTATTATTTAAATTTTTATACCAACTATTTATTTAATTTATTATTGTAAACCATATTAATCTGTTGATTTAATTTAACATTATTAAACTATATAAATCAATTTAATCAATTACTTAATTAATAAATAACCAATTAAATAACTACCATACAACATCAAGCAAACGACCAAAGAATAAACAAAGAAAGAATTACACACTAACCACAACTTGCGCCAAGACTCTAAACCGGCAAGGGTAATCAACTTAAACCTAGAGTATAGGGTGGGATATTATATCAACTTTGATCAACTTGCCATTGGGATAAGATAGCTTCAGACCTGTGAAGCTAGGTGGAGTCGATGTCTGGTACCTGCAAACCTGTCACCACCAACGCGTATACAATGACATATATAATAATATATGAAACATGAAATAAATAGACAATTGATAGAGAATCGCAACGACATATCATGCTCGCAATGGGTGATATGAAATTGTCTCTACTCACGCAGACAGTCACACAATATAACATCAAGACATCGCATAGAATCATAACCATGAAATAGGGTTAGTACATCATAAGATATCATTAAATAATCATAGAGAAGACATGATCCACACATATGAATGGGCACACATATCAATCATCAAAGAGTAATCCATCATGATAATAGTCTAGAAATGTCATCATCCACATGTAATCATGATGCTAGCACAATATATTATGTCTAATATCCATATGGAAAGCATCTAAAACATAGATAAATCCATAAACATCTAGTCAAAGCATCATAAAAATAGTATAAGCTATGCCAATATACTCTAATAGTGCACAAAAAGGTAAGACGAATCAGAAAGAGGCAATACATATAACTTGATAATGAAATAACCTTGATCATGTGTAGCCTTGATAATGAGAGGATGAGTCCTATTTATAGAGGAAATGGGGAATTGGATAGCTAATATTAAATTGCCTTAGCAAGGGCTAGGATTGCATTAGGAGGGCTTGATCCTCAATCCATGTTTGGAACTTCCACCAATGTAATGGTGACACGTGAAATCATGAGAGGGCTTAAGAGGAGAGGGAAGGGGTATTAAATGCTTGAAGAGACATGATGGTTATCCTAGGAGGTCGGGTTAGGGTTAGGTTAATGGATAAAGCTTTTATCCAAGTGATAAATGAATGTGCAAGGGTTAAAGTGTAACCATGGTCAAAAAATTAAATGCTTGAATAGACTTGAAGGTAACTTTGGATGGTTGAGTTAGGGAATAAGTCTCTCACCCAGAGGCAAAAAGGTGGGTTAGCTTGTTGGAAGAGAGAAAAGGATTTTAATGTTTGTAAGATCCTTAAATGCTTTTGGGAGACTTTGGGGGCTAACTTGTGGAAGAAAAAGGCTTTTAATGTTATGTAAGGGCCTTAATTGTTTTCAAGAAGTGACTCCTTCCTAATCCTTATTTTAGGAATGTGCAAATGTTTAGAAGGGGATTAGGCTAAATTAGAAGGGATTAGAAGAATTTAGAAGAAGGGTTAGTGTGCAAGTGGGCATTGTAGGAGAATGCAAGTGGGTGACGATAAATAGGATTTTAATTAAAATAAAATTTATTTATTTTAATTAAATGTGAGAGGGTAATTTAATTAAATGTTAATTTAATTAAATGTGAAAAAGGGGGATTTAATTAAACAAATATGATTTATTTATTTAATTAACGGTCTAAATTTGACTAAGTGAATTAAATCAAATAAATTGAATAATTTATTTAGTTAAATAGTAGAAGGGGGTTGGGGGTGGATTAATTAAATATTAATTTAATTAATAGATTTTTCTATTAAATATAAGGAGAACCAATTACATTGTTGGCCATTTGGAGGAATTGATTATGTGTTGCATTGATGTTTTGTCATTGATGTCAACACTAGTTGTTTTGGATGCTTTACCGACACCCTTCTGGTCCTGGTAGGATGTGTGGTTTCTGGTTGGATTGGATCCAACATGATCTGGTATGCTCCAGTATGTTTGGGCTATGGAATTGGCTTACTCATGTTCATATTGAGTCAATTGGTTTTGGTCTGGTGATCGGATGTTACCCCGTTTGCTTGGAAGCTTGGTTTGTAGTTCCGGCAAGGGTTTCACCGATAGAGATTTGATGAAGATCTTTGATGATATGCATAAGTGGTGTTGGTACAACTTCTGGTGGAGTTTCAGGATGCTGATGGTGATCATGTTCGAGACTTGGCAGATTAGGATCATTGCTTTAGCGTGTGGACCTATATTGGGTCCTAGTTGATCTAGGTTATGGACCGACTTAATGTAACATGTGGATTGGACCTCTCGATGTGTTTATGGGATGTCTTATGGGTTGGATATTGTTTTTTTGGTCTAAGGTCGACATGTTTTATAATTATGTAATTGGTTTATTATCTAGTGGTTGACCTTATTGTTTACGGTCGAGGGTTTGTATATATATGATGTAAGATCTCATTGTAGATGGTCATGGTATGGGATATGGATATGTAATGTGTGAATAATGTAATATCATTCAGGCAGAGGATTTGGTCGATCATTGGAGATTGAGTTGGGCTTATGTAAGAGGATTTAGTCCTACGGTATTGAGCTTAACCAGAACTGTACTCAGCTGAGCATAAGAGATCTTCCATCTTTGCAGTTCATTCATTTCTCTAGATTATAGTCTGAATTCGTATGTAGTCAGTGAGACTCCTTTCGTGATGAGCAATATGCTCTAAGCTGTTGACCTTCCTGCAAGTGTAGGCCCCTCAATTATAATTCACATACTACTGCAGAAGTATTATTTGGCTATGGGTAGGCTTCCCACCACGGTTTTTCCCTTTATTGGGTTTTCCATGTATAAATCTTGGTGTCATGTGGATGGTATTTATTCTTTGATTATTGTTTATTCTTAATTGGTTTATCTGTTATTCCGGTATTTGGTTTAAGCATTCGGGTATTAATGTATTGGGTTCTAATGTTAAAGTTTTAATTGCTAATGGTTCCAGTAATTTGTGACAACTGATTCATCCCCCCTCTCAGTTGTCTTCTAGTTATTTGAACTATCTAACATTACATAGAGTATACATTATCAAGAACCAATCTCTATATAGGCTCGAGTTCCAATGTTGCCAGATTTCAAAAATTTACAGCAGAGAATATAATGCTCTACACAAAATATATTGTTCAAGAGTTACATCCAGAATATGATGTGCTATATACCATTGACAAAAAAATACAAGCAACCGAGCACAATATACCAAAATTTTGTCTAGAACTGAAAGTGAAGTGTCTCAAGTGGTTGTATCCTCATTGTCACATATATCAACCCAGCCTGTCCAACTTGAAGGTCCCTCCCTCCATCTGAGTTCCTTACCCCATATGATTGGATCATCATATGGATGATAGATAGGGGTTGCAATTGGGATCTACAAATTTGTGTGTTGTGTTGTCCTTCCACCTTTGTTGGTTAGTTCTCTGACAAACATCTCCAATTATTCTTCAAATGGGGTTTTCCTCTATGAAGTTTTGGCCCAAGAGAATTCGTCTGAGATATCAGTGGTATAGAATCTGGCATTTCCATCTTGGAGGAAGGTCTCAAATTTCTTCTTTGGGATCCTCAATGCAACTAAGAACCATTTAATTAATAGCTAGAAAGGGGGAAAGAATTAGTTAAATGTGAATTTAATTAATACTTAGATGAAGGATAATTAAACAAATATAAAATTCATGTAATCAAGTGGATAGAAATAGGTGTCTACACCTAAATTTCACCCATTATAGGATCACCCCTTCTTATGCTATCCTTTGGGTGCCTAACCTCTCTCCTTAAGAGCTAGGATGTAATATGTGTTATTGCACTACTTCATCTACCAAATCCCATAACAAGAGTTATATTTTTTATCCTTAGTTTGTACTTAGTATAAATTTCTCCTTTTCTTTATGTCTTCTTCATAAACAGGAACAACCAAAACTCTAGTGACACCACCAAATATTGACTGGTTTGATTATGTTAGATGTTGAACCTTGGTTTTAGTGTGTTAGGGTGAAAGAACTTTGGGTATGTACAAATAGATACAAAACTTAACAATAGTATACATATTCCATACACATATGTTCATATACGAGTATATCTCATAAAGATACGATTGTATATATTTGTTGGTGTAATTATTTATTCATATAGGATATAATTACACCTTACTTAAGTTGACTTAGTATAATGCATCTCATAGTAGTTTGGATATGAGACACTTAGGGAAGTGTGCACATAGGGATGATGTATGTAGGAGAAATTCCACCTTCTGTGGTCTTATCTTATTGTTACATTCCACCTTCAATGGGTGATCCACCTCTTGTGGAATATTTTATTATTTCTCCTACCTACCCCTACCTACCCTTGTTTCTCATTGAGCCACATGTCATGATTGTGTGCTCACATATCCATATGGCCTTGCCTTTATAAGAAAGCTCATCTACATTATATATAATTTTTGATGATCCAGTTGATCAATATTTTGCTCTTGATTAGAATATAATTTGTTCTTATGAAATTTATTTGTCTCTCTTTTGTGCTATTCAATGTGCTCTTGATCTTGGATATTTTCAACAAATTATTACATGGTATTAGAGCCTATAGGGCTTCATTGAATAGTCTTTTTAAAAAGCTTATTTTTTCGGATCTAAGGATTTGCACATTTTGGGGGCATCCTACGATGATTTCGACCTCACCGTTGAGTCTGGAAGGCTATTTCCACCAATTTTGATTATAAATACACCTATATTCTGAGCTAAAATGGTTTTTTCAATGATCATTATGAATTGGGCATATTTTGTGGTTTGAATAATAGTCATCATTTTCGCCTCCTAATCTCTAGCCCCAATGACTAGTACTTCCCTCTTTAGTTACATGACAATGATTTCATCCTCCATTGTTTTAAATAATCAGGCATTGCTATCGTGTGCTCCTGTACATTGGCAGTGCGATTTGTGGCTATATTTATTTGCAGACTCGTGAATAGTCTTCTTGAATCAATAGATTGGAAAGGTTGTGATCACAGGTTATTTAGGTGGTATCGCTTCTTGGCTGGGAGGCAATTTCCCTTACCTCATTTTTCATTGCTTTATGGCCATCTTACATTGGTTAGTGTTTTTTTAAGGTACATTTTTCTACATAAGAAAGTTTGTTGATATCCCTTTGTAAAGGGTGAGGGTGTGGTTGAGGTGGCCCTTTTACTTCATTATTTTTTTTAAAAAAGGTTTTTTTAATAAAAACTTTCTAAGCAAACTTTTTGAAAAATCGAGGAATTTTTTTACCATCAGATATATGCTCAGATTAGAGAATCTTTTTTTGCTGACATCAGCATATCCAATGGAATTTTGGTCCCCCTCTCCATTTGCATTTTCAATCTGATAGACGATTTTGAAATGGTGATATCTCGGGCTTTAGATCTCATTTTTTAGTGATTTTTTATTTTTTTATTTTATTTGGGGTATAATTTCATGCTCGTTGTAGTGGTGGTGGATTTTTATGATTTTGGTAGGCAGATTTTTCACAATTTTAATTTTTTCATGACTGTACCTATTCAATCCTCAATTTTGCAACTTCAGAGGCTTCGTTCGGGCTCCTACGACCTCCTTTTCAGGTGCAATTGTTTTTAAAGTGCATAATTTTCTATCTAATTTCATGTGGTGCTATCAAATTTTTACCATTGTGAGTAGAAATTGTACTTTCAATATTTGGTCATTTTTGGCCTATTTGGTACTTGTATTTTGCTTGGATCTCAGTTTAGATCTCTTGCAATATTTTTTGGAGTCTCTTATAGCCTATTTAAGGCAGTTGTAAAGTTGAAATCAAAAGTCCACTTTGCCATTTTTTGCAAGTGGTCCATTGTACACGCACTAAGTATAAAGTGCCAAATAATCATTTGGGGGAGGGGGCGGGGTTCTTTGATTGAGTGAATTTTTTTTTTTTGGGGGGGGGGGGTGTGCCTTGTGTGATTATGTATCTTGCTATCTTGTGATTTTTTATTTTGGTGCTATGGGTTCTCCTAAATTTCCACTTTTAACTCCACATAATTGTGCATCATGAAAAATTAAAGCATGGAGTAAGCTAATGGAAAAAGGACTCATTCATTATGTAAATGGAACAATAGCAACACCACCTAATCCTAAGGCTGATCCTAATGCTCAAGTTGAATGGCTCATGAAAAATTCTATGGCACTTGGAACTTTGAGAAAGTATGTATCAGATGACCTCATTTTTCACATTGATAAGTGTACTACAGTTAAAGAGGCTTGGGATATTTATGAGAAATTGTATGGTCAAGTTGATGATATTAAGGGCTACAATTTTAATGGTGAACTCACAACATTGGATCCCAAGGATTTTGATACAATCCAAGATTATGTCATGAAAACAAATGAGATAAGAGAAAAGCTTAAGGATTATGGCATTGACAAAAAGGATGCTCAATTGGTTTACAACTTGTTGGACAAGCTTCCATCAGAGTATGCAGCCTTTGTTTCTAGCTTTCACACCCATCGGTTGGCTCAAGGTGCCTCCTAGACTCCACTATCATTTGATGCATTCACGGAGATGTTGATACTTGAGCAATCTAATTTGACTAAGATGGGGATTCTGAAATCTTCAAAGTCACAAGCTTTGGTGCCTAATAAAGGGAATCAAAGTAATCAAGGAAAAGGAAAGAACCAAAAGTAGTCTAAGACAAAGACACAACAAGATGGAGCACAATCATCCTCTCCACAACAAGGTGATTCTACATCCTCACCTAAGAGGAAATCATATAAGGACAATATTTTTTGTGCATATTGCAAGTTAGGACATGATGAAAAATGTTGTTACAAGAAGGATATTGATGAATTGAAATATCTTCTTGAGAAGAATAAAAGCAGGTTGCCTTCTAGAATATCTACTTCGTCTTCTTCTTCCAAAGAAAATGATAAAGGAAAGGATCACACTTTTGAGTCAAAAGGAAAAGGACAAGCTCTTTCTGCTACTACAAGTCATGATTTAGTGAGATGGCTTGTAGATTCAGGGGCTTCTCATCATATGGCATCTTTGCAGTCTATGTTCTCTTCATTTGAGCCTTACCACATGCCACAGCTTTTGATGGGAAATCATACATACATGGATGTGATTGGGAAATGATCTATTGCCATTGAAGATAACTCCTTCAATGATGTGTTGTGTGTACCCCACTTGACAAACAATATTCTTTTCATCTATCAAATCACACATGGGGAAACAAGGAAAAATGTGGAGTTTACACCTGATTCATTATCATTAGAGACTTGACGAGTAGAGCTATCATTGCAACGGGGGTGATTGATTATGCATCTTGGTTGTACTCCTTTTCACATTTTGGTCCTATTGATGAGGTTGATTCTTCATATGTTGATCACACTTCTTGTGATGATTCAGATATCAAGGAGAAATTTGGGTACTTGAACTTGGGGATTCTCACATGTGACCTCATTCTTGAGCCTTGCATTTCATCTCCTCCTATTGATATCACATCGCCTATTGCACTTGATTATGCAGACAATGCGACAATTTTGCCTTCTTGCGATTCAATGCAACAGGGTATTTCTTGTCTTGTAGCTTCAGTACCTTGGGATGACTACTTGACGGACATTGCAAGTTTGTTTTTGGAGTCCTACATTGCAGATTTGGGAGACATCATTGATGACATTCATCTTCTCTTTGATGAAGACAATACTTCTTCGATTGTTGCGAGGGAACACTATGACCCTCTTTTTCATTCTCTACATGATCATTCTTTCAAGGTTGACATGATTGTGGATGCTTATGTACAACATTTGGAGGAGGTCTCTTTATCCTTAGAGGAGACATGTGAGTCTTTGGATCTTGTTGTACATTCATCTCCACTAGATATTGGATTGCCTTTTTCAACAATGTGGATCAGTACACCACATTTGGAGGGGGTAATTTTTAGCATCGACATGGGGACACTTGAGTAGGTTTTAGAGATTCCACACATCATGAGTTTTTTTCCTACCTCTTCCCTTCATGATTGGGGAGATTTCATGGATACACCTTTGGTTTTATTTCTTCCCAAGGGGAGGAACATTGTTCAACGATCGTGGATTAATTTCTTCATTCAGTTTCAAGCTTCTACCATTGGTGCAGATTCCACATTGAGGGGGGGGCTACTTGGTCTCTCTTCTTCTCTCATATAGGGGGGACTTTTTCCTCACATGGGGTTTTGTCCTTCACATACTTCTTTGAGAGTTATTTTGTATATTTTTCATTTCTCTTTTGGGGGGGGGAGTTTTTTCCCATTGGATTTTTCTCTCTTTCTTTGTGTTGTGAGAGATTGCATTAGTTTGTGCGCATTTTCATTTGTACATGGATACCTAACATGGCCTCGTAGCTAGGAACCATCTTGTATTGTTAGCTTAAGTTCATTCCCCTAAGTTGCACTTAAGGGGGTGTGTTGGTGTAATTATTTATTCATATAGGATATAATTACACCTTACTTAAGTTGACTTAGGATAATGCATCTCATAGTAGTTTGGATATGAGACACTTTGGGAAGTGTGCACATAAGGATGATGTGTGTAGGAGAAATTCCACCTTTTTTGGTCTTATCTTGTTGTTACATTCTACCTTTGGTGGGTGATCCACCTCTTATGAAATATTTTATTATTTCTCCTACCTACCCCTACCTACCCTTGTTTCTCATTGAGCCACATGTCATGATTGTGTGTTAACATATCCATATGGCCTTGCCTTTATAAGAAGACTCATCTACATTGTATGTAATTTTTGATGATCGAGTTGATTAGTATTTTTCTCTTGATTAGAATGAAGTTTATTCTTATCAAATTTATTTGTCTCTCTTTTGTGCTATTGTGCTCTTGAACTTGGATATTTTCAACAAATTCTTACAATATTATCTCAATACCATATGCTTATATATGTCTTATAAATTCATATGATACATTAGTCTTACCAATACTTTATTCTCTATCTCAATTATTTATTATATTAACTACATTCTTTCCTCTCTA
This sequence comes from Cryptomeria japonica, assembly GCF_030272615.1. Classification (NCBI taxonomy): domain Eukaryota; kingdom Viridiplantae; phylum Streptophyta; class Pinopsida; order Cupressales; family Cupressaceae; genus Cryptomeria; species Cryptomeria japonica. Next base: position 439,820,777 of record NC_081413.1, on the reverse strand, counting down.
TTTTCATATATTCTTTTATACATTTGTATCAATGTGTGGTGTAAGTACATGACTATATGTATCTTCTACTACTACAAGGATGTGTCCCCAACATATGCCTAATATTATTTGAACCCTTAGAAGGTGTCCTACATCCTATGCTATAGTCACATTTATGTTTTTTTGGTGCCTTTATTTATATGCGGTAATAGATCGATTCCTCATTCATTAGGTGTTGAGTGTGGGATATATATCACACATTTGACTTGTTAAACATTTATGATATGTTTTAATCCCATTTTTTATAGGTTTTCAACCTAATAGAGCATGATATTAGGTTACCCAATGGGTTTTCAACTTGATCAATCGAGTCTTTTACTAACTCTGATCTTACCAACAATAGAAAGTTCAGTAGTGGTTATGTGTTTAATATATTTGGTGGTGTAGTGTGTTGGATGAACAAAGGGAATATAGTTGCTTTTCCAACTACAAAAATTGGGTAATTGCTCACACTTTAAAGAAGGTAGTTTAGCTTTAACAATTATGTTTATATATGTGGGGGGGACAATATATTCTAAATTGATAATGTTGACACTCATATTATTATTTATTTATTTATCCAATATCTCTATGTTTCATTTGCAAATAAAGTGCATTGATGTGTGGTATCAGTTTGTTTATGACATGGTAGAGGAAAAGAGTGTTATAACTAAGAATGTAGATGCCTCAAAAATTATGTACATTCCTTGATAAAGCCAGTAAGCATTGAGAAATAACATTGGTACAAATAGGCTAGGGTTGTTGTTACCCTACTGTGATTGTTAGGCTATGTTGTTTTAGTACCTTTATTAATTTACACTTGATAAGTGAGATACTATAAGGTAAGGTGTCTATTGTACACCTTACAAGACTTGTAAAAAGTGTAACTTACACTTATAATAGCTAATGTTAAGCCCATTTCCTTATGATAATATTAAAGTTGTCTATTATGCCAATTCCTTATTTTGTAGGATTCTAGTTTGCCTACATTGCAAGTTTCTTTTAAAGCATGTTATTCTTGGGATGTGGCTTTATTTTGATACTCTTTATTGCATGAATTGAGTCACTCAATTTGGATTGGATTTTAGTTATAAATCCATGGCTAAGGTTTGGAGAGTGGTAAATGATTTTAGAATAGATATTTGCTACTAGAATAGTTTCAAGAAGTTGGTTTTTGTTTCTACCTAAAGCATTTACATGTTGAAAATCTCATAAATAGAATGAACTTAGTTTTTATTGTGAGTGTAGTCTAAAAATGCTAATATGTTTGCTAGCTTTTTTCCGAAAGGCTTCCTAGAAAAAAATATGTGTTATTTTTTGTTGAGTGGTTTAAGATTATGTAGCTTTATAATAACTCTTATGCTAAGGCTAAGTAGGGTGATGTTCATCATTCATTTCCTTATATTTAAGTATAAAGACTAAATCTAGATAATTAGGGAATAAGGATTCAAGTTCAATTTTGGCACATGTTGAATGCCAACCCTTACACAAAACTAATAAAATTAGACATTAGACTATTACATAAATAAGGTTATATTAGAGCACGTGTTAATTTAATATAAACAAAGTTCTTACATATTTTATAAAATAGTAAAATATTTCTTACCATCAAAATTATTGCTTTACATTTTACTTGTTATAATGCTAATAACCTTCAAGCACAAACCAATTCCTAAATGAAAGACATAAACTTTAGGAAAAAAAGAATTTTTTTTTTTGTTCGAGGTTTCTAATCATCCTCATAGTGATTTTTTGCAACTAGCTGGTATCACAGAACAAATTAGTAATGATACCTTTTCAATCGAAAGGTATCTATTATATCAAAATTACCTTGGACACGATCTTGGCCCCATCTCATATGATATAAAAATGTTCCACTCAATAAAATCTTAATTCCTAGGAAGCCTAGTCACAACTGTTCACCTTTACTAAAAGATCAAAGATAGTTTGACCAAAAAATAAAAAAAATTCTGACAAAAATATAAGGACACAATCTTGGCCCCACCCCATATGATATGAAAATGTTCCACTCAATAAAATCTTGATTCCTAAGAAGCTTATTCACAATCTCTACTAAAAACTCAAAGACAATTTGACCCCAAAAACCAAAATAAAAAATTGAAAAACCCTAACAAAAATAATCCATCATAAGAAGGGAATTGGGTCCCTTTTGAACAATAGACACAAAAATCCTCACCCTAAGGGTTCCATTTCCATCATCCCATCTCCATCAATAACCTTTTATCAACGTAACATAATGGACACCGGAGCCTACTTTTCTCCCCTTCAACAACTAATTAAGCACCCATTTGACAAGCCTCAAAGAGTGAAGAAAATTGAAACCATTGACTCTTTTCTATGGATTACAGTCAGTTGATATACTGAACAACCAAGTCCTTGTTGTAAGCTACTCGATCCTCATTCTGTATGGGCAATCCATTGACTGCTTCCTCCTCTTCTACCACCTCCTGCATAGCAACATCCTCAATTGAAAAACCCACATTTTTTAAACAGAGCATTATATTCAAAATCCAGTCCCATATGACCGGGTCTGCAACCACCTTCATCATAATTTTCTACTGAAGTTTGCATCAAGGAATACTCAGATTTATTCACCTTAATGCAGCATAGACTAAAAATTCCTCTTTATGGATTTAAAAAATAAAAATAAAAAAAATCATCAACCTTCCTTAGGTAACTTCCTTTCTTAACTTTAGCTCGACAATTCCTCTTAAGCAAATATAGTAATGATCAATACTAAATCTTCTATAATGATAAGTTGCTTTAACTAATTAATATATGATTAATATTTTTTTATTTGTATACATCATTAATTAACATTTTTGCCTATTCTACACATCTTTATTATTATAGTATAATGTTTAGTTGTAATATTAGTTAAAAATTTGTTGTTTTTTATTTTGATTTTGATTGTGTAGAGGTGTTTACATTCACTTTTGGTATCCTCTCTTGTAACATAATTGTTGGCATTAATCATTATTAATAAAATATGTATTATTATAGATCTAACTTTTATGCTGATGATGTAAAAATATGCTAATTGATGATGTAACCATGATGTAAACCTAAATCCTGAAATTTACTTGATAGACTTACCAATTAATCTGCTCAATTTTTATTAGTAATTTTGAGAGAACAATTAAAATGCACTAGTAGTGAGACCTAAATAAACCAGCACTCATTAATATGAGGCAGAATCAAATCCTCAGGAGGGCAGAACTTGTAGTCAGTATCTGAATGAAAAATTGTGTGAATTAATGTACCTTAATGTATGTAGAGTTGCAGGGTTTGTACTATATAGGTCATATGCAGTGAATTTATTAACAGAAGAGTTAATGCCCGGTTATGGGTATGGTTGACCCACACAATAAGGAAGTGTTTGTTTTTGTTTGGAGCGAGTTAAGAAGGCAAGGGAGGAAAAGATGATGCACGTGGAAGTGGGCCTGATAGCAGCAGTTGGAGCAGTTTCAAGGAAGGTAGGTATGGCGATTCTTTCAAGTACAAGTCAAATCACACTGTATATGTTTAGGTTTTGGGCCTTTCTCAGTTCTTTCAATAAGTAAGACAAGTTTATCACATAGTTATGTCCAGCCCCACTTTTCCATATCCCTTTTGGGGTTCGTATTGAATTATTTGGCTATCGATATCACTTTTTTAAGGTGGGGATGGGGTATGAGTGGCGTAAGAAGCAAATGCAGCTGAATAAGAAGTGATGCCTGAGGTGGGCCTGTTCTCTTTTTGGTGCGGCTTTCTGTGGTAATATCCTTACAGCATGTTGAAGAATCTTGAAAAGGAGGGTCCACTTCTTTCAACTTGGAACATGCTAACTACATAAATGATAGGGCTTACGAAACATTAAGAAGAGGAGGAGAAGAAAAACAACCTATTAGACTTTGAAAGAGTTTCAATTAATCTGGCTTACAGCTTGACCTATATCCCAATGGTCTTGATTCAGGATACGCTTTCAGGGAATTGCAGTGGACTTGATTAGCTCATGGTTGTGCAGTGTGTGCAGATCTTAGGTGAGTCCATTTCACTAGAGCAAAATCTTGATTAGGTCATGATATTGCTGTTAGATTGTTGATTGAACGTGGGTATTTTTGGTGTTCCAGATTTGTATGTCTACTGTAAAGCTTGAATTTTAAAAGAAAGGATGTTTTGGGTTCTTAGGGCATCTGGGTATGATGCAGGTAGACACAATAACTATTGCATGAATGTATTGAAATTCAAGATTTAAAGGTTGAAGCTAGTTTCGGAGTTTTTGACATGTTTTAGAAGTAATAAATATCGTATTAAAATTCTAGATGGACATCTCAAAGTATGTTTTAGAGCTTTTGACTTGTTGCAGAGTCGGCAATAGAAAGCTTAGATAGATGGGTAAAATTTGTTTTGAAGTCTGTAATTCTCTGGCAGATGTATTGCATGTATGCATAGAAAGTCTAGATGCATAGGTATAGCTTATCCTATTATTTTGGAAAGCCCAATTTGTATTGTGAAGTTATAATACATCTTCTGCAGATCAATTATTATGAAGTTATAATACATCTTTTGCAGATCAATTATGTTAATATCATGGGGGAGAAAACTTGCACATAGTATTATGAGGAAATCCTCTGTTCTGATTCATATTTATAAATGATCATATCATGCTGTTGGCATCAATAACACTATCATGTAAGACATCCCCTGTTTGAGTTAGTATGAGATGTCATCATGTTCATATTGTTCATCAACAAGTTTTAATCTTTGTCCGCGGTGTTGTCTAAGGTTTGTGGTGTCAACACTATTTATGAACTCATGTCTTACGTTTCAGATCCTGTCTCTAGATCCATCTTCAGGGATTGAAGGAGAAAGCCAATGCTTGATGTTTTAATCTCTAAGACAGTATCAGTAAAGAAATCCTTTATTTTCCAATCATCTAGTTAACTCCCAACAAAGACCTTGACTATAATTTGTTGCCTTGCTGATGTTCTGAAATATGCTATAGAAGAAACCTAGAGTTCCACGGCTATAAGCATTGGTATTGTAAGCTAGGAATGCCATTGGTTATCTATCTGTGATCTGAGTATATGTGGGTTTTCATGCATGATACCAAACTCTCTTGTTTTCCTTTGTCTTGCTAGATCTGATTCTATATAATTGACATGAACAGCAAATTTTGATGTTGTTTTTCCCTTTTCTTTGTATCAAAGCCATTAAGATGTGTAATTTACTTTTTCTTTGCAGAATTTTAAGGCCTTGGTGAAATATCTCCAATATCCTGCTACAATGAGTCTGGCATGTTTGTCTTGTCAAAATGTAACGAGAACACATTCTGATCTAAGGAGTTACTCAATTCACTCTCAAGATGAGGAAAAGTGGGGAGGATCTGCAGTTAGTTGCTGGTCTTCTAACAAGAGGAACCCACAACATCATGATCATCCTGCTGCAGCAGAAATTACAGTGAAAACAAGAGTGGTTCCAGTGCCGCCATCATCTTCTGTTGCCAGTAGAAATTCTACAAACCAAGATCCTGTTAGCCCCAGATTAGTAAGGTGTCATGCTGTTCGTAGAGACATCTTCAGGGACTGGCATTTTGAGGACTTCCCAGAGGGAAACAGGCTCTGTTTAACCTAGAGTTGTATGCATCAAAACCAGAACACTAAGCTTGGGTTATAGAATATAGATGCAATCTCTTATGGTCAATGTTTGTCTATGTTCTGGTCTTTAGGTTTGATTTTGAATTTCCATGCCTATATTATGGTATTTTGCATTGTACATTAAAATACCTAAATGAACAAGCAACTTAAAAGTCAAAATGTGCAGAATTACCAATTTAGGCATTCAATCTTGAATTCTCTTTGATGATGAACATATAGTTGTACTTTTTACATTGAGAGTAAATGAAAATAGTTTTCCTAAGTTCTAATACTGTCATTAACCAGTATGGCTCGTGTAATTACTAATTTTTAACAAAATTTATCCATAAAAGCATGAATTCTTCTTGGGTACTGTATAACACTGTCTGAGATTACTATTCCAGGACCATCAGTTTGTATTTCTGCATAATGGGTTACTGGAATGGCAAGAGCATTTATCCAGACAACATGATTTATTTTCCAAGGCAACCCACATCCTATTGGATTCATTGGATTCAAGACCAATTGCCTGCAATTACCAGGACATTCGTTTTCCACTGAATATTTTTGGAGAGTTAGACTGTGTTTGGAGTAGGCATATTTTTGGGACTGGTACTGGAAATTGAATTTTTTTTATCAGATCTAGGGGAAGAGCACCAGTAGTCATTATAGCTAAATTTTATGCACCCACAGATCCTAAATAGTATATCAGATTTCAACAATGTTTTTGATTGTCTTTTTATACGATTGAACTGCTTATAGCTATTGTACTGGCTTCTGGGTAGCAAAGACGAACATTGTGAGATCCGTTATATGCATAAGGGCAAAAAAAAAGGTCATTTAAAAATGTCATTTGATACCTATACTTAAAGATGCCAATAATCATGCACTACAACCTCCTCAAAAATTGCCAATACTTTATGCCTAATTTCTCCAGTAGTCGTCTACTATGGGTACCAATAAAGTTACACAACTGATACATATGAAATTTATTAATGAACTTTTAATTATATGTTTTTGATTTCTTTGAAGTTAGTAATTGAAAAATTAAATGAACAAATAATGAACAGACATTAGAACATAATCTGCTACCAGACCCTTCCCCTAGATTTTAAATTCCAATATTATTACTATATACTAGAGAATTAGAGACATGGTATCCTTTCTAGTTTTAGCTGGCATAACTAAGTCGATGATCTGGGAACATATGATTTGAAGAACAGCCTGGCATTGCCAAGGCTGACTGTATTAAAGAGAAAGTTATAAAAAGCACTTTTCAGTCGAACTCTACGATTAATTCTTAAAGCCTGGCAAGTTTCAGAGCTCCCTGTTTTATGATATATTATTGCGTTTGGACCTTCATGCTACATGATAATGTCTTGTGTTCAGTCTTGTCTTTTGGATGTTTGCATCCAACCATAGTTAAAACTTATTTAAGTTTTCTAAAAGAGGCTTCTCATGGCAACTTGTAATGTGGATATTCTTTGGTATTAATGTGCAATGTCAAATATTTTTTGTCATTATTATGATAGATAACTTGATAGATTTAAAGTTATCTATGCAGGGAGGGTCTGCAATCTTTTACATTATGATGGTAAATTGCATGATGGTGTGATGTTGGGCATGAATTTGAATATTATTTATATTATATTTTATTAAAAGTTGTGTATGGTTTATAAATTGTAATTGTAGCAAGAGGTGTAATGGTGGTTAACAAAAATCTTTCAATATAAATTTGATTCATCATTTGTAATGAAACCTTCATTATATTTAATTTTAAGTGGTAATAGAGTGATATATAGAGCTACTATTCAGCTTTAAAAATTTAGAAACTATTACAATAACATAGATGGAATAGATGCATGTATGATAAAAGATATCGATAGATCATATTCAAGGTGTATATCTAAGTTGTGTTACAAATTCAAATGTTTCATGATTGATATCTCTTAAACATCTTTTAGATCCTATGTATTTGAAGATATTTATGTAACTTAAAGAATTTAAATATCTTAAATTTAATTTTTTAAGATTTTTAATTGAAGAACATTTTTTTTATATATCAAATATAATACCAATCATTGTATGGAGTGACAACTTGAAACTTACATCAAGGTGAGAGAGACCTTGCAAATTGATAGGTTATAACTATGCAAACAATTAACTATTAATAAATATCATATTTCAAGCCCCATCGTCACCTATAAATAAGCAAATAGGGGATGAGATCAAGCAATATAAGCAACTACTCCAAGAGTTAGCAAGGGCAAAGGTCGTGCATCCAATTTGCTCTCCCAATTATAATCACCAAGGTGATCAATTCCATCAAGAGTAAGCTCCCAACCAAATTGAATTTCATTTTTTTTGTTTGTCACATCGCTCCTTCAATACAAATTGATAAAATGACTTAAATTTATATGTGGGGTCTTCTTTTATCATTAATAAGGTTTCATGTGGGTATCATGTTGTGATTTCGAAGAGGGTACAAAATCCCAACCAACTTGTGGAGGACCATTGTGTCCTATATCATTATAGTCATTGTTATAAGATGAAGAACCATGACACTGAAACTTGGGAAGCAATTGACTCAATGCACATAGAGTTTGCCTTAATATTAAAAGAGAAAAGGCCATCCAACTCAAGTGGACTTCCCTTATGTGTATTTAGATATGTAACATAAAATTTAGAGAGAGTACATCTTTTCTTAGACATGAAGAAAGAATATTTATGATATTTAGATTTTAAAAGAATAGAACCATTCTATATTTAGATTTTAAAAGAATAGAATCATTCTATAAGATTAAATATTCTCTATGAAAACTTCTGCTACATTTGATTAATCATTAAATTGTGTTCGTATAATGACAATATCTCCTATCAAAAGCATATTTTATGTGAATGATTTTTATTTATAGGAGATGAAAAAGATGTGAATCCAAGTCTAGTTATTCGTCTAAAATATTACTTTTTTCTAATCATTTTAACAATTACCAACCTTTAGAAAGCTTACATATTAATTCTCACAATGCACTCATGTCACAGTTTAATTTTATCCATTCACTATCCATTTATTAAAAACAAAGCCTTCGTGTGGAGTTTTGAATTTTTTTTTTTAAATCTTAAAATATATTTATCAACAATCATTAATTTATACAATTAATGGCTAATATTTATGAAATATTTATATCAAAGCCAACAATATGATGCTATAAAAAATGGGCAGCTACTAGATGTATTTACCTAATTGCATATCTAGTTAAATTTTAAATATAATTTATCATTCACTTTCAAGAATAGGAACTTACTGGAGCTATTAATGTAATCATTTAGACTAATGCAAACATTTTTGGTTGTCATAATTTTACTTTTATATCCAAGTAGAATATATAAGTGGTCATAAGTTTCTTTTATATTTTTACTCATTTAGCTAAATAAACAAATGTATTATAACTAGCTCCTAGCTAAGAAGCTTTTAATTACCCATATTGCATGTATGTGATTTGAAATAAACAATCTATACGTATAAGAAGTTCTATAATCAATGACATCTCAATTATATTTAAATTTGCAACTTCCAACTTTTGGGCTTTGAAACTTTAAGCCTACTCACCAAAAACATGTTTGAGATGGATTTAGGAAAGCACATATGTTATACCTTTGCTACAAGTGTGAATTACATCACCCCTACTCACATAAAAAATGCCAAATGAGTGAGGGAGAATGTGATGAACTACCCTCTTGGAAAGGAAGGAGAGTCACCAAGTGACAATAGTACTATCTCATTGAGTGGGAGTCACACCAATTAGCTCATTCATTTCATGAGGAAGTAGTTTCTAATGGTGGACAATGGTGTGTAAACGAGGCATTAGAGCTAGGATGGTTGGGTTCTACCTATCAAATCTTTGTAATGATGACGATCTTAATATAGCTAGATGTATCACTATTTTGAATATGGTATTTTGAGTAAAGTGTTGGAAATAATGTTGTCATTGATGGGTATGTGCACTAAGATGGTACACAAAAGGGGGTCAAAGGTGGCCAATTTTATTCTAAAATCAATTGAACTTGAACTTGAACTTGGAGGAGTAATTTGAGACTCGCAAAATTTGAATATACCAAAAGAAAAAGAATTATTATACTCTGAATCTAGTTTATAAACTACTAAAGTTTTTTAAAAATAGATAAGATTAAGAGGATCAAATGCTTTGCACACACATAAGTGTTCCCATTTTTTTTGCAAAACATAAAGTAGTGTTTGGTGTGCAACCCTCAATTTTTTAGTTGCATTTAGTATTTTGAAAAACCCACTAGTAGAAATATGGTTAAGAGTGAGTACTACAAGTGTTTTTTTTGGGTAATTTTTTGTTGGGTATTTTTTTTTATGATTTTTCAAAGAGGATGCATCCTAAAAATTACATCACTGAGCATGGACATCACATAACTTGCACCAAAATAATTGAAAATGCATTTTTTTTCCCAATGTGTAAAGAATGAAGTGTTAAACAATTTTTTATTTTTTTCAAATTTGGAGAAGTAGATCAAAAGTTATCTAAAAAATGCAACACATATGTCTTGTAATTATGGAAATGTTAGTGAAATAAATTTAAAATAAATATGCTAATGTCATTCAAATCTAAAAAAATATATGGTTAGAAATCTCACGAGACATGTGGAATTATGGTGGTAATTTAACTAAGACTTGATACATAATTTGTAAACTTGATGACAAGCAAGTTGAGAAACAAGAATGAAAGAAAAAAATCATGTCAAAATGAAGCAAATGAACCTTCCAATCCAAAGTACAATCCAAAACACATACATGCTATTTGAATAAAAATACGTACATGTTTTTATATAGGCAAAACACACATATGATTTTCTTACTAAGCATAACATGTACACGTTTTGCTCACATAAAGACATAATAAAGAATCCTTCCCCTCAACAATAACCCCTCAATAGAAAACCCTCAACCCTATACACTTAACCCTAACACCTATACACTTAACCCTAAACTCTATACCCATAACCATAAACCCTAGATCCTATACCCTCAACCCCATCCCTCAATCCTTGGCTCTAAGTCCATACCCTCAACTCCATCCCTCAACCCTTGGCTCTAAGGCCATACCCTAAATCCCATACCCTCAACCTTTAACTTTTTCTCTAAAACCTAGGGCCTAGAGGCTATATGTTAAACCATCAACCCTATACTCTCAACCCTAAACCCCAAACCCTCACCCTCAACCATTTCCCTCAAACCTAGGCCCTAGATGCTATAAGATAAACCCTTAACCCTATACCCTCAAGATCCTAAACCCTATATGAGCTATAGCCTAAATCCTAAACCCTATAGAGAGGTCATAGACCCAAAAGCCTATAGGCTAAACCCTCAACTCTATACCCTCAACCCTAAACCCCCACCTCTATACCCTCAACAATAAACTATATCCCTTAAATCTCAACCCTATTGGCTATATGCTAAACCCTCAACCCTATGCATTTCAATGCTAAAGCATTTCTCTAATTCTAAAACTTCTACTACCTATTTTTGCCATTAAAGTTAAAAAATAGCCCCCACAGGTTCCTTGGTCTTATTAGTCAAATTTTAGAGGGGTTTTATAAGATTAAAAGAGAATCCAAATGTCAAAATCAAATTTGTTTTCATCTTATAATGATAGGGTTGAGCATTAAAGTCTTCTCTTCATTAAGTAAAGTTTTTGATTAAGAAAAAACAGGTTTTAAGGGACCCGAAACCCGCTTACAATATGAAAGATGAGCAAGAAAGAAACAAGACAAAACAACTACAAAAAACCAACACAAAAACCAGCAACTAGGACCAAAAGACAAGGAGCCAACAAGAAATTGGCATCCAAAACCCAACTTTACATATCAAATGAAAACTTTTATAGACTCCTCAACGTTTTGAACCAAAAGCATCATAGCCTTTGCAACTTCTCTCAGATCATTGCTCTCTCGTTTCAACTGGATGTCTTTCATTTTGGTCTCCATCTTAGTGGTGTTCTGCCTAGTCCTTCTCCTGGAGATTTGATGAGTGGAGTTGGAGGTCGGTACATCTTCAATGCTTACCAAGTTCTTATCTTGATTTTTCCTCTCTAAGTGATCCACCAAGGCATTCATGTTATGGGACGAAACTCTTAATACCTCAAGATTGTGGTTCATGAAGCTGTTCAAAGCCTTCTCAGTTCGAGCAACTCGAGTGATGATGTTACCTTATCCTCCTCAGCCTGTTCTTTTACAATTCTGATAACATCCTCCAGATGTTTCAAATCTCTTTTTATCAGGTCTTTTTCCAGCCAGTCCTCCATTTCAATTTCCTCCTCAGCTTCACAGGTATCCATCTCCTCATTCTTTTTCCCCGAATTTGTTTCCTTAATCAAATTGTGTATCTTATTTTCTAGGTCCCTCTATTTGCTCTGAATGCTAGAAATGTTGTCAATAACCCATTTCTGGAAGTTGAAGGATTCCAGAGTACAATTACGGGCAGTATTCAGAATAGTATTCACTGAATCCCTACCGTGCTCAGTGCCCGTAGAATTAGGGTTGTCTTCCTCCATAGAGTTCAGGGCGACATTCCTACTATTCGAGCCCATAGGGTTAGAATAAGGGTTTTCAGAATTAACATCTTTTTTCCCTTCCTTTTCTCCAACGTTTCTCCTTCTCACTCTTCATTAAGTAAAGTTGGAAAGAAGTTTTCAAGTTAATGTTTGGAGGGAAAATTACCAAGCTTGTTGTAAACGCTTTTACCAAGTTTGACTAGGTTTTAACTTCAAAAGAATAAACTCGGGTCTATGCGAACTGTTGGTTCCCAAACTAATAGCCCCCGAGTCCTAGAGAAATTGCCACTAACTCATCGATAAACTCGAGGAAGGATTTGGCCAACTGAACAAGATTCGGTCTCAAGACTAAGATCTCCTACTCTTTTGGCTCTGCGAGATCAAGGCGGGTGAACCTATGTAGTGTCTAATAACTTTAAGCTTCATAATACTCAAGACACTACAACTTACAACAGATCATCCCAATGAAAATGTACTAAGGAAGATGGTTTAACTCCTGCTTTTGGCTTTAACCTTAGTTTCTAAGCATCTATGCACTTCATTGAGGGGGGTGGGGGGTTCTACACTAATCCTACTCTTAATGCAAAAAGTAGAAGAGACTTTGATTATGAAATGGTTTCAAAAACTGAAAACAACTCCATGATCAGTGCCTTGTATTTGTTAACTTCACACTATGCAGATTTGACATCCAAACAGGGTAACATGCAACCAATGAGCTTGAAATGTTAGTGCATTACACCAACATTCTCCCTTCTAGTTTTACCAACAACCATACTTGACAATCTCACATATACGCAACACTATTTCTATACCTTGAAGAAGCAAATTAATCTCCTCCTTGAAGAGAAGCAAACAACAAGATATACACCTGACTTGCAGGGACAAAAAAAAAGACCCTTGATTATTTCATATCATAAAATAGAGCATACATAAGAGAGATAGTTGCAGTAAAACATTTACATCTTCTTGTATTCTGGTTACAAACTGTTTGAAACATCAAGATACTACAAACTAAAATAAAACTAACTCTAATTGGCATTCAAACTTGCACTATACATGGAAGCCTTGCTTCCCGAATAATTACATTCAGAATCCCTCTTTTATGAGAAGAGGAAAAAAGATATATCTTAGAGAGAAGAAAACCCTAATGAAACCCTAAAGGAATCTCAAAAAAGAGACCTCTCTTCAAATCTTGAGATCTGCAACTTTGAATCAACTCCTCTTCCTTCAAAATTTGCTAAAAAATTGCACCTACACGCCCTACTGGAAAAATTGAAAATCAAAAAAATTTCCCCTTGAAAACACTTGTCAATTCACCTCTGCACTTTGATAAAAAATTGCCATTTGTAGCGCTACTGGAAACTTTGTCAAAAAACAGAAAAAAGCCCCTTTAGAGAGATGTCAACTCACTCTTTGTTCCTTTGTCAATGTTTGCCATTTTTGGTTTGCTGTCCACTTGCTATAGGAGCCTACTTTTCTCTGTGCCTGGAAAATTGAAAATTTTGCCATTTCGGCGGAAGTCAAAAAATGACTTTATCTCTGCATCATTTTTTAGCTCAAAAATAGCAAAGATCCCCTTTTGGAGGGTAAATGCCCTATCACTTCTTCCTCATTTTCTGCATAAGTTATTTCTTCTTGCATGAATGTGAATCAAGGCTTTCATGAGGAAGTATGCGTTTGAATTGGTCACTATCAGTGACTCCCTTATACTCCATATAGGCCACCCTTTGCTCATACAGATCTAGTGCCACTTACAGAGTGGCACATCACCCAACTCCACACCAAAGGCCCCAATAGCTTACTCTTAGACTGCAGCCATGCCTTGTCCAGACATTACGATCTTCAGTGTAAGTGAGCACAACTACACATAGCATGGGCCTCATATTTTTCTACAAATAAAATTTGTGGGCATATAGGGATGCATTTTGAGGCATGTTGAGCACAAAAACCACATCACTATTGTAGCCTTGCATACTATCACACCTTGAGATCACATTTTGAGGTATAGCACTGAATAATTTCTGCAATTTGATCTACTCCTCCATCGCTGCCATATTCTACCCCCTTAGCATCAGTGTGTAGAGCTAATACAAGCGTCAGATGATTGCTAGTTACTCTGATCAATGTGCTCTCAAACCCTGAAATTGTCGGCTTCACAAACCCTAAAATTCTTCTTCTTCCTTTATTGGGCCACACTCATTTTGTCTTGCCCCAAATTTCATTTTGTCCTATGCTGAGTTTGGGGTGTATGTTTTCCTAGATAGGATAACATCCTCCCACTCCTTGAGTGCTCCTGTCTTAGCCCGTGCGGCTTAGTGATACTCCTCTTTGGGCCGCGAAATAAAAACTTCACTATCCGCCACTTGCCGCCTTATCCCGTGGCATCATCAACTCCTTCATTTTGTCTCGCGGGATAAGGAAAAACATGCCTCCATCGTGCATCTCCCTTGTCCCGTGAGAACACGCCTCCTCCAATTTATGTGTGTGGGATAAATCTTTTCCTCGCATTGGCTTATCCTGTGCGGTTTTTCGCCAGCCTTCATCTATAGTGCGGGATAAGAAAATTGCTTTCCCCCACCTTATTTCATCTTACCCCACACTTGATTTAGAGTGCATTAATCTCTGCATGAGATAATAAGCTATGTTGCCTTAAGATGTGGGCCCAACAACCCCTTCGTTACCGCTTACCTACGACATCCTCCGACCTTCTCAAAAATATCACGCGAGATGGTGGGGAGAGCACAAGCCTCCTGCTAGCCCGCAACCCCTTTTCACATGATTTCTTCCCTTCTTGTGGGGTGGCAAGAAGAGCACATGTCTCCCACTATCCTATGGCTCCTTTCTCACATCACTTTATCCTTCTTGCGGGGTGACGACAAGAGCACATGCCTCCCGCCAGCCTGCATTTCAATGTTTTCTTGGGCCCCACCGAGGACTTATTTGCAACGAGAGCTTGATGAGTTTTGGTAATTTTGAAATTAAGTTTCAAATTACACTTTTTAACCCCATCGTTATTAAATCATTTATAAAATGATTTAATATATTTAATTTTCTTTGTCCAATAAATTTTGTTTAAATAAAAAAAATGATTTAAATAAAACCACATCACTCCCTTTTGCATTTTAAATATAGTATTATTTTAATAATTATGATTAAAAATAATAAATAATTAATCATTTAAGCCTCAATAGTCACACTGTGCATCATCCTTAGTCAGGCCCCAAGTGGGCCTGGCTAAAAAAATTTTGTTTTTGTGCAACTGATCTGGTGAGAGTTCACAAACCCATCATAACTGATTGAGAAAGCTACAAATGGACACATGGCATCTCCATAAGGTGTGTAAGCATCCCCCAAAGGGATTTTACATGACAACAATCCGGTGCAAAGATATGAGCTCACCAAATGAGCTACTCAAGCTTTCTCTGAAAGACGATTTTGAATGCAAATTACAAAATTTCGAGCCTGATTCTTCAAAATTAGATTTTTTTTTTAAGTTCCAATAGGAACTACAACTGAGTAGGTGCAAGAAATTTTTTTTTTTTTTTTTTCTATACATTTCTTTATGTTGCATCCCCTAAATAATGGACAGATCTCCAACAGGCTCTCAAACAATGGCTTGAGGAGCCAATCAGTGCTTTTATTCATTATTTCATCTTCAAGTTTAGATAGAAGAGAGGTGCCTCTCCAATGCATTTTTCAGTCTTTAAAGGCATCTACATGTTGTTCTAGAGTTCTGCATGTTGTAGCGTCCTAAAATTGCGACACTTGCAATTTCGACTGCATTTGGGTCTTCACGATGGCGATGCAACACGGAACCTGAATGGAGACCCCGAAACTTGTTCATGACATCAAAAACTGCATTTTTCAGCACCCTGGCCTGATCCTCCTTGCACCCCGCTGTCCCTGGAGGTGGGACCATGGTGCCCAGTGCCTTGGTCCTTCAGGACTAGGGCGCCCAGCGCCCTGGTCCCCCAGGACCATGGCGCCCAGCGCCCTGGTCCCTGGTCCTATTTTGGGCCTAGTCTCTTTTGGGCATCGGGTCTTTAAGTTTGCAATTCGGGAAATATTGTTTCTTGGTCGGCCTAAGGTCGGGAAAATCAGTCTATCAGCCCTAATTGACAAGTATATAAACTACTTTTCCTCTCCTAGAAAGAAGGGGAAGAGGAGGACATATGTGAGCAAGGCGCGAAAGCGTTATTCAAACATTCAAGCATTCAAGCATTCAAGCATTCCTTCAAGCAATTGAGTATTCTAAGTCTCCATTCAAGGCTAGGTGTTGCATTCAAGACAAGGATTCAACCATTGAAGAGGAGATCACTTACAACACATTACATACTACATACATTACACCTTCGCATGTAAGAATACAAACATTCTTACAACAAGGTATCAGTACTTGTTTACATTACAAACATTTACATTTATAGCATTCTCATTTCTTGGTTAATTCCAAAACCGGGGTTTGACCTTAAGGCAAACCCCTCATCCCTAACCCCCCAATCGTCCTCTCTTTTCTGTGTAGGTTGCAGGTACGTGACTGTAATTGAAGATCTAGAATCCTTGTGCAGAGACGAACAGATCCACCTTCGTTTCGCGGATTTTTCGGAGGACCGTGTGCACGCCGGGTGCCATCGTCCCGTCAACTTTCGCTCAAATTTGCAGAACAGCACCGTCTCGACATTTTACTGCTAATTCCAGGTCCGCAGCTTCATCCCATATCCCTATCTCTGTTTATAAACGAATCTTTCCTACTTTACATGCATTCCTAGTTCAATCATTCTATCTACATTTCTTTACAAAAGAGGGTATCCTTGATGTCCTAACCCTTGAAACTCATTTAGAATCCAATCTTGCATTGCGTGGGATTGGATCTTGTGGGTTTCAACCCCTCTTTTGAATGTAAAGTCTCTCCCAAGTGAAAACCATCAACCCTAGTGACTCTCCCTTCTCTCTCCTTGGAGTTGGGGAGGGGAGAACAACTAGGGTTCGATTTTTCCGCTTTACATTTTGGTGAACCCAACGTGAACATCCTCATTCTGATTATTCATGGTTAGATCTAAAAATTTGCTTCCTTAATTACATTTCCATGTTTGATCTTTTGCAAATTTTAAGAGGCTAATTGCATAAAAACCCTAAAATTTTCTTTTTAGTAATTAAGCTTGTGAAATGTTTAATTGTTAATGCTTGTTTCAGATCTACCCTTCTATTGCAAATTGTCAATTCATATTTGTGTTTTAATTCTGAAAATTAAGTGGTTAAATGTCAAAACCCTAATTTTTAAAACCTTCTTGATTCAACCTTTGACTGATAATTTGACTGATCAAAACACCTCCAAATCGGCTGTAACTTTGGATTCCGCAATAAAATCACAATATCTTTCATCCCTGAAAATTTGGAAAAAAGTTGCGAGGACCGTGTGCACCCCGAGCACCATCGTCCCCGACATTTTTTTCGAAATTTTGGGAGCTAGATCTTACTGTATTTTTCTGCTAAAATCCAGAATTTTGGTTGATTTCATTAATTCTTACACTTTCAAAATTACAGTCAAAGTTGGTCTAGCGATTTCTTGGATTGAGGCTTCTAATCATTCAAAAATTGTTGAAATTAAAATTCATATCAAAATTGTGTTCCTTATAGTCCTAAATCTGAAAAGTGTGTTGGTATTCATTCGAAATTTCAGTGCTTTATTCAAATTTTTGCAGTTTGTGACCTTTGAAATTAAGTGTTTAATTGCGGCAACCTTGATTTCCACTTTCAAATTTGAATTTTGCATGAAATTGAGTCAACTTTTAAATTTCAAAGCTTGCATTGCTTTCAGTATTCCCTCTAAAATCATAAAATTCAAAATTTCAGTTTCCCTCTCTTTTTCAAAATTCAAATTTTACATTTTTCAACAATCTTGGTAGGGTTCAATTTCCAGATTGCAACTTTAATTTGGCCTATCTACAGATCGTAAAATCACTCAATTTTTTCAGATTAGCTTTAAAATCATCATAACTTTCATCCCTGAAAATTTCGAAAAAAGTTGCGAGGACCGTGTGCACTCCGTTCGCCACGGTCCCGGACATTTTTTTCGAAATTTCGGGAGATTGTCCTGATTGTATTTAACAGCTTAAATCTAGGAGATTGGCTGATTTTATTGAAATTTGCTACCTCTAAAATTCAAAATCTTCTCTCTCTCTTTAGTGCATGAGTTTTACAACAATAAGCCCCACTTACACTATTCCC
This sequence comes from Cryptomeria japonica, assembly GCF_030272615.1. Lineage (NCBI taxonomy): Eukaryota > Viridiplantae > Streptophyta > Pinopsida > Cupressales > Cupressaceae > Cryptomeria > Cryptomeria japonica. The sequence continues at coordinate 439,802,314 of NC_081413.1, read as the reverse complement.
GTTAGACGAAGCCTTAGAATTAAGTCCTTCCAAGGTGTAATTACTGAGGAGATGGAACCTAATTTGAATGGCCTTTTTAACGAGGACATGGGTAATTCCTCTAATCCTCTTAATGATGAAGAAGCTCTCCATGAGGTTTTTGTAGAACAACTTTCGAAATTGGATAACCAATTTGATGATTTTCGACAATGGATGTCTCAAGAATACCCCGATAGCGAAGCTCTTTCATTAATTGAGGGTCTAAAACGTATGGTTCAAAGTGATAAGAATGGAATTGATATTTTGCGTGGTATTGCACACATTGTGGATTCGAATGTGATGCCTATGAAGAGTTGTGCCGAAACTTTAGGTTATACACAACCTCCTACTCAAGTTAATCATTCTATTCCTTTGACAACTTCTATTGCTAGTATTCCTACTTTTACATCAAACATAATGACTACTTCAACACAAGACATTCCTCCTATGATCACCAGTCATGGGGGCAATCCCTCTTCTTCAATCAACCCTCTGCCTTCACTCAATCCAACTTCTTCATTCATTCCTTCAATGAGTGTTCCTATTATATCACCACAAATGAACATGATGCAAGGGGGCAATTCGTTTAATCATTCCATTCCTCCTTGTAGTGTTCCTCCTTTCCAATCATCTCCTATGACTAACTATCATAGTGTCCCACCACCTTACTCTCTACCTTCTTTCAATAACATAACACCTCCATCACAATCTAACACGTCTAATATGAACTCTTCGACTGAAGCGACCATTAACAATCTTGCACAAACTATCTCTTCTTTACAGCAACAAATTGCCTCTATGAATCAATCTAAGTTTAGTGTGCCCACATTTGATGTTGCGAGCCCACTTTCTCTTGATATTGTTCGAGCTATCCCCCCTAAACATGTTGAAATTCCACATTTGGAGCTCTATAATGGTAAGGGTGATCCTCTAACACATGTTAAGACCTTTCAAACAATATGTACCGATTTTGCTTATGACCAAAGGTTGCTTGCAAAACTGTTTACTAGAACATTAAGAGATAAAGCCCTACAATGGTATTGCTCGTTTCCTTCTTATTCTATTTCTTCTTTCGAACAACTTGCAAATGCTTTCATTCAACAATTTCAAAACAATATAAGTCCTAAAGTTACTTTGATTGATTTAATGCATTGTAAACAAGGTGTTAAAGAAAGAGTGACTGATTTCATTGGTAGATATAAGCATTTGTATGCTCAAGTTTCCTTTCTAGTGCCTGACAATGATATTCAAAGAATCTTTATTTCTAATTTACAAAAAGATATTAGAGAAAAACTCTTGTTTTCTGAGTTTACTTCTTTCCAACAATTGTGCGCAACTCTTCACAATTATCAACTGACTGTGAGTCAAATGGAACAAGCAAATCCTATAGCTCCGAGTGATAAGGGTGATAGTAGTCAACAACCATTTGGGAAGTTTAAACCGAACAGAGAGTCCATTAAATTCAATGAAAACATCATCAACAACAATGTGAATGCAACATCAGGTGTGCCTCCTATTTCTAAGTTTTTCAAGAAAGAAAGAAAGTTTACTCCTTTGAATGAATCATTGCATAGTATTATGAATAAGTTATTGGAACAAAATGTGCTTACTCTTCCTCCTATAAAGCAAATAGATCCTGTAAAGATTAATTCACCCTATTTTGATAACAAATCTTTTTGTCAATTTCATCGTCATCTTAGGCATGATACTGAAAAATGTTTTGCTTTAAAGGGTAAAATTCAAGATTTGATTGATAATAATACTATCTTTGTTTCTGGTGTGAATGATAAAGGCAACAAATCTGTAGCTCCTCCTAACCAAAATCTTCAGATTTTTATTGATCCATTGCCTTCTCATACCTCTAATGCGATTGATACTACTGATTCCTCTGTCTCACCTGATTATCTTGTGTCTATGACTCCTAATGTGATTAACTTTGTGGAACAGCAGAAAATCCCTAAAGAACCTTCCATCACATTTGATTCCAGTGAAACTATCAGGGCACCTGATGGTCCTTTATATATAGTTGCAAAAGTCAAGAATACACCTTGCCGTGGAGTGCTTATTGATCCTTCTTGCATGATTAATGTCATTACTGAAGAATTCCTTTTTACTTTGCAATTGAATCAAGTGATCTATGACGAAACAAATGTGGTTGTGAAACTATTTGATGCATTTTCTTCTCCTGCAATTGGTTCTATTACATTACCTATTGAGGTCCATAACAAATCCCTTGATGTGGACTTTGCTATTATTCCATCATCCGAACAATTTCGTGTGAAGCTAGGCTATCCTTGGCTGTCTTCCATGAAAGCTATTGCTTCTCCTATTCACAAGTGTTTGAAATTTCCCCATAATGGTGAAGTTGTTACTATCAATCATAGCCTCTTTAAACCAGCTGAAAGAACTTCTAGCGTTCCTATTGATTACTTTTGGCCTAAACAATTCCAATCTCTTCCACCGCGAAGTGATCATCTTTTCAAATCTTATCAAAAGTGGAAAAAAGATATGATCCTATCTCTAAGTGAACCTAGAACACCCAGACTTGACATTCCTATCGTTCTTGAGAAGGAGGTTCTTCCTTTGAAAGATAAAACTAATGTCTTTCCTCAAGAAGATTCCCAACCCATCCCTATGGATGTGACTATGCCTATATCTAATAAACTTTCTAAAAGTAGACCTATACCTCCTCGTCATGATGGGCTTGGTCTCCTTCCTAAACCAAATATTCCTGCTTTATATGGAGCAGTTCCTCCTCCTTCCTCTTATGGAGAGAAGAGACCTTCCTCTTCTCCTATTATTCAACCTAAGAGACCACAACCTAAACACCCAAGTGATAAGGATGAGAACATTCCTCCTCCTCAATCTCCTAATCTTCCTACTAAGACTAGACGAAATCGTTCTGCACGTGAATGCCGACGAAAGCGTCATCTTAGAGCTCAGGCAGCTACTTCTCAAACTTTGCAATCCCCAAAAACACCTTCAGCCAGTATTATTCCATTTTCTCCTCAGCCAAAAATTGAGCCAAAATCTCCTAAACATAAGATGTATGATGGTCTTGATCCTGTGCAAGTCAAAGATCCTATTTTTATAAATCTTGATGATGATATAGATGAAAATGTTATTCATGATGAAAATGTTACTCCTGTTCATTCTGATAGTGAATATGAATATGTTGATGTTGATAACAATTTATCTAACGAATTTTCTAAAGCACTTATCCTAGCTCCTAGACAAGGACAACGTGGCTCGGAACATGAACATAGCCCTTGTTTGGATCTTGTGATAGCTCTGTCTGCTGTGTTGGATGTTCCTCCTCTAGCGTGTTTCCTACCTTCCCAAAACATTGATCAACAAGATCGGGGGGTACATGACGTGCTAGACTAGTTTCATTAGCATAGCAGACTCTCTCCTCCTCTCTTGATCTCTTTTGTTACTTCTTCTATGTGTTACTCTCATTCTTCTATTTGATGTCCTTAGTGTTGTCTACTTGAGGACGATGCAAAGCATTGAGATCTCTTTTGGTCTCTCTCATGTTGACTCAAAAGACACATGTGTTCCCTTCTTCTAGGTGACCTTCCTTGATTGGGGAATGAAGAACAATTATGCATACATACATATGATATACATGAATTATCATACAACATACTGACCCTGAGGAAAGCGAAGTCACCTTGTGCTTTGTGTTTTGTGTCTATTATCCTTGGGCTTATCTCACACTTGGGGGCTAAATCCTTGTGATAACGTGCTCCTTTCCCTTCTCATTCTTATATGTATCACTACCTTAAAGCAATCACCCCTGGTGAGGTGTGTGCGATCGCTTTAACGTAGGGGGGCATACATCCCGTTCATATCTTTTCAAGATACTTGAAAATTTCTTGACAAATTTAGCTTTGCCTTGAAAATTTTTGATATCTTTCTTGCATGACTCATAGTGAGGGAACCTTACTACTGACAGTCATGGTTCTCCCTCATGATCTTCCCTTTTACTTTGTCAATCGAAGTCGTAAGATCCTTAGTCCACTGGGGGCTTGGTGTATCTTGCCTCCTTGACGTGGTGAAAGTTTTTCAATGTTGTTTCCTTGTACTTTACCGGAAGTATGAGCGTACGCTTATACTCCCGCTAAAGTGGGGGCTAAATGTAGCGTCCTAAAATTGTGACACTTGCAATTTCGACTGCATTTGGGTCTTCACGATGGCGATACAACACGGAACCTGAATGGAGACCCCGAAACTTGTTCATGACATCAAAAACTGCATTTTTCAGCACCCTGGCCTGATCCTCCTTGCACCCCGCTATACCTGGAGGTGGGACCATGGCGCCCAGGGCCCTGGTCCCTGGTCCTATTTTGGGCCCGGTCTCTTTTGGGCATCGGGTCTTTAAGTTTGCAATTCGGGAAATATTGTTTCCTGGTCGGCCTAAGGTCGGGAAAATCAGTCTATCAGCCCTAATTGACAAGTATATAAACTACTTTTCCTCTCCTAGAAAGAAGGGGAAGAGGAGGACATATGTGAGCAAGGCGCGAAAGCATTATTCAAACATTCAAGCATTCAAGCATTCAAGCATTCCTTCAAGCAATTGAGTATTCTAAGTCTCCATTCAAGGCTAGGTGTTGCATTCAAGACAAGGATTCAACCATTGAAGAGGAGATCACTTACAACACATTACATACTACATACATTACACCTTCGCATGTAAGAATACAAACATTCTTACAACAAGGTATCAGTACTTGTTTACATTACAAACATTTACATTTATAGCATTCTCATTTCTTGGTTAATTCCAAAACCAGGGTTTGACCTAAAGGCAAACCCCTCATCCCTAACCCCCCAATCATCCTCTCTTTTCTGTGTGTAGGTTGCAGGTACGTGACTGTAATTAAAGATCTGGAATCCTTGTGTAGAGACGAACAGATCCACCTTCGTTTCGTAGATTTTTCGGAGGACCGTGTGCACGCCGGGCGCCATCATCCCGTCAACTTTCGCTCAAATTTGCAGAACAACACCGTCTCGACATTTTACTGCTAATTCTAGGTCCGCAGCTTCATCCCATATCCCTATCTCTGTTTATAAACGAATCTTTCCTACTTTACATGCATTCCTAGTTCAATCATTCTATCTACATTTCTTTACAGAAGAGGGTATCCTTGATGTCCTAACCCTTGAAACTCATTTAGAATCCAATCTTGCATTGCATGGGATTGGATCTTGTGGGTTTCAACCCCTCTTTTGAATGTAAAGTCTCTCCCAAGTGAAAACCATCAACCCTAGTGACTCTCCCTTCTCTCTCCTTGGAGTTGGGGAGGGGAGAACAACTAGGGTTCGATTTTTCCGCTTTACACATGTGATATATGTTTAAACAAGAGAAAAAAATAGGTGGTTGTGAAGTACGATGATCAATGGGATCAAGCCATGCAAATGCCATGTATGCTACCACTGCTTGATCAGGTCTGTTATGTCTCCTCAAGCTTTCCCTTTGTTATTCATGAAAAGGAACTTAAAGATTGTTAGGATAATTGGTGAACAACTAAGAGGGGGGGGGGGGGGGGTGAATCAGTTGTTGACAAATTATATCAATTAATCCACTTTATAACCTTTAACCGGATCATATAAACATTAAGTACCAAAATAGCAGAAACAGATACCGGTAAGCAATAAAACTTAACAATAAAATAGATAATCAACACAATGCAACCATACCACATAAAACCATGATTTGTACGTGGAAAACCCGAAAAGGGAAAAACTACAGTGGGAAGCCTATTGACAGTCAGATGATACTTCTGTAGAAAGTATGTGATACAATGAGGGGACTGCACATGCAGGAAGGCACACTACCTAGAGCATACTACTCATTAAAAAAGTGTCTCACTGACTATGGAGAGGTTTTAACCACCTCAAGATAAATGGACAACAATCCAGAATAATGAACTGGTAGAGATAGCATCTACCATGCATGATTATAGTCTCGGTTAAGCTCAATACCAAAGGCCTTTGACCTCTTCCTTAATCCCAATTCGATCACCTATGATCGACCAAATCTCCTTCACATATGATATTACATTTCACGACCACAAACATATATTTCATTCCCATACATATGATCTACAATGAGATCTTACATCAATTTATACCAACCCTAAGGCCTAAACCAATTAGGTCAGCCACCTAAAAGTTATTACAATAAGATCATTACATATATCCATATTACAATGATATGCCATGTCAGCTTATCCTTAACTTCTCCTTCTCTCCAAACACCCATATCGACTTTTGCTCCATCAACGGTAGACCAAAACAATAATAACCAATCCATAAATCATCCCGGTAACGTGTAGAGAACACGTTAACATGATACCAGTCCATAACCTAGATAGGCACTAGACCTAATCTAGTCCACCACTCCAAAGAAATGCCTTCAATCAGTTGAGGAACGATCAAAGAATATCTTCAACATCCTGAAATCCATCTAGAAGCATGTAACACATAAAATCAAACCAAAATCCAACAGATAGTCTCTTTTGCTGGTAACACTAGATCTTCTACTGGTAACCAAAACCTGTTTGTCGGTAACCAACCATAATAGCTAGTGTTGACATCAATGACAAAACATCAATGCAACACATAATCAATTCATCGATAATGCCAACAATCTCCCCCTTTGGCATTGATGCCAACACTAGATGTGAAAAACATCTAAGTACCAAGAAATTCCAAACAAGTCTCCCCCTGTGGAAGAAAACCAACAATCTCCTGAATATCAATAACTCTCCCCCTGTGAATCATATCTCTGAATTTATTTTTCACATCACTATCTCTCCCCCTTTGACATCAATGCCAAAAATTTGACAAAAATATCAAAGCAAGAATGTAAACCTCTAAATCTCAAAGCTGACTACTCCCCCTGAGTAGTAGCACCACTCATCAATGCCAAAATGAATGATATCTCTAATAATGCATGCCAGACTAATGACATACTGCATCAATCAAGTCTCTATTAGAGGGGCAGAAACCCCTAACCTGTCTCTAAAATACTCAAATGATTCCTTAGATAATGGTTTAGTGAATATATCTGCAATCTGCTCTTTAGTGTTCACATAAACCAATTTGACTTCCTTTTCTTCTACCTTGTCCTTTAGAAAGTTATACTTTATTGATATATGCTTAGTCTTAGAGTGAAATACCGGATTCTTAGACATGTCAATAGCTGCAGAGTTATCACAGTAGATAAATATAGGTTCACTATAATTTACCTTGATATCCTTCAACATTTTCTTCATCCACAAGACTTGAGTGCAATTAGTTGTTGTTGCAACATACTCAGCTTCTGCAGTAGATAAAGAAATGTATGACTTTTTTTTGCTGATCCATGAAACCAGTTTCTTTCCAAGAAAGAAAGCTCCACCAGAAGTTCTCTTCCTGTCATCAGTATCTCCTGCCCAATCTGAATCAGTATATGCACATAAAGTGAAATCATCATCTCTAGAATACCATAAGCTATATTTTGTTGTTCCTTGCAAATACCGGAATATCCTCTTTACTGCACATTCATGATTTTCTTTAGGATTACTTTGATATCTTGAAACAATACTTGCTGCATTCATAATATCCAGTCTAGTCTGAGTTAGATATAACAAGCCACCAATCATAGACTTATACCTTGTTGGATTTACCGGTGTAGATGTATCTTTGATAGATAATCTCTCACTTGTCACCATAGGAGTACTTACCAGTTTGGAATTATCCATACCAAACTTCTTCAACAATTCCCTCAGATACTTAGTTTGACAGATAAAAATTCCTTTTTCAGTTTGAATAATCTGCAAACCTAAGAAAAATCTCATCTCACCAATCATGAACATTTCAAATTCATTCTTCATATTATTAGAAAACTCCATGCACAATTTATCTGCTCCTCTAAAAATGATATCATCAACAAATACTTCAATAATCAGAATATCATCATCAGTGATCTTATAATATAAATTACTATCAGCACTGCCTTTAGTAAAACCAAGCTTCAAAAGATATTTATCCAACCTTGCATACCAAGCTCTAGGAGCTTGTTTCAATCCATATAAATCTTTCCTTAATCTACAAACCATATCTTTATCATCTATCAGTGAAAATCCATCAGGTTTTTCAATGTAAACTTCTTCCTCAAGCTCACCATTCAGAAATGCACATTTGACATCCATTTGATAAACCTTATAGTTCTTATAAGCTGCATAGGCAAGAAATAGTCTAACATCTTCAATTCTAGCTATAGGTGCAAATGTATCACCATAATCAATTCCTTCCATTTGAGAATATCCTTTACAAACCAATCTAGCCTTGTTTCTTACAACTTGACCATCCTCATTCAGTTTATTCCTAAAAACCCATTTAGTTCCAATAAAATTCTTATTTTTAGGTTGGGGAACTAAAGTCTAAGTCTCATTCTTCTCTATTTGATCTAATTCATCTTCCATAGCCTTTAACCAATGTTTATCTTTACAAGATTCAATAACAAATGCCGGTTTAATTTGAGAAATAAGACATACCTCTTCATTTGTCAGTCTTCTTCTTGTCATAACTCCCTTGTTCCTATCTCCAATGATTTTATCTTCAGAATGATTTAATCTTACATACCTTGGTGTCATCTGAACTTTAGGTTCATTGCTCTGATCATCAGTCACAGTTGAATTTCTGATTGTACTAGTGTAACTATCTCAGTTTCCTGTATCGGTTGAGGCATTGTCAGTTCAGTTATGATCATTTCCACTGTCAGTTCACTGTCATATGATATAGATTGATTTTTGTATTTCTCATCCACTTTCACATTAGCCCTCTCCACAATTTTCTGCAATCTTTTGTTATAACATATATATGCTTTGTTTTGAATTGAATAACCAAGAAATATTCCTTGATCACATATAGGATCAAATTTCCCAATTGAATCATCCCTTTTGATATAACATTTACTTCCAAAAATTCTAAAATATTTAATAGTAGGTGTATGTCCAAACCATAATTCATAAGGGGTCTTACTGGTTTCACTTTTGATGTGAACCCCATTTAATGTGTAGAATGTTGTACTCACTGCTTCTCTGTAGTAGATGTGAGGCAATTTGGCTTCCATCATCATAGATCTTGCTGCATCCAAAATATTCTATTCTTTCTTTCCACTACTCCAATCCACCGAGGAGTCCTAGGTGCAGATAACTATCTCCTAATTCCATTTGTCTCACAATAACTATTAAATTCATGAGAAGTGAACTCACCACCTTGATCTGATCTTAGACATTTGATTTTCAATCCAGTTTCTGTTTCAACCTTTTCTTTAAAGATCTTGAATTTCTCAAAGGCTTCAGACTTCTCCCTAAGAAAAGTCACCCACATCATTCTAGAATAGTCATCAATTATTAGCATGAAATACCTATCACCTTGAAAGCTTCTAGTCCTTACTGGACCACATTAGTCAGTATGAATAAAATCAAGCACATCATTAGATTTATCATGTATGCTCTTAAAAGAAGTTCTAACTTGCTTTCCCAATTGACATTCCTTACATATCGGACTATGAGGCTTCATAATCTTAGGTATATCTCTAATTGCCTTAGTTGAACTGATCTTAACAATACAATCAAAATTAACATGACACAACCTCTTATGCCATAACCAAATCTCATCAATATGAGCAATCAAACATGTCTTATTACCAGTATTCAAGTGAAAGATATAACCTCCAATTTGAGTACTGGTTGCAATCTCCAAACCAGTTTTGTTAATGATTTTGCATTTTCTATCTTTAAAATGAAGTTGGAAACCCTTGTCCACCAATTGACCAACACTCAAAAGATTATGCTTTAAACCTTCTACATAATAGACATTATTAGTATCATGCTTGCCATCCAGAGAAATAATACCTCTACCTTTGATCATACACGCTTTGTCATCTTCAAATCTGACTTGACTGCCATTGTATTCTTGTAGGGACATAAATTTTCTCTTATCTCCAGTCATATGATGTGAGCATCCACTATCAATTACCCATTCATCCTTATCTTCAAAATTTTCTACCAAGGCCTTTTCTTCATTTAAGATATCAGGTTCCGGTTCATCTTCCTTTAAAGCATAGAACACCCATTCCTTTCCATTGTCAGATCCACTAGCAAAGTCTACTACTGGTTCATCCTTAGAGTCATCACTTACTCCTTCCTCATCTGCTATGTAGCATTGTTTACTTTTCTTGAATCTATATCTATTCTGATTAGGCTTAAATGTTTTCTTAACTCTCTCTTCAAACCTTGCATTCCTTCCAGGACATCTAGATGAAAAATGACCAATCTTATTAGATGTAAAACATTTAAAAGGTGCTTTTCCTTCATACTTACTTCCTGACGGTCCTTTAAGTACTCTTCTAGCAAATAAGGCTTCAAGTTGCTCAAATTATTCATCTTCTTTCCTCATATCTTCCAATTCTTTTGCATATAAGGCTTTCCAATCACTTTTTTCGGTAGATGATGATGATGCATAAAAAGCAGGTTCAGACTTTACATCTCCAAAAGATCCAAATTCTTCAAGCTCAAAAGCAGATAATTTCCCAATCAGAATGTCTCTATTAACTGAAGTGTTTGCCATTGTTCTCAACTCATTAATTGTAGTTGCCTTCATCTTGTAAACCGGTGGAAGGGCTCTCAAGACTTTGGAAACTATTTCATCTTCACTCAGAGATCCCCCACAATATTGAATTCCCATAACAATCTCATTTACTCTCTCCATAAACACAACAATTCTTTCATTATCTTCCATCTTCAAGTTTTCATATCTTACCCGGTAACCATCAAGTTTAGCAATTTTGACAGTAGGATCACCTTCATTCAAAGTTTGCACACTAATACATTTGGTCTATAATTCCAACAGAGACGGTATATTTTGACCAAATTTGATTTTTTTTTTAAGAAATGCACGAATTCGTCAAAATTCCGACGATAATTTCACATTTGGTTTCGACAGAGAAGACATTAGCAATGAATTTTATTTTTTTCAAAAAAGTGCCCATGTTCGTCACAATTGCGACGACAACGGGAATTATACTTAAAAAAAAAGAGGGCAAGTCATTTGTGACATTTGCAATCCCGTGCAGGCTTCCGCGTTGAGCTCAACCCCTGGCAAGATCAAACGACACACTCACCATTCGAGGTAGAATCTTCACCTTCATTTCAAATTTGCATAATATGAGGAATTTCTGAATCTTCACCTTCATTCATTGAATCTTTGGATTTGCATAATATTTGCATGAGGAATTTTGGATTTGCATAATATTTGTATAATTTATGGAATTGCTTGGGTAGAATCTTCACCATTCAAGGTAGCTGAATCTTCACCTTTATTCATTGATTTCCATATATGAGGAATTTCTTGCGTCCCACCCATTGCTTGAGCTATCCACTGCATTTCACAACTACCCATGCTTTGTCATTCCTAGGTCATCGAAAGTCTTTTAATGTTGCCCCCATGCCTCGGTTGTCAATGTTCAGTCTTCCCCTTTCACCACCATGAATTCTATATGCCCCGAAGGGCAATCGACCTCTATTTCTCTTTTCTCTCTCTCCCACCCTGCCCCTACCATGGCACTAGGACGCATACACAATGAAGAATGAGCTTACCAGTTCTACGAAGGTATCTAGCAGAGGAAGCAGATATGCCCAAGTTTGAGAGCATACTATAAAGCATCTAATTTAAAGAGACTTGATTATTACAGTCATGATCAAACACAACACGAATCTTTCCAAAGAATTAGTTTCATGAAGATGTATCTAGGCCTAGAAGACAAAAGAAGTAGCTATAAGTTACAACAATCATAAGCACAAGGATATATACCTATGAATAAGAATTAAAAGGAGTAAATGATAGTCTAAGTCAGATTTTATAGTGAAATGAAGTGCATGTTATCACAATAGTCTTATCAATGAAAATGATTGTCATTCATCATTAACTTCAAATAAAACAATCACATCATCACCATGCTAGATCACATTTAAAATAGTTTCAGATGGGAGTCACAGTTATTTTAATTATCATAAAGTACAAATTCATGAAGTATTAAATAGAATAGCCAAGACAGAGGTTCTCATTAGAGGAATACAAGAAGTTCATTGTATGTGTAAACAGTCTTTAGGATTACAACACACAAATTTTCATTTACAGTCAAAGATCACAATGATAATGAAGACCTACACAGTCCTAGAGGAAGTAAAGGGACAACCCAGGCTTGTGATTTGGGTTCAATATCAACATCAATTAGTACCATAGCAGTAGTGATAGAAAAAACAATGTATATACTACTTGTGTACTTGTGTATAGACTACTTGTTACTATTTTGTGGCTATCTCTTTTTTATAGGCTTTGTCCTAACTTTTTCTCTTTGGTTGGGTTGTCATTGAGATTTACATTTTAAATCTTTGCCCATGATCTCACTATTATTAATTTGGCTAGGACTGTTATCACTTGTACTTTGCCATGTGTATTTGGTTCTTATTGTGTATGATCTTCTCATGACTTTTTCACGAGGCTTTGTGTCTACTCTTAACACTATCCTAGAAGATCTTTACTATATTTTCAATGAAACTTGGCTTTGTTTACTTCTTATTCACTATTTTGTTGGTGTAGCTATTCCTTTCTATGTCTTCTTTTAATGTGTGCTTCAAAGTGATGTGTTGCTCACAATTCTTTTCCTTAGACCTATACATAAGGCTTGTCATTGTCATCTACATATTGCAGTTATACCATGCTCCCAGACTTATGCATATCTGTGTTTCCTTGCACATTTAAAAATGTGTGTGAGAGTCATCTTGAACCAGTTCTAGGGAGGTATCTAGCAGATGAAGCTTCATAACATTACAGTTTGTGTTAATATGTTCCAAACATATATGTAAATAAAAATTTGACAAATATACCTCAATTTTGGAATGCTTTAATGTTTCTAGAACATGTTAGTGTATGCTTTCATCATGGGAAAACATAATGTAGTTGATCATAACTGATGTAACAAAGTTGCATCTTTGAATTCCTTGTTCCTTGATTATAGATCTATGCTCAATTGATTTGAATTGCTTGATTGAAAAATTGGTAGATGTGGGTTGGAGTTTATAGGGGTTTGAAATGAGAAATAGACTTGTATATATATGCAGCTTGCACCTATTCAAATTGAACTTTTGGAAAATTCCTCCTATTTGCGAATCCAACATTCATCTTTCAAATTTTAGGTCCAATTTCCATGAATATGGGTTCCCAAGACCCTAGTCCTAGAAAATTGAGCCATGAGGAACATCATGAATAAGGGAATGAACCAAATTTATGGAAACATTCTGAAACCTAAGTACAATTACGCATAAATAAGGCACAACCAATAAAGTGAGTCCAAACATAGTGTATATTTATAAAGAGATACAACTTATGATGTAATATTTAGCCCCCTCTTAGCAAGAGTATGAAATTATGCTCATGTACTCTTGGGAAAATATGGAGAAACCAAATATTCTAAAACCAAGATATTGAAGAGTCAAGATTACTACAAGTTTGGAAAGGTGGTAGCTCCCAAGACTTATGATATTGTTAAACTACAATATTGAGATAAAAGGGAAGTACAAAGTGAGTAATATGAGTAACATTGGTAACACATGTGGAGCATGCAAAACACAAAGTTATGACATTTAGAACTAGTAAGATTGAAATATTCTCACTAGGAACCATATAAAAAAGACAAGGCATAGATCTAGGACTAGTAAGATCCTTATATAGTTACTGGAAGACATGTTAGAGACACATAAAAGCATGATACCCAAGTTAGTAAGATCCTCTAATACTTAGTCATAGATCGCATTCTAACAACAAATAGAAGGTCATATCTTGGTAACCTAACTAGTCCATGAGTAGTATCTCAAAATGTTATCAAAGATAGGTTAGGTTAGGAGCCCCAAGAACCTCTAATGTGTCTTATAATGGGTGTTGAAAATAATCTACACTCAAGCCAACAATGGAATGGTAAGAAAGGGGGCAGTAGCTCAATGGTAGAGAAATTTAATAACAAATAGAATGCCTTAAGTTGGATTCCTAGCTATTTTATGAGTATTAGCTTAACATTTTCATGCATAAATAACATCTACTCCCACCTCTACCATAGATCCAACTTCCACCATTTCTCCTTCCACAACCTTTAGTCACCTTCATGTACCAAAGCCACTAGTGCCACACCTTTAGTACTTACATCCTTCACTTATCATCCACCATATGGTCTATTTATCAAATTTATTTCTTCTACATGTAAAAGCCATATGCACAAGATGGAATGAAAATTGGTAGATGTAAAAGCCATATTCCACAACCTTTGCTAAAATCCTTTCTGCCAGTGCCAAAATGTGAGGTTTGTAACAGGATGCGACATCCATCAAAGCATAATAGAGATGAGATTTCTAACAAGATGGCAGATCAAACAATGTAGGAAAGCATCGATTAAAAATAAATACAAGATTGCATTTTATAGAGTTAACTTCATTCTGTCTTTTTGTGGCATTGAATTTCATAGTGTTTTAAAGAAGATATCATAGCTTTTCCAAAAAATGTCAAAACCCCGCCTAGTGTTTACCGAGAGGAGTAAATAATGTATAGTTTGGTCTCCCATGCATATAAATTCACCCAAATGTGTGGGAAGACCTTTGTTCATGCTGTGTATCATATTATGTTGTGTGCAGGGATCCAAATCAGATTTGGTACGTGTTTGGGCATGAGGACAATATGATATCTCTATGTATCAGACAGTAAAAGGTAGTACGAGTGAAGAATTTGGTGGGAAGACCAAGCGATTGGTATTTTGAAGTGGTTGATGACAGAGAGAGGGGTGAGGCAACCCTATGCAACCTTCAGAAGGGTTTGTGGATCAAAACCAAATAAAATAGATTAAATTTCTATGACTGTACTAAGGGTATTGATTGTCACAGTCATAGTTTTACTAGTGATATTGTTTTTGTTTTGACAGAGTTGTGTTTGTAAACCCAAGTGTGGACATGTAATGGAGTCATGAGATGTCTTAAGACTACATCAATAATTAACAACAACATAGTGTGTAGGCACCTAAAATATGAAAGGACTACATATTGGAAGGCGTGTGTGATGATGCCATGAAAGGTTTGATGTCCCTATGTATCAAACTGAGAAAACCAGTGAAAGACAAAAAAACATGCATTGAGAAGGAGAAAGGTTGAATTGCCTAATGTTTGTTGTTGAAGTGATGTGTGGGGAACTTGCCAAGTCAAATACCTTGTTGTAGTTTCAAAGGGTGGAAAAAGAATAAGAATTTTATTTACCATCCTAATAGACCATCCATCATCACAAGGATTACCAATGATATGTGCATTGCAAGCAAAGCTCTAGAGGAAGGATTTTTCTGTTGTAATACCAAGTGAGTGTTCATAGACCTTATGTAGGGTCCTCCAAGCCTAGAGTAAGGAGTTCAAAGTCTAGATACATTGATTTAGCCTTGTGGCCGTCAATGAGTGTTGACCCAATAGGAAGTCTTGAGCTTGACAATTTTGGAAGTGTGGCATTGTTGAGAGCCAACACTTATGTGTGAACCCCATCTTCACATATTATGATTAATTGCCATGATACTTGACCCTATCCTCATGGTGTTGGATCAACTCATATTAGTGTGTTTTGTTGAAGAAACATGATGTGAGAATTTTGATGCAGAGGCAAGGGTAGAACTCAGTATTTCATATTAAGACATAAAACACATTGATTAGGCAAGTCAGATAAGGTCTCTCCAATGTTTAGGATACAGAAGGGCAACATTAGTCATGTAAGTATGCATGAGCATGGCAATGGATAGTTTCTTTCCTTTTAGACTAATTTGAAAAGTATTGAGAGGGTCCTATAAGGAATGACTATCACCATACTCTCGATGACTTCACAACATTGATAATGAATTCATATTAGACACTCATGGATTACCCCAACTAGACATTAGTCAACTTAAGATATGATGCAAGGATTGCATACCACAAAGCCATTAGATATGTTTTGAGATGAAAAAGAAGAGTTAAATGGTTTTGGTTGTGGTCATCAATGAGTGTTGACCCAATAGGAGAAGTCTTGAGATTGACAATTTTGGAAGTGTGGCATTATTGAGAGCCAACACTTATGTGTGAACCCCATCTTCATGTATTATGATTAGTTTCCATGATACTTGATCCTATCCTTATGGTGTTGGCTCAATTCATATTAGTGTGTTTTGTTGAAGAAACATGATGTGAGAAGTTTAATGCAGAGGCAAGGGTAGAACTCAGTATTTCATATTAGGACAACAACCACATTGATTAGGCAAGTCAGATAAGGTCTCTCCAATGTTTAGGATACAAAAGGGCAACATTAGTCATGTAAGTATGCATGAGCATGGTAATGGATAATTGCTTTCCTTTTAGACTGATTTGGACAATATTGAGAGGATCCTATCAGGAATGACTATCACCATACTCTCGATGACTTCACAACATTGATAATAAATTCACATTAGACACTTATGGATTACCCCAATTAGACATTAGTCAACTTAAGATATGATACAAGGATTGCATACCACAAAGCCATTAGATATGTTTTGAGATGGAAAAGAAGAGTTAAATGGTTTTGGTTGTGGCCATCAATGAGTGTGGACACAATAGGAGAAGTCTTGAGACTGACAATTTTGGAAGTGTGGCATTGTTGAGAGCCAACACTTATGTGTGAACCCCATCTTGATGTATTATGATTAGACACTTATGGATTACCCCAATTAGACATTAGTCAACTTAAGATATGATACAAGGATTGCATACCACAAAGCCATTAGATATATTTTGAGATGAAAAAGAAGAGTTAAATGGTTTTGGTTGTGGCCATCAATGAGTGTTGACCCAATAGGAGAAATCTTGAGACTAGCAATTCTAGAAGTGTGGCATTGTTGAGAGCCAACACTTATGTGTGAACCCCATCTTGACGTATTATGATTAGTTTTCATGATACTTGACCCTATCCTCATGGTGTTGGCTCAATTCATATTAGTGTGTTTTGTTGAAGAAACATGATGTGAGAAGTTTGATGCAGAGGCAAGGGTAGAACTCAGTATTTCATATTAGGACATCAACCACATTGATTAGGCAAGTCAGATAAGGTCTCTCCAATGTTTAGGATACACAAGGGCAATATTAGTCATGTAAGTATTGTGTGTGTGAAAAGTGGAATGAGAATCTGTATCTGTAAGCACAACACTTCAATCAAGTCATTACATGCATGGTTAATCAGATATAATCAATGAATAATAAACCATAACAAATCAACCCATTGCCTTCTAAAAGATGCGAGTATAAGATTGCTCTCAGATTATAAGCAATACCAGTGACTAGACAACATCAAGACGAAGGATTTTATCTATATGAACATGATGAATGCTAGATGGATGCAATATTAATCTAACAATATTTTTGCAATATTAAGCTAAATGATTTAATCAATATGAAATAATTAATATGCAATATTCTCAATGAATCTAGAGAAAAAATAGTATAATAACAATATATTCTCCAGCCTCTCTTTGAATGAGAGATGAGCCTGAATTTATAGAAAATTCAGAAAGAAACCAATGGCTAAGATCAACTGATGATGAGCGGTCAAGATTTTCCAAGAGGAAGCACAATCCGAGTGAATTGATGTGATTGGATGCTTTTCTCAATTTTAAAGGAAATTGAACTAAAATTAAGATTAAATCAAGAAAAAATTGATTTAAAGGAAATTGAACTAAAATTAAGATAAAATCAAGAAAAAACTGATTTATTCTCTATTTCATTCAATTTTAATATTTAATTGTTTTAATTGCTTTCTTTGAGATTATCTATCAATTTTTAATTTGTTTTTTTCAAGATTATCTCCAATTGATTTCTTTTCTCAAATTTTAATTCTTTTTTGGTCAATTAATTCCTTTTTTTGATTTATTTCCATTTTTGAAGATTTGTGCTCAATTGATTTATTTAATTGAATTATTTCTTCTTTCTTGATTTGTTTCCTTTTTTGAAGATTTATGGCAATTTGATTTATTTAATTAAATATGCTAGGATATTTAATTAAAATAAATAAGATAATTGTTTAAAATGATTTACTTGGAATGATTTCATCAATTAAATAAATATTTAATTAATATTGAGTGATTGATTTGCCATGTGACATTTGATGATTTTTAGGAATTAATTGTGTGCTCAAGATTTATTTAATTGCCTTTGGTTAGGACCTTTGTGGCGTTGTCGGGATTAGGGGCCCATGGTTTAGATGACCATTTTTAGGGTATTACATTTTCCCCTCTTTGAATTAACATGCGAGCAGCGCGTTGGTTCAAAGAATAGTTGATGTCTAGGAGATGTCAGTTCTGAACTTGATTGATCACGAACTACATAAAAAAGCGAGGTGTTTAGTTTGATTCGAAGCGACAAAGCTGAATAAAGTTTGATTAATGTGATACCATTCTGGAACTTGATTGAACTTGGGAACGATAGAAAATAAAAGATACCGAACTTGAACTTGATTGATCAAGAAGCGGATCTTACTGATCTAGAACTTGAGTGAACTTAGATACAGTGAGTGATGATAAAAATCGATCTTGAACTTGATTGATCAAGATACGACGAAGATAAACTGTTCAGCTTGATCAAGAAATGAATAAAACGTAACACCTGTTTAGATTTAGCATGATCGAAGATACTCTTTAAACCCTTGATTGAGTTTAAACGAAAAATCAGCTTGATGAAAAGTGATGGAACTGATTAACGTAAAGAGATTGATTTAGATAAAAGTCAAATATCAGCTTGATATGAAGTGATGAAACTGATATGCCCCTAGCGATTGAGGTCTTATTTGATTGAAGATTTTAGTTGAAAAAGATTTTTGCTCGACTTTCGATGAAGATTTGAAAATTTTCTCGACATTGAAGAATGTGAGGTCATAAGGTCATGAGTATGCCCCCTCGGGAGCAAAATCAAAAAATAGCGAGGGTACATGATGATTATAGGCAATTTTTAGCGATGATAAGTTGTTTTGAGCAAAAATGATTCAGAGGAATTTTTGAAAATTTAGCGAGAAATTGAGCGCAAATTTGATTTGTAGAAATTAAATTGAAATTCAGCATTGATTTGCGAGAAATTGAGTACAATTAGAAGAGAGAATGAGCTTTTGATGAAAAGAGCGCTAAGTGGTCCAAATTTTGAAATTGACTAGCAAAATGATCTCGATTTTCGATTTCGATCCCGAAAATGGACTCAGGACAGCCGATTTACAAGCTCGTGATTTGATTTCATCGTACTTGTGTTGATGGATTATGAGATGTTGTTCTATATGCTTTATTCTATATGTATGCATTTCTTTTCAGCATGAATGTATGCAATGCAAATGATCATGGATGTCTATTTTTGTTTCTTTTCATATGCAAATAAATGATAATGCAAATGAGTAATGAATAATGAGTAATGCAATTTTTTTCATTTTTCTATGCAATAAGATGAATGCAAATGAATGATAATGAATGATGCAATGTTTTCATTTTCCTATGCAATAAGATGGATGTAAATGAATGATAATGAATGCATGAATTTATATGAAATGCTCATGTATGTAGCTAACATCTCAAAACACAAGTACTTGATCGGAGAAATGATGAAAAGTGACCACTTAGCGAAGAAATGATGACGCTCCCGACTCTCGTTCAAAAGATAAAGAGATCATTGTTATTATACCGAAATCACTCCAAATTCACAAAATGCAGAATGAAATGCAAAATGAGATGCAAAATGAAATGCAATCCTAAACCTAGTCACTGGATTTGAACAGCTTAATTTTCATCATTGAGCGTTTTACAATTATAGCAGGCAGAATAATAATCGAAAACCAATATAAAAGACAACACACAAATAAAATTTTCATGCATATCTCAAACAGTTTAGTGATTGTTTTCCGTTATGTTGTTTTGCTTGTTTACTCAGTGATAAAACTCTTCAGTAGTCAGGAGACAGGTAACTGACTCGAAGTGGACGACTAGGTTTCACTGACATAAGGTTGACTTGGTTGACACTGCTTAGGACATGTAATGTGCTCTGTCGATTACCTAAGACTAGGACAATGATTGGTTTCAAGCCATGAGGGTTCCAACGAACTAGGATGTCACAAAAGTGACTGAAATATGTACAAGCGAAAGAAAATGTGCAGGAAAGCGAGAATGACAACGTTGTGTTGATAGATGGAGCGCTTGAGTACAAGAGGTGCCTGTTTACCAGGTTTTCACCTGCTTGGCAGAGATTCATTTTTTTATTTTTTTATTTTACAGAGGTGCCTGTTTACTAGGTTTTCACCAAGGAATTTTCTCTCATTTTTCCTTTTTTTTTTCTTTCTTTTGTTTTTTTGAATTTCTTCAGGACTTTTTCTGATTTTTATAATTTCTTCAGGACTTTTTCTGATTTTTAGGATTTCTTCTGGACTTTTTATGAATTTTAGGATTTCTTCAGGACATTTTCTAATTTTTAGGATTTTGTTTCAGGACATTTTATGATTTTTTTTTTTTTAATGTTTTCCCCTAGTGTCTAGCAAGGCAAAAGGGATTTTGAGTACATGAATGGATAAGCGAATGGTGGTGGACGCTTTCAAGGACTATCTCACAACGTTAATCCAAGCACAAGGTCCAGATATAGCAATGTAAAGCAAAGATTTTAGCGATGTAAAGCAAGGATTTTAGCAATGTAAAGCAAGTATATAGCATAACAAAGCCATATGGTCCAAAGAACTGGTCATGTCAAGAGGTTTGTGGAAAACATGTTTTTGCATCTTGTCCATAGTGTTGATCAAGATCAAGGAATAGATTTGGATAGGAGGCAAATATGATAAGCTAGATCAAAAGGGAGGTAATGACAGATGTGAGCAAGCAATGGAGAGAAGCTTAAGGGTCTAGATCAAGTGCAATAAATAGGACACATGAAGCCTGCAAGAATCCTTAACCTTGTTAAGACCAAAGGTGGAAAAGGGATATGAACATAGATAGAGAGAATGAGGGATAATGGAGGAAGATCGATAATAGATGGATGTACATGGATGGAACTTGCCCCCAGTGTAAAGTGCAAAAGGATAATGGATTACGCATGACGCTTGTTTACCAGGTTTTCATCATGGTACTTGCCCAAGGCGCCACAAGAAGTGGTTTTCACACAAGGACGAATTTATTTCTCTTTATTTATTTTTTATTTTTTTCTATATTTTTTTTTCACTTTTTCATCTTTTTTTTCTTTTGGAAGATAATGGAGGCATGAGAGGAGATGGAAGAAGGACCCCAATGTCTCGCTACTTTGGATGGTACCTTTAGAATATGAGTTGCAATAGACCATGACTATGAAGGTATGCTCAAAGATGTTGGTAGGATAATGAAATGAAACTAGGGCAAGGACTTATGCAAAGGATTGGATAAGAGGGATGGAAGGGTGAAAAAGAGGTGTTGGATAATGGATGGGATGTTGGAAGAATTGTGTATCGATAGATGGAAATGTTGGAAAGATCAACATTGGCACATGCCTTGAGGGATGGTGGACATATGGAGGAGAAGTGAATCTCAAATTTTGAGATTTGGATGGAGGAAAGGTTACATATTTTGGGGCATAAGAACCCAAAATGGATGAAGGAGGTGATGAAGGAATAGACTCGGAAGGTTTAGACGGAGGAACAACAATTTTGGATGCCAATTTTGATTTTTCTTTAGACTGTTGTGCTTCAAGTAGCCGCTTAGGGATCCACATGGCTTTTGATTTTTGATTCTTTTGTAGTTCCTTGGAGCGTATTGCTTGTACAAGTGCCTTAGGAACCCATATAACTTTTGACTTTTCTTCTTTCTTTGTGGGCCTTTGTGGCATTTTGTATTTTTCTTTTTCTTTTTGGATCATATTTTGCTTTGTTTTGACATGTCGATTAGATGGGACATGTTGATCTTTGAATACATGTGGATTGCTTGACTTATGACTTTTATGCTTGGCATTCAAATTGCTTGGAGGGAGATGCGTGGATAGATAGGAATGATATGGAGATCTTTTATATTGATGGAAGGTACTCAAAGATGTGTGCCTTCGTTGATCTTTCATAAGGGATGGAGGGATATAGGGACCTAGAATGGATGGAAGTGATGATGGGGAAAGCGTGTATTTGGATTTAACTAGAGAAATGTAGGATTTATGAGAGATACCAACATCTTGAGAAATTTCCCTGAGGCCATGACCTTTAACATTTTCTTTAATAGCAGGGGGTTCTAATATACCTTGTTCGTGAATGTCTAACCCTTTTCTTTGATAATGCATGCTTTGAAAGATCTTTTTAACAAAGGTTTTCTTCTTACTTTTGATGCTAGAGGCATGTTCATTTTGAGGTGGAGGTGGCTTGCAAGGAATGATAGGATCATGAGAGGGCTTTATGGGCATGATGGACTCTTGAGGTGAACATGGAGGATTATGAAAAGGGAATATTGGGATAATTTGATCTTGACATGGAAGAGGACCATTGGATAGGGTGTTTGACTCTTCATTTTGAATAGGATAATTTGAAAAGGTGGAAGACGCATCATGATCTTTCTTAGGAAGTGGATTAGGAATGGGATTTGGAAGGATTATTTGCTCTTGAGATGGAAGGAGTTCATCTTGGAAGAAATGGAAAGGTATAAGGGGATCATCATGGGATTCTAGGAGAATAGGATCTTTTTCAAGCATTAGATGGGATTGAGGAGTTTTGGTGTCTTGATCTTGATTTATGATAAGACTTATTGTTTCATTTTTTAGATTATTCTCTTGACATGGAGTCACTTCTAAGGAAGGGATAGGATTTTGCATAGGCATAGGGGATTCTTGGAAGATCTCCATATTTTGGCATGATGGGGAAGCATTTTGAAAAGGGCATTCTGGAGTGGGTACGTTTAGAATTGAAGTGTATGATGGCATAGGATCTGGGATTTTTAAATCTTTAGAGGAACTTTTTTCAATATTGGCATTAACTTGGATTTCCATAGGAGATAGCCCTTGAAGGTCAACATGAGAAGTTTCATTGTTTGAAGGAGATGGTATGGATTGTTGCTGAGAAGTCTTAGGAGATGAAGGCATCATGGAAGGGATGGAGACTACATATGGAGCCTTGCTAGACATAGGTTCACGATTTTGATCATGCTTAGAAATAGTTCCTTTTCTTTCTTTAGGTGAGTCATTAGGATCTTCAATTTCAATGACACCATCATCAAGGAGATCTTGAATCTTATGTTTTAATTCTATGCAATGTGAAGTCTTATGTTCATTTTGTCTATGATATGCACAATACTTACTCATAAATTCCCATCCCCATGTGGTCTTTTTAGGCAATATGATAAGATTGTTCTTAAGAAGCTCTTCCAAAGTTGACTCAATAGATTGCCCCAAAGGTGTAAATTGTCTATCTAGGGAATAGATGTCTTTTTATCTTGGTGAAGGTGTTTTGTGATCTTGTATGAGATTTGGTCTTTGATTGTCAATTATTTTCTGGTATCTAATCGTCAAATCACCTAATTGTTTTAGCATTCCTTGAAGTTTCTCACTCTTGATATCATGCATTTGTTTTTCAAAAGGAGTCATTGATTCATTTTCTTGGATTTTCAGGTCATACATTTCTTTCTTGATATCTTGAAGCATTTGAGCAAAGGTAGCCATGGGAATTGGAGTTAAGGTATCCATGAGATTCTTACTTTTGTCAAAAAAATTAGAAGAGCTTTTGGTTTGAACAGGCATTTTTAACCGACAAGACCGAGAGCGAGATGTGTTGCAGAAGTCAAGATCAAATTGTAGCTAGTAGTTCATTTAACATACTGATTGAGAGAAGTAACTAAAGATTTGGTTTGGTTTCAGGAATGATCTATCCTTTATAAGAGGTTATCTAAGTTAACTTAGGTTTGATAAGATGTTCGTTTGAACTAGCTTAAGATGATCGACAAAATCGTGCAACGCAACCACAGAGGTACACTATCAAGGTTGTTTATGCTCAAGAGGATGGTAATCAATTTTAGGCTCACTGTAGACTGTTTAGACAATTTTGACAATTTTGACTAATAAGATCAGGAATTCGTATGACAGAGGATTGGACAGAGACGAGATTCTGATAGACAGAGTTTCAATGACTGATGACTACTAGTTTTTGATAAGGATTGATGTTTCAATGACTAATAGAGACCAGTTTGGATACAGACTGAGTTTATCACTGATTTTATTTGTTGTTTTTTCTAGTTTTGGTATTCCAGTTTTAGTTTTAGGGATGAAAACATAGAAAACACACAAGATATATAATAATTCAATCACAACACGCTAACCCTATGGAAGTTGGCTTAGAGAAGAAAACCTTTGCTTGCTGACTTAGGTACACACCCAATAGCTAATCAGAATACGGCCGTTGAGTCTCACGCAATGGATTCTCAACGCCGTATTAGCCGACTCCAAACGCTAATGGGGGCACGATATGACAAGTGTCTTGGGAGAGTTACTATCTCTCTTGCACAAAGATTATCAACCTTTCAGAGGTGAATCGGGTAGCTTCTATCTTATAGTTTTTAGTCAAGAATTCTGTTTGAAATTACCCCTTGAAGTCACGCAAGCATGATTGAGGCCTATAGCCCAACAAGGTACTGAAACAAGATGTAGTCACGTAAACATGATTGAGACCACGAGGCCCTACAAAATGCTCGATATGAGAGATCTCAAAGAGAAAACTCAAATAATCCCATCCTCTGAGACTTTAATCACCAGAGGCCTATTTATTATAGTGAGTTGGAATGCTCAGGTCCAGCTGTACTCACTTGGGTCATTCTCACAGCCTGATTACTTTTTCCCACTGTGACAGGCCCGCTAAAGGTACACAAATCTCAAAACTTAGAAAAAAGCTTTGAGGGTCTAGATTTCTGATTGTTTATAAAAGACGAGCATACTCTCCTACCTCTTAGATTTTTATGAAAACACGAAAGACAGATTTTTTCTTTAACTAGATAGAAATTTAAGTGCCTAATAAAATACTAAATGAATACACAATGTTTAGTTGATTTTCCTTAGGCAACCTGCAAAACCAATATGTCAGTAGTCATTTTCTTCTTGATTCTTTGGCAAGCGTATGTTTGATTGATAGATTCTTTGACAAGCATCCTGCAAACATTAAAAGCCCAAAATTAGTTGCCAAAATAACATAAAAAAAATCATCAAAAGAAAATTCTATCTTGTAAACTATAAATTAAACTAATCTAACAAGAATTTCCATTTTATGACTATCCTAGTTATGATAATTTTTGATAGTACTACACTCTGTCATTTATAACTTTTGAACCAGAAATAATTTGGAAAATTGCTTTAGTGGAAATGTGGAAAACTTGGATTGACAAAACATATTAAAATTGGGGTTAAATCCAACAGTTCAATAAAAAGTTATTCCCTCCGAACCGAGACTATTTTTGACTGTCACAGAAGAATAAGTAAAATGACAGTCTTGCACTCTATCAATCATAACTTTCAAACCCAAAATATTTAGGAAAATCCATTCGTTGAAACTGTATAAAACTTGTTTTTAAAAAACATATAAAAAATTGGTTGAGAGCCAATGGTCAAATAAAAAGTTATTCTCTTCAAACCGAGACCATTTTTGACTGTCATAGAAGAATGAGTAAAATGACAGTTCTGCACTCTGTCAATAATAACTTTCAAACCCAAAATCTTTAGGACAATCCCTTCAGTGAACCTGTAGAAAAATTTCTTTTAAACAACATATAAAAAATTGGTTGAGATCCAACGGTTCAATAAAAAGTTATGCTCTCCAAACCGAGACCATTTTTGATTGTCATAGAAGAACAATAAAAAAGAAAGATTTTTATTTGCAAATTTAACACATGTTTACTAGTTATAAAAACCAAACATTAAATTTGTTCAAGAAACATTAGAAATATTGTAGTTGTGGGTTTGAGCCCCACGGCGGGCGCCAGAAATGTGTGTGTGAAAAGTGGAATGAGAATCTGTATCTGTAAGCACAACACTTCAATCAAGTCATTACATGCATGGTTAATCAGATATAATCAATGAATAATAAACCATAACAAATTGACCCATTGCCTTCTAAAAGATGCGAGTATAAGATTTCTCTCAGATTATAAGCAATACTAGTGACTAGACAACATCAAGACGAAGGATTTTATCTATATGAACATGATGAATGCTAGATGGATGCAATATTAATCTAACAATATTTTTGCAATATTAAGCTAAATGATTTAATCAATATGAAATAATTAATATGCAATATTCTCAATGAATCTAGAGAAAAAATAGTATAATAACAATATATTCTCCAGCCTCTCTTTGAATGAGAGATGAGCCTGAATTTATAGAAAATTCAGAAAGAAACCAATGGCTAAGATCAACTGATGATGAGCGGTCAAGATTTTCCAAGAGGAAGCACAATCCAGGTGAATTGATGTGATTGGATGCTTTTCTCAGTTTTAAACGAAACTGAACTAAAATTAAGATTAAATCAAGAAAAAACTGATTTAAAGGAAATTGAACTAAAATTAAGATAAAATCAGAAAAAAACTGATTTATTATCTATTTCATTCAATTTAAATATTTAATTGTTTTAATTGCTTTCTTTGAGATTATCTATCAATTTTTAATTTGTTTTTTCAAGATTATCTCCAATTGATTTCTTTTCTCAAATTTTAATTCTTTTTTGTCAATTAATTCCTTTTTTGATTTATTTCCATTTTTGAAGATTTGTGCTCAATTGATTTATTTAATTGAATTAATTCATCTTTCTTGATTTGTTTCCTTTTTTGAAGATTTATGGCAATTTGATTTATTTAATTAAATTAATTCCTCTTTTTGATGATTTAATGGCAAATTGATTTATTTAATTAAATATGCTAGGATATTTAATTAAAATAAATAAGATAATTGTTTAAAATGATTTACTTGGAATGATCTATTAATTAAATAAATATTTAATTAATATTGGTTGATTGATTTTGCCATGTGACATTTGATGATTTTAGGAATTAATTGTGTGTTCAAGATTTATTTAATTACCTTTGGTTAGGACCTTGGTGACGTTGTCAAGATTAGGGGCCCATGGTTTAGATGACCATTTTTAGGGTATTACAAGTATGCATGAGCATGGGAATGGATAGTTGCTTTCCTTTTAGACTGATTTGGATAGTATTGAGAGGATCCTATAAGGAATGACTATCACCACACTCTCGATGACTTCACAACATTGATAATGAATTCACATTAGACACTCATGGATTACCCCAATTAGACATTATTCAACTTAAGATATGATACAAGGATTGCATACCACAAAGCCATTAGATATGTTTTGAGATGAAAAAGAAGAGTTAAATGGTTTTGGTTCAATTTGCATAATTTCTATGTTCAAGTAATTTAATTTGGTATATTATACTGAAATGTGATTTCATAACTAACATTTCAAATTCTATATAACTAGTTCTATAGCCCAATTTTCTTGCCTGTGAAGAAAGACCATGTCAGACAATATCAGCGAACAACAAAATAAGGAGACAATTGGTAGATTGTGGTCTAACTTGAAAAGAAAAGGTGATGGAAAATGTTATTGTCCCTAGGAAATTTGTAAGGGGTTAAAGACTAGAAGACTTCTAATGAAAACAACTAAGAAACATTGTAGGCTACATGGTCACATTGAAGGTGGACATGATTATCATCCATTGGTAAGTTTTTCATTATATCGTTTTAACAATTTATATACATAATAAATAACTTGATGATGAGATCATGATCATGGTTTATTTATGTTTATCAATTTTATATAGGTCGAGCACCTTGGAGCACATGATATGGATCAACACAACCCGTATAATATAGTTTTTGAAGTGGATGAACATGGAGGTGTGAATATCAAAGCTGAAGATAATGATCCCACAGAAGATGACGATCATGAGCCACAAAACACAATTGAAGATGATGGTACAAATACATTGATCCATGACACATTTAGTACTCGTGCAACTGATCATGATGATGAAGATGACCTTGATGTTATTCATGACGTCCCTCTACTTGAGAAGGCATCTAAGGCCCTTTACGAAGGCTCGCAGACAACTCTTCTCTCCACTGTATTGTTGTTGGTGAACTTGAAGGTTATGAATGGTTTATCCAACATAATAATCTCGCATATGTTAAGGTATGCCATATATGTCATAATAAATGGTGAATGATGTTGTACCATTAATATTATTTATATTAACAAATTATTATTTTTTGCTGTAGATTGATAGGTGAGTTTTTGTTACCACCATCAAATATTCTACCTCGCTCATACCGAGAATTATCTGCCATTATGAAAGATATTGGAATGGAGTATCAAGCAATATATGCTTGTCCCAATGATCATATTATATATCACAAACAACATGAATTTTGAACTGAATTCCTTGAATGCCATATCAGTAGATATCGAACAGATCAAATAACAAAAAGGGTTCCTCGCAAGGTTCTTCGCTATATTCCCATTATTTCACGTCTGCAACGATTATTCAAGTGCACCAGCTTGGCACAATTTATGGATTACCATGCACATAATAGAAGTCGAGATGACATTATTCGAATGCCTGTGGATGGTTCAACATTTATGGACATAGAGGAAAAGTGGCCACACTTTAAAGAAGAACCTCGTAATCTCAGGCTTTCATTGGCAGTGGACAATGTCAATCCATTTGGAGAGATGAGATCTGTTTACTCAGTGTGGCCTATTTTTGTTATCAACAATAACATTCCTCCATGGATGTCAATAAAGAGGGAGCACATAATGTTGGCAATGATTGTTCTAGGTATTTTATCATTCAAATATAGTCGTCTACATTTAATTATAAATATTGTAGTAAAATGGTCATAATAATTATGTAATGTTTTTGTTCATTAGATTAGGTAAGTACTAAGTTAAAGATATGAATGTATATATCAAGCCTCTTATCGACAAGTTGCTGGAGTTATCAAATGGTGTCACTATGTATGATGTCTCTAGACCAATAGTACAAAGACAATTTCAATTCCATGCGATGTTTCTATGGACAATACACGATGCCCTAGGGCTAACACATTTTTGTGGTATGTTATAGTGTTTAAGTTGTGCATGAACATTATAATTCAAAAAATTAACATATTTAATCCAATTATACATTATCTTGTAGGTCTTCAAACAAAGGGAAAATTTACATGTCCAGTTTGTGGTCCAAAGATGAAATCTCGTCATTCAAAAAGTTTAGGAAAGCAGGTGTTTGACGAGTATAGGCACTTTCTCCACAAAAATCATAAGTATTGAAATACTGAAAAACATCTTTTCAATGGGAAAGTAGAGAATACATCAAAGCCACGAAGAATGACACCTCACTTGTGGAAGTTGGAATATAATAGAATTAATCATCAAGGTAATGCCATTCCATCTAATGGTTTGTGTCATAAAATATCTTTTCTATTTTGTTTTGTTTACTGATGATGTGATTGATGACCATGAAGGTCGTGAAGGCATAAATGACCACCTTCCTAAGGGACTAAAAATTTATCCCCAACAATTTAGTAGGTTGCCCTACTACAAGTAGTTACAAATTGTGCATTTGTTTGATACTATGCATATTGGAAAGAATATAACAAAGACATTATGGAAAATATTGGATGGAAGGTGTGACAAAGAAAAAAATGTCAAAATATGTAGTGACATTTAGGATTTCAATCATGAAATGATAAATGTCATTCAATCAAATAGCAATGGAGATCAGATTAATATAAGTGAGCTTCCTTGGTTATTAACGGACCAGCAAAGCAATGCTATAAAAGAAGTCATACGAAAAATTTGATTTCCCACAGGATTTGCTGCGGACATAAACAATCTCATATCAAAGAAAAGTGAATTTGGGCCAGGGATGAAAATGCATGATTGACATACCTTCATTAAGGTAATTGATGTTCTTGTGTTTTTACTATGTATTTAAGTACTGGACATGTACTTTTCATTGTATTATGTTAGCAAAAAATGAAAAGATAATTTTATAATTGTTGCAGTACGTTCTACCTCTATCTCTCCCAGACAACTTCGACAATAATGCCAAACAAGTCATATGTGATCTTGAAAAATACATGAGGTAAGTAGTAATATTTGTTTAGTTCGTTATATAGATATTATATTTGCGATTTGTTTTATTTGTTATGTAATATTGTTTTTGTATCTTGAATATCTTGTAGGTGGTTGTCATGTAAAGAAATCCATAAAGAAGATATAAAATATTGGAAGAGAAAAATTCCTCATATAATGTGTGAAATGCAAAAGTGTCTACCTCCAACTTTTTTCAATGCACAAGAACACTACCTCATACACCAAGTTGAGGAGATTGAATTGTGTGGACCTGTACACACTAGGTCAATGTGGATGGTTGAGCGGCACTTGAAATTTTTGAAGGCTTTGGTTCAACAAAGAGCACATATTGAGGGTTCTATGGTGGAGGGATATATGGTATACTAGACTATGGTGTATATTTCTAAATATCTTCCTAAGTTTGTAGTAAAGATCCACGTGGATCGCATTTGGGGTCCCAACCCCATTAACAAATTCAAAGGGGAGTACTTGACAAGGAAAGGTAGATTGAGGAAAGTGAGAGGTAATTATAAGATGTTATTGTAGTTAATTAATTCTTAATCTTCAAAATAAATCGGTTGTAAGACATCTATTTATTTTTTGTATAGTTGGTCGAGAGTGGGATGCACTATATTTGTATATTGCAAACAATCTTGATTGGATGATGGTATGGATTGAACGTTGCCAACATTCTGGTCGCACATTAACATGGGAAGGTGTGGCTTCATTGGTTAAAGAAGCTCATCGTAATGGAGATTCCAATGTTATGCAAAGGGAAATTGATTTAGCATATGGTTTAAGAGATAAACAGGTACGTATAAATTTATTAATCGCCCACATGTTTATCAACTCACAATGCAATAAATTTTACATGTTTGACATATCATAGGTCAAACACCACAACGCTATGTGCTGCAATGGTCATAAATTTTGCATAAAAAGTTGGATGACATGAAGAAAACTTGTGATTCTGGCATCACTGCAGTCTTTGAGGTGACAAATATTTCATCGAGAAATGACATACATTCTCAACAGTCTCAAAATCGATACTATGGCATTTTGGATGATATACTTGAGTGTGACTTTAATTCCTTCAAATTAGTTTTGTTCATCGTCAAATGGTATAGGCTACGATTGAATAAAAATGATCCTAATAGAATTGTTATTGAATATGATAATGGTTTTACAATGTTTAATACAAGGTCATTTGAACCAGTTGGGGATGAACCCTATGTTCTTCCAAGCCAATGTGAGTAGGTATTTTGCTTAGAGGTTCCACATAAACCGGGTTGGGAATTTGTTGTTAGACATGATCCAAGAGGAAGGTCGATAAAGTATACTGTGATGGAAAAAGAAGATACCAAAGAAGTAGAAGATGAAGTAGATGATGTTCACGATTGATAGTTTCTCGATGAAGATGAAGAAGAAGAAGAAGTTGATGATGGTGATGATGATGATGATGATGATGATGATGATGATGATGATGTTGATGGTGATGGTGATGGTGATGGTGATGGTGATGGTGATGGTGATAGTGATGGTGATGGTGATGATGGTGATGGTGATGATGATGATGATGACGATGATGATCATGATGTTCATGACGATGAATGAAATATATAAGATATGCGTTTAGTATATTATCTATTTAATATTGATTTCTTGATAAATTTTTTTTACATAATTCATTAATTATGTTTTGAATTATAATGCCATTACATAATTAATTCATGATGCACCTTTTAATATGGAGATGGAGATAAGGAGAGTGACTATTTATGTGACATTTTTTATACTTTATGTTTATTTATGGAATTTGGATTGTTTATTAGCTATGTGATGGATGTTGATTTTGTTGGCATTATGTGAACCGAAATGAGGACATAATGACATTGTATGTTGTCATTGATGTCAATATGCTGAAGAGGTGAGAATCGGTATAACACTGTGAACTGACATTTGTGCCAAAGTGAAGCGGTGTGTTTGTTCAAGGTGAACTGGCATATGGTTATAGGAACCGACACATGGAAGCGCTGGATGACTACTTGTTGGTAGTCTCAACTTCAAGGTTTCTGGTTTAAGTGCTTCAAGCCTGTGTGGCTCAACCGGTGACTTTATGTGATGAGTTAGCATGGTAACAAAGAACTAATCATGCTGCCACGTGAAGCCTTGTGTGCGTGAAGGATCTTGCATGAATAAGATTGTTCCTATCTACCTTAGGAATGTGCGAAGTTTGTAAACAGTGATAACGTGTGATGGGTTATTAGCCGCCATGAAATCGGTGGAAAATGAATGATGGAGATTAATGCAGTGTGCTTAATGGTCAGGATTGAACCATTTGAATTCCTTAACCTAATAGGTTTAGGGTTTAGGGTTTATGCTACCGAACTATCTATTTTCTTATAAGGTCGATGTTGTGACTCTTTCTAGGGTTGTTGGCAAAAGTTGTGTGTGTGTATCCAAGAGAAAGGATACGTGATTCTTGCCAGACCAAATGAGAGAAGTGATACCTGCAGAGTGTAAGTGCAGAAGGTGAAGAGGAGCTTAAGCGGAGCTGCATTGGCATTGAGTGCTGTTACCAGATCATTGTAATACTTGTTGATCTCTAACCACCTAAACAGTTGGAAAATCCCTTAACAGGGTAGCTTTAACAGGCTTGCTGTAAATCCTTTAACAGGGTGACTCAAAACCATTGAGTTCTTGAAATTCTCTAACAAGGTAACCTTTAACAGGGTTTAACCCTTAACTGGGTATTCTAGCCATCCCTTAACTGGGTGATCCCTAATAGGATTGGTTCCTAATAGAACCTATTGTATCAGTCCTTAACCAGACAAGGCTCCTAATAGAGCGGACTTCCAAAGAGTTCAAAAACAAGCTTGTGGGTATTCATCCCCACTGTGGTTTTTCCCAGTTGGGTTTCCACGTGAAAAATATGTGTGTCATGTATGATGTCTTTTTCATGTGATGCTATATTGTTTTCTGTCAAGCAGTGAATCATGTTGATCTAGTTGCTTATATGTATATCTTTGATGGTAGATTACTTGCCCATGCATTAGGGTGAAATAGAAATGAATTGTTAGATTATATGAGAAGATAAGTGTCAACCAGTTTATGCCTGTCTCAGTTATTCTGGGTTTTGCTAGTTGTACTCTACTTAAGGACCGGTGTCACTGTTTGTCTGTCAATGCACAGTGTCTGCAGACAAACCAGTTCAAGAGTGTGTTTTTGTCTATACTGATTCACCCCCCCCTCTCAGTACTGATTGGGTACTACTCGTTCATCATTGTGTTATCAATTGGTATCAGAGCATCCTCCAGGTCCTCTGTGTTATAAGCTTAACCGCTTGAGGTAAAGATCCTAGTCTAATGATGAAGAGGGAAGGTCCAAAGTTTAACAGAGAAAATTTCAGTATATGGAAAGACAGAATGAAGATATTCATCAAAAGCATGGGTGCTCAACACTAGAGCTATGTTGAGAATGCCTATGTTGCCCCTACCAATACTCTCACCGATGACCAGAAGAGAGAGATGCAGGAGAATGGGCAAGCCATGGAAGCCCTAATTAGTAATTTATCTGACATTGAGTTTATTGATGTCTAAGATAAGGAAAATCCGAAAGAGGTATGGGATACTCTTGAAAATATCTATGGTGGTGATGAGCATGTAAAACAAGCTAAGGAAGAAAGCCTTAGAGGGAAGTTTGAAGATATGCGGATGGTTGAAGGTGAGACCATTCAACAGTATGGAATAAGAATCAAAACCGTTGTTGGAGATATCAAGAGTGTAGGTGGTAAAATGGAAGATTCCACTGTGGTAAGCAAGGTCCTGAGATCCCTATTTTCGGTCTATGCAATAAAGGTTGCTACTATTCAGGAGCTGAGATCAATAGACAAGACTAAGGTATCCCTAGACTCTATCATTGCAAAGTTGATAGCCTATGAGAAAAATAGTTTTGATGGCAGTGTTTAAAAGACTGAATCAACTTTTAAAGCTTCTGCTGTACCATCCAGAAAAGGAAAAGAAGCTAGCACTAGTGGTGAACCAAGACAGAGCAGAGAAATGGATGATGAGGAGATTCTGATGGCATTTGAAGCTCTCCTTGCCAGGAAACTTCCTAAAGGAACCGACAAATATAGAGGTAAGCTTCCTTTGAAATGCTTTTCTTGTAACCAGATAGGACATATTGCTGTAAACTGTCCTAATGGTGACAACAAGGACAAACCGAAAAGGTTCAAGAAATTCAAAGGAGGAAACTAGAGAAACTATTTTGTGGTAGTTGATGAAGGTGTCACAGATGAGGAATCAGAGGATGAAGAAAATGAAGATATTGTGTTTGTTGTTGTCAAGGAAGATGTTTCAAACAAGAAGGCTCTTGTCTCCCAGTTTGATAATTCCAATGAGTGGATCAT
The DNA here is from genome assembly GCF_030272615.1 of Cryptomeria japonica. NCBI lineage: Eukaryota > Viridiplantae > Streptophyta > Pinopsida > Cupressales > Cupressaceae > Cryptomeria > Cryptomeria japonica. The sequence continues at coordinate 439,767,651 of NC_081413.1, read as the reverse complement.
TGACAGTGGCTGTTCTCATCATATGACTGGTGATCGGAGTAAGTTTCTATCCTTGGAAGAATATGATGGTGGTGTGGTTCGCTTTGGTAATGATGCACCATGCATGGTCAAAGGCAGAGGGTCCATCTCTCTGAATGGAAAGAGTAGTGTTGACAATGTGTACTGGGTTGATGGTCTCAGACACAACCTTCTGAGTGTTGCCCAGCTAAATAATAGTGGTCTCACTCTGGAATTCAAAAATGGAGTGTGCAGAATCAAAGGAAAGAATAGAGAATTGGTGGCCACCGACATGCAGACCAAAGGTAACCTATTTCAGCTGAATGCAAATATAAGTACATGTCTTATGGCTTAATTTGATGATAGCTGAATATGGCATAGGAGACTCTGCCATGTAAACTTTGATAACATTGTGAAGGCTAGTAAGATCAAGGTAGTTAGAGGGTTGCCAGTGCTAAGAAAACCGGATAATACCTTGTGCAGAGAGTGTCAATTGGGAAAAATGTCTTCCTCAACCTTTAAATGTAAATCTTTCACTGCTGACAACTTGCTTGATCTTGTGCATACTGATTTGTGTGGTCCTATGAAAACTAGAAGTGTGCAGGGTCATAGGTACTCCATGATTCTCATTGATGACTGCTCAAGAATGATGTGGGTCACATTCTTGAAAGACAATTTTGAAGCCTTTGTAAAGTTCAAAGCTTTCAAAGCATTAGTGGAGAAGGAAAGCAGTAAAAGGATCAAGTGTCTGAGAACTGATCGAGGGGAATTCACTTCCGGTGAATTTAACAAGTACTATGAAGAACATGGCATCAAGAGGAAATTGTTTTCCCCTTGGACTCCACAGTAGAATGGCCTAGTAGAGAGGAATAACCAGATTGTGGTTGAAGCAACTAGAACCATGTTGATTCAAGGAAAGGTAGCTCACACCTTTTGGAGAGAAGTGGTGTGCACTGTAGTCTACACAATGAACCAGGTACTCATCAAGAAAGGTAAGGATAAACTCCTTATGAGTATTGGACCGGTAAGACACCTGTGGTTAGCTACTTTAGAGTGTTTGGTAGCAAATGTTACATCAAGAGGAGTGAACACTAGAGAAAATTTGATGCGAAATGTGATGAGGGAATATTCTTTGGATATTCCACCAAGAGCAAAGCTCTCAAGTGTTTCAACAATAGGACTCAGAGAATTATGGAAAGCATCAATGTAAGAGTTGATGAAACCTCTGAGAAAACTAAGGAAACTGACAGTGAGCAAGCGGTAAATGAATTGGTTGTAACCTTCCGGGAACTGGTTGTTAGTCAACCAAGTACCAGTAACAGTGTTCCTACACCGGTAGATGTAGATGCTGATACTGATGGAAATGAGGATGAAGAAGAAAAGCAAGAGGAATCCATTAAGACCATTCCTCGGTATGTTAAGCTGAATCATGATCCTAAGCAGATCATAGGAGATAAGGATGTAGGAATCCTTACAAGAAGAAAGGTCAGAGAAAAATCATGTATGATTTCTAAATTTGAGCCTAAAACATTCAAAGAGGCACATAAAGATGAAGACTGGATCAAGGCAATGGAAGAGGAACTTGACCAAATAGAGAAAAATGGTACATGGTCTTTGGTACGTAGACCGAAGCATAAAAATGTCATTGGTACCAAATGGGTCTTCAGAAATAAGCTGAATGAGGATGGCATAGTGATTAGGAACAAAGCCAGATTGGTGTGCAAAGGATATGCTCAAGAAGAAGGAGAAGACTATGGAGAAACCTTTGCTCCTGTAGCTAGATTGGAAGGAGTCTGTATGCTTCTTGCATATGCAGCTTTTAAAGGTTTAAAAGTATATCAAATGGATGTATTTGTATTCCTAAATGGTTTACTTGAAGAGGAGGTGTATATTGAGCAACCAGATGGGTTTGCCCTATCTAAAGACAGAGACATGGTATGTAGGCTACATAATGCCTTATATGGTCTAAAGCAGGCACCTAGAGCATGGTATGAACGTCTGCATTCCCATCTTGTGAAGATTGGATTTGAGAGAACAAGTGAAGATAGCAATATCTACTTGAAGTTTGAAGGAGATCAGATCCTGATCTGTGAGGTATTTGTTGATGACATTATCTTTGGTGGAGATGACAAGACGAGTCATGAGTTTGCAGATGAGATGAAGAAAGAGTTAGAAATGTCACTCATAGGGGAGATTAAATTCTTCATTGGACTACAGATCCAACAGATGAAAGAAGGAATCTTTATCACTCAATCCAAGTATGTCAAAGAGGTGTTGAAGACCTTTGGCATGGAAGATAGCAAACCGGTTGGTACTCCGATGGTGACCGGTTGTAAACTATCCAAAGACGATGACTCAACATTGGTTGATGAGAAGGAATACCGATCAATGATTGGTAAGTTGCATTATGTAGTGCATAGCAAACCGGATATTGCACATGCAGTTGGCATTACTACAAGATTCCAGAAAAGCCCAAGAGAATCCCACTTGGTTGCAGTCAAGCGGATTCTTAGGTATATGAAGGGAACTGTTGACTATGGATTGTGGTATCCATATAGCAAGGATTTCAACTTGAAAGTATACACAGATGCTGATTGGGCAGGCAATATAGATGACCGGAAAAGCACAACCGGTGGTGCATTCTTTCTCGGTGGTAGAATGGTCTCATGGATGAGTAAGAAGAAGAGTTGTATCTCTCAATCTACAACAGAAGCAGAGTATGTTGCAGCTTTCATGAACTACACTTAGACAATTTGGATGAAGCATGTATTAAATGGCTTCAAAGTTCCTGTATCTAAACTGGTAAGTATATTTTGTGACAATACTAGTGCAATTAATATCTCCAAGAATCTAGTTTTACATTTTAGAACCAAGAAATTTGAGCTTAAGTATCATTTCTTGAGGGAAAAGGTTCAAAACAAAGAGATTGCACTGGAACATGTTTCCAGTTAGGAGCAATTAGCAGACATATTCACAAAGCCTCTCCCAAAGGCTACATTTATGTACTTAAGAGGTGAATTAGGGGTGTTGCCCCTTCAGGAGGTAAACTAAAGGTATATGCTCCACATCAGTCAGGTATTGCATAGTCAAATTTTTCTTCAGGATTGATGTGTTGAAGGATGCTACTCCTCAGGGGGAGCAGCATAATGGAGCAAGGAAGCTTGTGCCTCCACTTTGGCATTGTTGTCAAAGGGGGAGAAGATGAGAAGTAGAGAAGATATCTGTAGAAATTGGGGGAGAAGATGTGAAGCAGAGAGATATCTTTGTATATGCCATCAATGCCAAAGGGGGAGATTGTTAGCATTATGTGAACCGAAATGAGGACATAATGACATTGTATGTTGTCATTGATGTCAATATGCTGAAGAGGTGAGAACTGGCATATGTGAGAACCAGTATAACACTGTGAACCGACATTTGTGCCAAAGTGAAGCGGTGTGTTTGTTCAAGGTGAACCGGCATATGGTTATAGGAACTGACACATGGAAGCGCTGTATGACTACCTATTGGTAGTCTCAACTTCAGGGTTTCCAGTTTAAGTGCTTCAAGCCTGTGTGGCTCAACCGGTGACTTTGTGTGATGAGTTAGCATGGTAATGAAGAACTGATCATGCTGCCACGTGAAGCCTTGTGTGCGTGAAGGATCTTGCATGAAGAAGGTTGTTCCTATCTACCTCGAGAATGTGCAAAGTCTGTAAACGGTGATAACGTGTGATGGGTTATCAACCGCCATGAAATCGGTGGAAAATGAATGATGGAGATTAATGCATTGTGCTCAATGGTCAGGATTGAACCGTTTGAATTCCTTAACCTAATAGGTTTAGGGTTTAAGGTTTATGCTTCCAACCTATCTGTTTTCCTATAAGGTTGATGTTGTGACTCTTTCTAGGGTTGTTGGCAAAAGTTGTGTGTGTGTATCCAAGAGAAGGGATACATGATTCTTGCCAGACCAAAGGAGAGAAGTGATACCTATAGAGTGTAAGTGCAGAAGGTGAAGAGGAGCTTAAGCGGATCTGCATTGGCATTGAGTACTGTTACCAGATCATTGTAATACCTGTTGATCTCTAACCACCTCAATAGTTGGAAAATCCCTTAACAGGGTAGCTTTAATAGGCTTGCTGTAAATCCTTTAACAGGGTGACTCAAAACCATTGAGTTCTTGAAATCCTCTAACAAGGTAACCTTTAACAGGGTTCAACCCTTAACCGGGTGATCCCTAATAGGATCAATTCCTAACAGAACCTATTGTATCAGTCCTTAATCGGACAAGGCTCCTAACAGAGCGGACTTCCAAAGAGTTCAAAAATAAGCTTATGGGTATTCATCCCCATCATGGTTTTTCCCAATTGGGTTTCCATGTGAAAAATATGTGTGTCATGTATGATGTCTTTTTCATGTGATGCTATATTTTTTTCTATCAAGAAGTGAATCATGTTGATCTAGTTGCTTATATGTATATCTTTGATGGTAGACTACCTATTCATGCATTAGGGTGAAATGGAAATGAAGTGTTAGATTGTATGAGAAGATAAGTGTCAACCGGTTTATGCTTGTCTCAGTTATTCTGGGTTTTGTCGGTTGTACTCTGCTTAAGGATCGATGCCACTATTTGTCTGTCAATGCACAATGTCTACAGACAAATCGGTTCAAGAGTGTGTTTTTGTCTATACTGATTCACCCCCCCTCTTAGTACCAGTTGGGTACTACTCGTTCATCAGTGTGTTATTAGATTTAAAATACATACGTGATGGATTACATGTTTATGATGATACATGTGACATTTTTTGAACTTTGTGTTTATTTATAGAATGTGGATTTTTTATTACCTATGTGATGGATGGTGATTTATGATACATATGTGATGGATTACATGTTTATGATGACACATATGTGATGCTAATTATGATGCTCAATTACATATATGATGATACATCATGTGATGCTTATGATGCTTATGATACGTATGTATTTATTGTTTATCAACTTACAAATGTAGTAATGCTTATGATGCTCAATTGACGGTGTTGATTTCATGTATAGTCCCTGTGTGGTGATGTCACCCTTGGTGGGAACAGGTCGTTGACTACAAACATCGTCAACCATTTAGTTGAGGATCCTGCATAGTCTACATAAAGTAAAGGTAAGGAATTAAAAAATTTACAATGATTTTGATGACAACTTTTTATTATTTAGTACTCTTTTTGTCTACAAAGTTCATGTTGTGTACTATGTAATTTTTAGCTAACATAAGATAATTGAATTACATGTGCAGGAACCTGAACCCCTTTGATGAGGATCCTACACAGTCTTATGGATGGACAGGTATAGTTAGTCAATACACCCTATAGAAAGTTTATTTTTTAAAAATTACTTGGAAAACAAACTTCCTTAGTTTTTCAAACCTCAACGTTAGCAACAAATCTAATACAGTTATCAACACTTGAGGCCCCAATTGGACTTATTCAAATTTTAATACCAAAATCAACTTTAGGGCCAAATTCTTCATCAACATTACCCTCATTCGCAAAAATTCTCTCTCATTACCAATTAACTCTCTCATTTGATGGAGTGCAGGTACCCCCAAATAGGTATTTGTCAGATGTGTCTTCCTCGAGTGAGGGAAATGCAGGAATAGAAAATGAAAGTGAGACATGTAGTAGGTATACAATAGGGAGATCAATTAGAGGTCAAAAGATTAGAAGAAAATTCAATAAACACATGAGATTTTTTCTTGCTCAAGGGGGGTCATGTTCTTTTTCGATGATGAGACCAAAGGCGACATTGAGGTGCCATTGAGGTACAAACATCTATAGAAACAATGGGTGCTCCAGGAGCTTCCTCAAATAAATACCGATTTTTGTGTTAACGATAGGATATATCACATAGCACCTTCATCGTTACATGGTTTCGGCCTATTTTCCATGGATGACATAAAGGTCTTTTACAACAAAGTTGCTGAATTGATGGAGTTTGTCAGACCTTGTTACAATTACAATAATTGGATGCAAATTGTTCAATATAAAAAAAGTATGCGTAGGTATGCACTATCAACAAATTATATACAATAGAAAGATAATGATCAAAGTAAACAAGTGGCTGTATACATTGATGGTCGGCCAAAAGCAACAGGGAATATTGTAGGTTTTATAAATAGTATGCGACCTGGGTCAACTAATAAACAACCCAATTGCATATTTGAGGCGTGTAAGGGAAATCATGTATTCGTATGTGCAATAAAATCAATAAGTGCAGGTGAAGAGCTTCTAATAGATTATAGTTTGAATCGTATAGATACAAACAAAGTTAATATCATGGGGGTGGTACATACTATATACCATTTAAATTAACCAACCTCCAATTAATGAATCCAATATACCATTTTATTATGAAGTTTTTTTGCTAAGTCTATTGGTTTAATTTCGCTAACGTTTTTTATATTTTTTCTTTGTCACAGGGCAACATGGATCCATCACATAGCCCAGACAGGGATGTAGGTTACGACACTTCTACCAAGTAGGTAAACCTCATTGTAATTGTACAAATTAGATAGAAGAAAACTGTTACATTATAAAGTTCTTTTTTTTGAGTGATTTAGACTAATTTTTTAATTGTTAATGATATTCTTGACATAGACGGATATTCAAGGAAAGGGAAAGGGAGTTGCAGTACCTGAGCACCTCTCTAGGGATGTGGACTCAATAGGATTAAGCGATGATGACCCTGAAAAATTCCACACACCCTATGGAATTCATAAAAAACCCTCTTAGAAAAATTAGTAAAGAGATTCTTGCTTTGGTAGCCGTGCATCCTATGACTGCTGAGATACAAGAGAGGGTGCAAGTATTGATTCAGACAACAGAGAACTTGCAAGTAAGCAGTAATGAAAGCTTTAATTATAACAAAATTTTAATAATGGTTTATATTTTATTCTCTTTTATGTCATTAAGTAAAATATGTACGTGTTGTTTTTACGACAATTTGTGCGCCCTCATGAAAGTGGTGGCCATGATCAGGGTATTGCAGGTACTTCAGGTGATGACAGTTTTCTTGGATTATCACTTTCTTGGATTATCACTTTGAGTACCCAAAACACATCATACTTGATAATGTCAATGTTCATAATAAAGGTTCATCCTTGTTTATAATTCTTGCACTTTTCATATATTTAATGTATTATTCTTCAGGTGCTGTCAATGTTCCTGTGCAAATGCCGCCGCCACCTCATCAGAGGTTAGCCCCACTCGTATTGCCAACTGCAATGTCAGCAACACATAGCATGCAAACATCCTCTACTGCATGTCATATTGGCCTGCCCACTGTTGGTAGATCCCTCTTTTTCTCTATCTTCTATTATGTGTTTATTTCCCTTCAAGCGTTCTTTCTTGGGGGCATTTCATAGTGGATTCATTTTCTGCAGGAGGAGATGCACATGAGGATGCACCAGAGGCGACTACCGCTGATAACATACCATCATTTCCTGGATCTTTTCATATTGCTAGTATGGGAATGTTGCAGGCCACATTGGTGGTGAGAAATGAAGAAATGATTCCCTTAAAGATACAAAAGGTTCCAGGTACTTTAAAATTATTAATATATATAGTTTAATTGTAATTTACTTTATGATCCCTCATTTTGAACTAATGATCCCATAATTTTTTTGCAGGAAATGATATTTTCTATAAACATCTTAGTGACATTGTATTGCAGATATTTGGGCCCACCATATGTAAAAGGTGGTACATCATATGTGAACTAACCCTAATCCACTATTTTGATTTCATATCATTGCTAGAATAGTTTTCCTTTGATCCATTTCTTGAAATATAATAAATGTAGCTTTAGTTCATTTCTAAATCTAATAGGTTTGTTTTTTCTTTAAAAGGTGGAATGACCAAGAAAAAAGGTTAAAAGATGAATTGACAAACCAAATGGTTGAGTGGTTTGGAAATGACACCTTTGACAAAACCAAGCTCCTTGAAAAAGTTGGCACATATCTAAAGTATGTGAGGGATTGATATAGGACCCATTTAGAGAAGAACGTAAAGTACGAGCATCCCCCCATGATTCCAGAGAGGGAGTGGAAGGACCTGATTTTGGATGCCAAGGAGAGAATTGAAAGGAAAAAGGAAATACACCACCAGACGCCAAAAGAAGGTACGTGATACTATTAAGAATGTAATTATGTACTAATTAATTACTCTTTATATTTATATAATCTAACATATTTCAAACTTTTTATAGACTGAGTGACACGTCAAAGGCAACCAAGGCAAGACAAGAAAAGAATGGGCAACACAAACTTGGCTCTGGTGGTTATATGAAACTTGCTGCATGAATTGTAAGTATCTCATGTAAATGAAATATTGCATCAAAATATTAATAAATTGCAAACAATTTTTTTTTTTTTCAAACAATGCAAGCAAAATTCATGATACCAAGCAAAAATGCAGGGCTCTGAATTCAATAGAGATCCCATAGAAGATGACAAGAGAATTGCCTACCAGCAAGGCTATACAGCCGTGGCTGATCGGCTATGAGAATTGAGTGGGCATACACAATATTCGAGTGCATCCGTCACATAGGTAAATATGCTAAATGGAAATTGTTTCAAATTTAATACTTTACCAATAATCTAATTGATGTTGAGTTCCAACATAAAGTGAGTATATTTGTTTTAAATAAGCAAGCAATGATAACAATGTGCATGACATTGAATGCAGCCTATTAATCGTAAAACACCACCTGCACATGAAGGTTCAGATGTGCATCCCAGTAGTGGAGGTATTCATTTGCTATTCAAATTTATTTATGTAGCTATTAATACAATTAAAAATCTTAATTTATAATTAGAGTAGTAATTAAAGTAACCTTTTTTGTTAATATTTTAGAGCATATAGTCGGTGGTGACCAAGTGGAGCATGATCTGGGTACACAACATCAGGAACATGATGTTCCCCAATCAGGTAAAGAGGACCATTGTTATTCCTTTAAAAAAGTATAATTGCAATTGGTGTTCAACATTAATGTAACCTTTACTATTTCAACTCCAGATGATCTAGAGGGTGTTCAGCATGTTGAGATTGAGGCTAGACAAAATGATGTGGCCCCATCAGGTAAAGAGCGGCGCAACAATTATGTTCTCTAAATTAATGAAATACTTGTAACAATAATAAAAAATGTTTTGAATTTAACCCATTTCTTTGTTATTGCAGAGGACCCCCCTTCGCTTCAGTGTCCTCATCCTCAGTATAGGACTAGGCATACATTGAGATCACAAGCAGAGGGCGGAACAACTACAGAGGGGGGAAATGATGAAGAAGCAGATGTTCCACTTAGTCTTTTCATAGCTTCAAAGAAAAAACAAAAAAAGAAATGATTGTAATCTACCTTATTTGATAATGACTAATTTTTATGTGTTAATGAATGTAATTATGTGCTAATTAATGGTTATGCAGGATATGTGTTAATTAATATTGATGAATGTTGCATGTTAATTAATGTTAATCTATGTTATGTGTTAATGAACGTTATGTGATATTAATGAATGAATGTTATATTTTATTAATGGTAGAAAGAATGAATGAATTTTATAAGATGTTAACGGGGAATTTAGAGTGATGTTAGGGGGGGGGAGGGGCAAAATGAGCTTCCACCTTCATGTGGTTGGCCCTGTTAAGTAGAGAATATTAAACTATTCTCGAAACCAAGCAAAGATCAACAAGATAACACACTTTTCAATATTTCATTATGTTGCACAGTTAATCTTACTAAATAATGTATATTGAATCTTAATTGTAGGTTCCAACAGAGCCAACACGAACAACAACACCACAAGTTGCCGAGTATAATGAACTCCCATATTGTCTTGTATGTACACTAACAGTATGAGTTGCTTCTAGTGTTGATATCCATGGCAGGATTGCAAAAGTTATGAATATGCCTCATCCTTGTAAGTTTTTTTATTACTTGTCATTTTCTTTATAATTTTGTTACTTCATGAATGAGATGTTTTCAGATGTCTATTCCATGAATACCTCTCTATTGTATGCTTCATGATTGATGTGTCTTCAAAATGTCCACTCCATGAGAACCTTTCTCATATATGCTTGTACCTTATGTGTATTTATGTATTACTTCATGGTTTACATGTATGATTCATGCCTTGCATGTATTCATATGTATGGTTTGTTCTTTACATAGCTCCTTCATGCCTTATGAGAATTACTTCATGCCTTGCAGTCTTCTCAAAATATTGCAAAATTATTCAACAAGAAAAATAGTAGTACAGGCTACATACCAAAATAAATTAGATCTCCCTCTTTATTTCTTCACTTTCTTCCCTATTTTCTTCCTCCCTTCTTTATCACTTCCCTTTTTCTTTATTTTTCCTTGATATAACTAACTTTTTCTCCCTAATCTTCATGAATCCAAAGACTCCTTTACACTCCCCACTTTACATCCATGGAAAGTACCTCCATAACTTCACTTAGTATGAAGTAATTATTCTCCTTACATATATCTTTCATATGTCCTTACATATATTACCATCCATATATATATCGACCTCATTCTAAGACTTTGAATCTGCCTCTTCTACCTCATTATGTGACAACAAAATGTGAGGATTTAAGAGAAGCTTCAAATCATAATAGCCCTTAGAATTGGTTCAAAAAGAGACTCATATTATGCCTCCTAGATTGGATGGCTTTGATCCTCATCACACTATTCATCTTTGTCCTCCTCACTGGATTATTTGTACTCGTCATGACAGAATTGTGAAGATTATATTTCAATAATTTTTTTTTCTCGCTTCTGATTCAACTCTTTATATTTCCTAAAATTGTATGAGCCTAATAGCTTCTACTCTTGTTGATATTTTGGTGGCTCTGAACAATGGCTCCTTCAAAGAAGCGCGATCCTTGTAATTTTGGCCTTCCATGATGTGAAAAAGAGGTTATGTTATGATTAATGGTCCAGATGATTTAGTTATTTCTTATTATGTTGAGTATGAGTAAAATTGGGCTTCCTTGGCTATGGTCACTATTTTGTACTAACTATTGTCATTTAGTGTTATTTGAGCATGGACTTCAAGTAATCATGAGGGTGGAAATAATCTTCAAGTGTTAGGGGGTACGCGGCCTTGACCAAGGGATGAAAGTATCGGGAAAGTACAAGTGATTCATGTGTAGATCAATGTATCATTCACCTATTAATTCCTAGCAACATTCTCAAATAAACAAACAAAGAGGTATGTTGAGTGCATACATACATTTTATATTGCCATGATATAAGTAAGATATCAAACATGTAACTTAGATTGATCTGCAATTTCATTCATAAATATTAGATCTTCCTTGTGGATTTTTGAATGCATAAAGTCTCATTGATTTCAATATCTTTATTGCAAGTACTCTTTTCAGCATGAAACTCCACTCATTAAGGTCTCTTACTAAATGCAAATCAAATATCCTATCAATGATGATACATTTTGCATGCATTTTATGGGGAAATCTTATTAATAGCTATGGTTGGGTCGTTAATTGTTTTGTAAAAATATATACAAGTAGATTGGGACATTCGAGTTATAAACACCGTAAATTGTGTTTGAGATCATTGTCCTAATTGTAATAGTCAACCACCATTGGCCCAAGGACACACCAACACCATTGTGACACCAAGGTTTGTGTATACTGGTGTAAGGGCTACTCTTAGGAAATTTCATTACCATTACATATACACACCTAGTGGGGTTTCCAATAACAACTTCTTTGAGTAGGTAGTATCACTAGTAAACTTGTCATTGCCACAATTGGTACCCTTAGGGCAGTCATTAATATTTGGTTTATGACACTTTTTTATGGCTTCTAAATGCTTCTATGGGGTGTGCAGGGGTCCCACACATCTCTTACAACATTCCATCCAAGGCACTTCACTCTAACCTATCTTATATTCCACTTTATCTATGCTGCTATCCCAGAGGTCCAATACATGCTGTTAACATTGCTTTGATAACTCCAAATTCATATCTAAGCTCATCCTAAGGTAACATGTTCATAGTCAATCAATAAGATTTATCTATGTGATTTTAAGTAAGATATTGATCTATATAGTTAAATTTGTGATTGATTTGAGGGATACATCCATTGTCAAACATGTAGAGCCCCTCCCCAATAAAGAAATGCAAAAATTCAATAGGATGAACTATGTTAGATGGATAGATTAGTGAGAAAAGTAATTAAACTAGGTTATGAAACATTTTACCTTGTGGTGCACATTTTGATGTGTTATGGATTTAGATCCTATAGGATCCACTAATTTGATAATCTTGTTATGACGTTTGCCTGCTATATCTGAATTTGCAGGACTTTATTATGATGTTAGAAATTATGATGCATGCCTTATGAATGGTTGGAATTTAAGTGGATTATGATAATTGCTTTATATGGATCACATTGTTTTATGGTAAATTGATTTATATGATGTCCATTGCATGAAAAGTGATTGATTTGTATTCTTATTTATGTGGTTAATATTATGTGAGGCTATTGGAAAGTACTAATGTATAATTGAGATGCGCAGAAAAATTATCCATGTGACCATGGAAACATTATGGCGAATCAAGCCTAGGCCTATGTACGTTCACAAAACCAGGGGTTGTCTATTTGGAGAGACAACACCCCATATGTATTGTATTTTATTCCTAAACGTAAATGACTACATGTGTGTTAAATTGTAATTATTTATTTGTGTAAATTCTACAAGAGACAATTGCCATGTGTGTATCAGTGATGTGGAATTCTTTTGTGGTGTCACTTGAAACATATGTTGTATGTTGTGTTGGCATTGACATGTCACCTTTTTGAGAGATTTATTTTTCTTTAAGTGATATATTTCCAAATTATCCTTGAAGGTTCAAAGAAATCTAGAATAGTGAGCCATTAGGAGGGTCAACTCAGAGTTGACCCGTAGGTAAACTTTAGGTGGACTTTCAAAGGGTTAAACCAACTCCTAGAGTGAGTTTTGGAGCATTTTTATTGGGCCTCATGGGGTACCTATGGGTGAAGGCCAAATTTGGCCATGTGTCCTTCCCCTAGGACTTGTTTAACCTCCCAAAATAGTGGGTTTTCCTAGATGGCCGAATTTCATCTTTAAGAGTGCCATCCTTGGGTAGATAACCTTCTTGGTATGTGTTAATCACCCACTCTCCATCTTTGGAGATTTTTGGCAATTTTGGAAAAAAACCAGTTTTAGAATAGAAAATTTAGCTAAGTGTTGCAGAAAAGATTTGTGGAATTCGGCTGCTCTTCTCCAAGCTATCCCTAGAAACCCCTTGACAGATTCAAGGTTGGTGCTTATTCTTACTTGTATGTTTGGAAATTTGTTGTAGGATTGCTTGAATGTAAATGTTGCTTCCTTTGTATTCCCGTTGTGAAAAATAATATGTGATCTTTTTGTATTTCTTTTCTTGTATGCATTTTCTTGTGTTTTGGGAGTATCCAAGGCCTTCTACCCCTGGGAGGGTAGAATGGTTTTGGGGGTGGAAAGAGTTTGACAGCCTTAGAGTGAGAGGCTCTCATTATGAGAGTGATCTCAAGGGTTTGTGTATGTGACCCTTGCTACATAGTCTTGTTTATGCATTCGGGGGTCATAAGGGGAGAAAATATGGCATGTATGCCTTGGGGGTCATAAGGATGTTGGGTTAAGATGGATTTTTGGTGTTATCGATTGCCATGAGTTGGCTGTGATCTATTATCTTGAAGATCTCCTCAAGGTATTTGGTCCACTTCCACCCTTGTAAAACATCACATTATGTGATGAAGTTTCAACTTTGGGATGGGAATGTGTTTGTTGAGTTTTTTTCCCCTCTCTTGTTTATGTTTGCTTGAGTGTAACCTGTCTAGGACTTGGTTCTCCAAGCTCGGGGGTGGCTTCTAGTAAGCCTAGGTTGGGAGGTGAGCACCCCATGGTCACAAAAAAAAAAGAAAGGTAGAAGTTGCTGATTTTATTTTAGTTGCAGAGATGTAAATGAGGAGCTTTATGATGTATTTATTTTGTATAAAGAAATGTAATAATTTATTTAAGTCCTCATTATTAGGAATGAGAGACCAGTTGGGGTATTTCACCCATTGTAAGAGTTGACTATTGTATTCAGATTTTTCTTGTAAATATTGCATCCTTTTGAGTGGATATTGCAAAAAAATAAAAATATAAAGTGATTAAATGGACGTTAAAGGAAAGTTAGTTGTGCATTTTTCCTCTTTAATATTTCTAAGTATTTCCTAGTCTGCATGATTCTGCTGTCATTTATCTATCTGTGTCATATTATTTAAAAAAAAAAGAAATGCAGAAAGTGAAATGATAATGTTTTAAGTGTTTTCTGTAATATTTAAATGTTGTTGAATTTGTATTTACTACTGTCATTTTCTATTTAAAAAAAAAATAGAAAGTTAAGGTAGACAAATTTACTTTTCCCTATAGTTAACTGTTAGAAGTTAAAAAGAAAAGAAATGTTGTAGATAAACCTGCTAGTTTAAAAAGTCTATTGTCATGTGTTTTAAAAGAAAATTTATATATGCACAGATTTAGAAAACCAGAAATTACAAATAGTTTCATGTCTAATTTTAAAGCAGAAGTGAATTCTTGACATATTTATCATACTGTTAAAACTGACAGACATAATATTGTTAGAGCTGCATAGTAAAAATCTATTTAATCTAAATAAATGTATTTGGTATACATGTTTAACTAGATCACCATTTTGCAAAGAAAAAAAAAAGGGGTGAATGTGTATCTGTTTTATGTTGTCACTATTTTGCTGTTTCCTGCATGTTTAAAAAAAAAAAAGGGAGATCAAAAATCTAAATCTGAAAAAAAAAATATATATAAACATATATTTACGTTAAATTCATTTCAAATAATAAAAAAGAAATTCTTATGGAGGTTGAACCACTGTGTTAACACACAGTGGACGACTCATAGGCCGAACCACTATGTTTATGCACAGTGGACAACGTGGGCTGCCACTGTGGGTAACCATAGTGGATGGCTCACGGCCGCCACTGTGGGTGCCCATAGTGGGTGGCACCGGCCACCACTATGGGTAATCACAGTGGCGTTCGGGGAGCCCCCGCACTGCAAGCTCGGACCTCTGTCCCTCCATTTCTGCCACTTTGCCTCCATTCAACCATTGTCTCCATTTGGCCATTGCCTCCATGGCCGCCACCTCATGGCCATCGAACCCTGTATCATGCACAAAATACACACACACACAAAAATATATATATAACAAATCCTAACCCAATTTTCGGGTTAGGCTAAAAGCAAGAGAAAAAGGAAAATAATTTTAGTTGATAAAAATGCAACCCTAACCCAATTTCGGGTTAGGGTTAGCATTTAAATAATAAAAATATATGAGAAATGCAACTCTAGCCCATATTCGGGTTAGGGTTAGCATTTAAAAATAAGAGAGGGATTTGAATTATAGTTTAGTTATAACTTTTAAATTTAGGGTTTATTTGTAGGTTGCAATATAATATTTAGTGGGTATAGTTGGTTCTTTTTAATAAAAAAAATATGTGTATAAATGGGTATAAATCTAAATTTGTTTATCCAATTGTTGATATATATATATATATATATATATATATATATATAAGAAGTTAAATTGAAAACCTATTTAATTTAATTTTATTAATTAATGAATGCTTAAGTAATAATTAGACCCCTTTCACTTTTGGTTGAAATAGATTGGGGGGATTAATTTTATATAGTTCTAATATCGCAATTATCGACGTAATTTTATCAAGGATTATTAATAAGGATATTTCATAGATAGTTTTT
This sequence comes from Cryptomeria japonica, assembly GCF_030272615.1. NCBI lineage: Eukaryota > Viridiplantae > Streptophyta > Pinopsida > Cupressales > Cupressaceae > Cryptomeria > Cryptomeria japonica. The sequence continues at coordinate 439,751,815 of NC_081413.1, read as the reverse complement.
GTATTTAATTAAATGTAGACGCCAAGTTAAATTTAATTTGGGGAAAATTTGTAAATGAAAATTTTTAATTATTTTATACGAATTTTTAACCTATGAGGCCAATTTTGGCCAGAATATTTAATAGTCAAAATTTGGAAGGTTTAGGGGAAATTAATATTCGCTATAGTATAAATATGATTTATTTGGCAAATAACATCATTGAATTTGAAACCTTATTGGTTAAATTTAAATAATGAATTTGCATGTGCCCAATTAATTAATTTTAAATTTAAGATAGCATTATCATTGTTTTGGCCTGGAAAGTTTTAAATGCAATTGAGATATTTAAATATCCCTCAACTTTAATTAGCGGCAATTTAATTAGGTTAATTAAATTAACTAATTAAATTGTGATAAACCTTTTAGGGAATAATTAGTCTTCATTAATTAATGTCGCTTTAATGAGAGAGTTAATTAATCCAATCTTAGTAAACAATCCTCTTTACATCTTAGTTAAGACAAAACTTAATTGACTTCATTATAAATGTACCTTGTTATCCCCGAGTGGAGACTTTTATCAAATAATTTAGTTATCATAATGGTGCTCGACACTTAAATTATAATTAGGGCGGAGCGCAGGAGGAAGCTAGGGTTCACAGGCAAAGGTGTTTTCCGGTCGTGAGGATGGGAAAATGGACCCAGATAGAGGGAAAACTAGCGGCCTTGGTGCCCACTGCACTCAAACCATTGGTAGTGGCAGGAAATGGGATGGAGGAGAAGGGAGGTTTTTAGTTGGGGGAAAAATAGATCCTCGTTTAAACAAGATAAAACCAAATGGGGGCACTCGCGATACCTGAATCTCCCGAAATGGAGCAAGCAACAGTTGGAGGAAAGATTGAGGAAGAAATTTATGGTACCTCCAAAAGACCTTACCAATGGTGGGATATCGATAACATCTGAAAAGAAGTCAGTCAGTATTTGCATTGACTCAGAGGCTTGGAAGGAATCGGTACAAGTCTTGCATGATAGAGCCTTCTTCATGAAGTGGGGAGGGGATTGGCCGGCTTTCCCTAGAGTAAGGAACTGGGTCAACGAAGAATGGGGGGCCACTTTGAGATCAAAACCCTAACAAATGGGTTTTTCCTTATCATAGCTGGGACAACTGAGGAGAAGATTGCGTTGATGGACTCTGGGCCTTTTTTGATGTCGGGAGTAGGATTTTTTATTAAGGACCAAACCCTTACTTTTGACCGTCGACAAGCCACTGTTGAGGAAATTCTTGTTTGGATAAAATTGTATAATCTCCCACATGAATACTGGAAGGAGGAAGTTTTTTAGAGTATTGGTGAGAAATTAGGGAGATTCATCAAGTCGGATGAAGCGGTTGACAAGATAAATTCATGCATGTATGCCCGAATCTGTGTCATGTGGAAACCACACCCAAGGCTCCCGAAGGTCATTGAGATTAGATCGCTAGAGGGTTTATGGAGGCAAGAAATAGAAGTTGAAGAAATCATGGTTAAGTGTAAGTCTTGCAAAGAATGGGGTCATGAGGACCATGATTGTTTGACAGGGCAGATCAAGCTTTGGAGGAGTAGCTGCTAGCAGGCTCGGTAGAGTCTGGGCATCACAGAGGCCAACCTAAGCTTTGACCCGATGGTAGCAAGGAATGGGGTTTTTCTTCACAGCTCAGAAGTTCCAGAGGGGGTGAATGTTCTAGTAGATTCTTGCCTTACTCAAGAAGTGTTGCAGAAGGTCTTTGGTTCAGCTGAAGAAAAGTCTGCTATGGATGTGCTTGGTGGTTTGGGTGAGTTTGCTTTGGAGCATCCTCAAATTCAAGCAGATTGTCTGGTTGGGGAGAGTGTGTGTCAAGATTTTTTCGGAATTGGTGGGGGTGTCTGCCTTCATTTAGAAGGAAAGCCGGTGGAGGTTGCGCATGGGCTTGTTTTTAATAAATGTGCCATTGGTGGGGGAATTCCAACTCAACACAGGTTCTACAATTCCTCTGAGGCTGGGCTGAAGGGGCAGGGGATGGGTTTGAATGCAAAGTCTCCAGATTTTTCAGACATTTTGGTAGGGAGTGTGGAAGGAAAATCAATCAGTTTCAAGGACATCCACATGTCCCCAGGCAAGATGGATGGACTATCTGCAGAGCTGGAGTCTGAAGAGGAAGATAGATTGAGTGATGATTCTCTAGGATTGTCTGCAGAGATAGGGGAGACAGAGGTTAGGACCATTAAATAGACCAAAACAAATCCTTCTAAGTCTAAAGGGAATTTGAGAGGTAGAAAAAATAGGTAGAAGTTGCTCGAGGAAGCAGGCAATATGAAGGGCCAGACAAGGCTACTTGGATCCGAGAGAGACTTGTTCTCTCTTGGACAACAATGAAGTTCCTAACTTGGAATGTCAAGGGCTGCAATGCCCCTGACAAGAGACACCTGATCAAAAGAGGGTTTGATCAGGCTAAGCCAAAAGTTATTTGCATTCAGGAAACTAAGTTGGGACAAGATGCTGCTGCTAGAATTTTTGGGGTAAGGCAGAGGTGGTCTGGATCTTTTGTGGATTCAGAAGGGGCCTCAGGTGGGCTTGGCATTTTGTGGAATCCACTAGCTATTCAAGTGGATGTTATTTCATGTTCTAAACATTGGCAGATGGTAAAGGTGAATTCGAAGACCATGAAATTTTCTTGCTTTCTAATAAATGTCTATCGGCCGACTTTGGCTGTGGAAAAGTGCTGATTATGGGAGGATATTTCTAAGATTTTAGAGGAGGCGAGGCCATCTTTAGCTATTGTTGCTGGGGACTTCAATTCCACCCTTTCTTTCTTGGATAAGCGTGGAGGGATGAGGAGGTTGTGCAGGTCACAATTGGATTTTCAGTCTTTTGTGAATGATAATGCTCTGTTTGAAGTGGTAGCTAAAGGTGGGAATTTTACATGGACTAACAGATGAAGGGGATTTTCCAACATTGCGGAGAAACTAGATAGATTCTTCATTGCAGGGGATTGGAACTTGGCCCCCTTGGTCTTTGAGGCTGAGGTTTTAGCAATTTTAGGATCTGATCACTTCCCAGTCTCTTTCGTTGTGCAAAAAGATGAAGTTCCACTTCGGTGTCCTTTCAAGGTGGAAAAGATGTGGTTAAGAGAACTGGGTTTTAGAGATCACGTAGCTGGGTGGTGGAAGGAGGCTCTAGTGGTGGAAGGTTTCTTGGCCTTTCAGTTCTTCAAGAAGCTTAGTTTTGTGAAACAAAAATTGAAATCTTGGAACAGGGAGGTGTTTGGCAATATCTTTGATGAAAAGAGAAGGATAGAAGGAGATTTGGGGGCTTTGAATGCAAAAGTCTTGGAAGAAGGGATGGATGAAGTGGAATACCTCACGAAGAAAGATCTGCTTAGTAAATATGGAGAAGTTTTGCAAAGGGAGGAGATTTACTGGAAATAGAAGTCACGAGAGAACTGCCTTAAAGCCGGTGATAGAAACATAAAATTTTTCCACAGTTCGGTGAAAGCAAGATGAAGCCTCAATAGAATCCTCTCCCCGTGAATTGTGGATGGTACGATCACTAAGGACTCAGACCACATTAGTATACAGGCTGTTGAATTCTTCAAAAATATTTGGAGGAGGAGCGGGGCTGCTCAGTTGGGCTTGCGGGCCAAACTTTTGGAGTTAATCCCTCCCTTAGTATCTAGGGATGATAATATTATGCTTGAGGAACCAATTTCGATGAAGGAAGTTAAATTTGCTATTTTTGGGTTAGGTGGGGAGAAAGCACCAGGCCTAGATGGGTTCCAGGCATTCTTTTTTCAGTTTTTTTGGGATGTGCTTGGTGAGGAATTGTTAGATGTGGTTGAAGAGTCAAGGTATAGAGGATTTGTTTTGAAGGAATTCAATTGCATTCTGGTGGTGCTTATCCCTAAGAAGGCCAAGCTAGAAGGGATGGAGGAGTTTCATCTTATTTCACTGTGCAACACCATCTATAAAATCATCACAAAAGTTGCTGCTAATAGGCTCAAGTTAATTTTAGATAAGTTGATCTCTTGTGAACAAAGCGGTTTTACTCCAGGAAGGAACATTGTGGATGGGGTGATTGTGGCCCATGAGGCAATCCACATGGCCATGAAGAGTAGACAGAGAAGAATGATCCTGAAACTTGACATTCAGAAAGCCTACGATAGAGTTGATAGGTCTTTCCTGGTGGCTGTGCTTGTAAGGTTTGGGTTTTGTAAGACCTGGATTAAAAGGATTTCTAGTATGATTATGCAGTTCTCAGCTTCAGTTTTAGTTAATGGCAGTCCCCAAGGTTTCTTTTCTACCTCATGGGGTATTTAGCAAGGGGATCCAATATCCCCCTTTCTCTTTATCTTGTTGGTAGAAAATCTTGGACGATCGATTGCTCGCAAGAGAGCTCAAGGGATGTGGAAAGGAATTGAGATTGCTCGAGGGGTGGATTCCACAACTCATTCTCAGTTTGCTGATGATACCTGTCTTTTCAAAGTGGCATCCATGCATGAGGCATCGGTTATGAAGAAAGTGCTGGACAGATTTAGTTGGGCTACTGGTCAGGAAATTAATTGGCTGAAATCAGAGATCTTTTTCTTCCACACTAAATTCGGGTCTCAAAGAGCTATTGCCAGGCTATCTGGGATAAAGATTGGTTAGCTTCCTGGTAATTTCCTTGGTATTCCACTCTTTTCTGGAGCAGGTAAGACAGACATTTGGAAAGGTTTTCTTGATGGTTGCAAAGCAAAGATGGAGGGATGGAAGAGCAAGTGGCTATCTTTGGTTGGTCGTCTTTTGATGCTGAAGACAGTTGTTTCGGCTATGCCTATCTTCCCTATGACTTGTTTTAAACTCCCAGGCTTGGTAGTTAAGAATATGTAGTAGAAGATGCAAAAGTTTTTGTGGAATGGAAATTAGGAATAGGACAAAATCCCACTCATGGCTTGGGATAGAGTTTGTAAACCCAAAGGAGGTGGAGGGGGGCTCCGTGATTGGAGACTTATTAATGAGGCAATGGGGGCTAAGTTGGTGTGACAAATGAATAGTAAACCGGAGTAGAGGTGGGTCCAAATATTACAAGCTAAATACTTGAATAGTGGGGAAAAGGAAAGGATCCTTATGGTTGAAGATCCTCTGAGAGGCTCAGCTTTGTGGAATTTTTTGGTGAGCTGCAGGAGCCTGATCACGAATCATCTATCTTTGCATAATGGTGATGGGAAAAAGGCATGCTTTTGGTAGGATTCCTGGGATGGACATCCATCACTAGAGTCTTTGGTCTCCCAACAAATCATGTTTAAAACTATTCAGGTTTGGGGCTCAAAGGTGAGTGATTTTTTGTTGCCAGAAATGCCTATGTTGGGTCAACATTGGAATTGGAAGGATCATCAGGAACTAAATTTGGGGGAGGTGGATGAACGATTACTGAGGAAGATCTTGGAAAATAGAGAAGTTTCGTGTTCGAGGGAGGAGTACGAGTTAGTCTGGTGTGGTGCTAAGAGTGGTAGTTACTCTGTGAAGGTGCGGTTGTCTCTTTTGGAGGCTGAAAGTAGGACAAAGGAATGGGAAACTAAGGTTTGCTGGAACAATGTTTGTTTACCGAAAGTGGGTGCCTTCACCTGGTTAGCTGGAAATAGGTGGATTCTTTCAGGAGATGGTCTGAGGAAAATGGGGTTTGCTGGTCCATTCCGCTGTGTGCTCTGTGAAAAGGCGAAGGAAGATGTGGACCACCTTCTACTCAACTGTGAGTTTGCCCAGGAAGCGTGGCATTTTGGATTGCAGAGATTGAATTGGAAGGGCCCTATGGTAGGGATTTTGAGCAAATGGTTAGAATCTTGGCCTATTTTGGGTAAGTCTTCTATTTTTTCTGCCATATGGAAGATTTTGCCTTCTACTATTTTATGGGAACTTTGGAAAGAATAGAATCGAAAAGCGTTTGAAGGTAAAGCGGAAAATAGTAAGTGTTTTTTGACCAAGTTGGAGAGGGCCATTTCAGAACTAGTTTCTAATGCTGCCTCTCACGTGAACTTAGCTAAGGCTCCTTTCTCTCAGTTTGATGCTGGTGTTTTGACAAATTGGCCTTTGATTAAATTTAGGCCTGCTAATGGTATTTTGAGGGTTAATCTTTAGAGAAAGGATGAATCAATTCAAGAGTGGGCTCTGCCAGATAAAGGGTGGACTAAGATTAATTTTGATGGCACTTTGAGGGGTAATCCAGGGGTCTCTAGAATTGGGGTAATAGCTCGAGATGATTGTGGCAACACTCTGGCCATAGGTGCTAAAAGATTGGTGGATGGATCAAACAACATTGCTGAGTGTCAAGCGGCGTTAGAAGCCATTCTCATGGCTAAGAAATTGGGAGTGAAGAAAATCCATTTGGAGAGAGACTCTCAGATTGTAGTGAATGGGATAGCTAGAGGCCGAATGGAGGTGTGGCACTTAGACAAGCATGTTCGAAGAATGCAACTTCTATTGGGTGGTTTTGAAGATTTTAAGGTGACTCACGTCCTCAGGGAAGAAAACTTGGAAGCTGACAAGCTTTCAAATGTGGGAGTGAATGGCTCCTTAGAAAATAATTTTAGATTGTTCGAGGATTTTAGAAATTTTAGTCCTCATGACTTTGATTTTGGTTGTATGGCTTAACTTAGAAAAGTAAAATCCGAGCTTGTTTTTGAAATGACCGTTTGTATCCATGGACCCGTGGGAAGTAATGGTCCTTGTGGATTGTGATCTATGGCGTTATTGCAAGTGGCCTAGTGGTGATGGGTGATGATGGAGGCAATCGGTGCAAATGACTAGCGATGACGCTTAGTTTTCTATGATTCATGTGGAGCAATCATGACATGTGATGGTGGTGGCTTTTAAAGGCCTTGGTGTTATGTTCCCTGGCATTTTGTAGTGGCTAGATTTTGGTGGTAGGCGGTGTGTTCAGGATTTGGAGCAGAGGTGAGTCAGGATGGAGGCAAACTTTTCCTTGATGACGGAACGGCCAAATGCCTGCTTTTCACGACCTGATCTTGAGCAATAGGTTGATGAATGTCTTCAGAGTGGATGGTGAGGATTTCTGGAGGGTAATGAGGTTGATAATTGGGGAGGAATTCTTGACTTTGGACTGTCGGCCGAGAACTAACCTTGACATTTCATCACTTTTCGTTGCCTTGGCCTTGCTGGCGGGAAAGTCAGCGGAGGAAGTGCAATGGGTCACATCTTTGGTGTTGAGACCCAAATGGGTGGGTGGTCTGCAGGAAGTGGTGGCTCGAGTCGTTATTGGCGAGGGGCTGAAGTCGATGGTAGGACCGTGGTGGAGGATCAGTGTGGATGTGGGGGTGCTACAACTGTTTGTCATTTGGTTGGCTTCCCGGCCTGTTGAATTGCAGATTGAGGATGCAAGGAAAGGATGGGGAGAGATTGTGCAGTTTGTGCGTAATTTGGGGCCGACTGAATGAGTGAAAATTCATGGGAAGGTGACCCCAATTCGTTCTGAGGCCCCTCTAGATGAGGATGGGAGGCCTATGGTTTGACATCAGCTTCCAAGAAAGCAGATAAAGGTGGTGGAGTGCGGTTCTTTGTGTGGTGGCAGGCCAGGAATGGTGCTAGGTGGAGGGAGTATGATGTAGGAGGCAGGGCCCAATTGGGGTATCCCTAACTTTTCAAGGGAAGAGGGATTGGGGTGGTTTGGTAGATAGGTACTCTGGGCCAATCGGGTCCTTCTTTTTGTGGGGTATGTGTTTGTTAGTGGCTTTTTTGTGGCTGTTGGCCTTGTTGGGGTTGGTGTCTATTCGAGTTCCTTTGTTGTAGTAGGGGCGAGACCCCATGTTGTGGTAGACTGTCTATCTACTTTTTGGATGTAAATCTTTTCTATTTTAAGCAATATATTATCCTGGTCATCGATAAAAAAAATGGTGCTCGACACTTAAAGTTTATTTATTCAATTAGATAATATTAATACATTGAATTTCTAATAATATTGAATTAATAGATTTAAGAATTAATTAAGTTATAAAGGAAGAGGCTAGAATACCAAGGTATTGGAGAATGCTTGATATACCTCTACCTAGATGAATAATTATTGAATCGAGTAATTATATTCATGATTGTATAGTAGAGGTTGATCTAATTAAGTATTACCTTTCGCATCTAAAATAAAAGAGACATTTGAGTGAATTTATTATCGTCCCTATAAAATTAATTAATTTATTCCGCTTGATAATAGGAGTTATCATAATTGTTATGTAAGTAATAATCTAATTGTAACGTCTAGGAGTTATATCAAAACCTAAGGCCTCTAGTTAAATTTTTATTTCGTCGTCTCTTTAGAAACCCATTTTAATATCAATTAAGGTTTCATTGGAACAACTTGTTAAGTTGTAAGAACTAATTAAGCATAGGATGCATTTATTTAAGTGTTCAAATTTTTTTTTTGTAGTTGTGTTTTTGCCCAAAAAGTTTGGGCATGACATTTTGGTATTAGATCCCTAGGTTCATACACTAGTGAACATGAGCTACATTCATAACTTAGTTGATCCAAACTATGGCTTCGAAGAATAACACCTAGGTGGAAACTTGTGGAATAACAAAGTGAAACATAAGTGAAAATTCATTTAAACCAACAGATCAACATAAATCAATTCAAGGGGTTCCAAGGGTCACTAAAAGCCCTGAAATTTGAAACTTATTAGTCATAATGTTTATGGCATAATAAGACCCCAAAGGCTACGAAATTTTCAAATTAATTATTTATATGAAAGTATATTTGGATGTCTAATAACAAAATTTAGATCAATATTACTTATGAGGTTACCATTTAATTGGAATTTAAACGCAATAATCACCCTAATCAAATCAAGTATGAGGAGTTAATTCTACAATAAAATACCTTTGATGGCAACTAAGAGAATACCATCCATCAAGGTATGTTATTGACATATAAAGTCAAGAAAGAGAGAGTTAGACATTAGAGGAAGGCACTATAAACAAGATAATTATGATAGAGACATTTAAAGTTAACCTTTTTAGCTATACAAAAATTTTGGTGGTTCGAGAACCAGGACCACCAATGAAGAAAAGATATGAAGTACTCTTGCAAATCTCAGAAAGAAGCATTAACCTATCCTAAAGAATAGGTACCTTAAGCATGTGGTCATACTAGGTTGATATTAAGGACATTGGTTAGACGATTCACGTAGCAATGCAAAAAAGCTAGTGTTGGATAACCCTAAAGATAAGGACTAATATGATGAATGGCAATCTCCTTGATAAGTGAACCCTAGTAAAACTATAGATGGATCGAATAAGAAGAAAGGAGACATGAACTTCTTGGGTTAAAACATGTAATTACAATAAACCCTAAGTTCATCCGTGGTTATAATTGGGGAAGCAAGCAAGCAAAGCCTCAACTAGTTCCCTTATGGGAAGATAATCTTGGAAAAATTAAATAATGGCAAAGAGAGTAGAGAGAATTTGGGAATCATGAAAAATCCCTATTGAAGTACAAGGAGTGTAGAAGAATCATGGTCCTATAATCTAGGAATGATTAACTTATATTCGTTCAGAACCTAAGGAGAAAGGTGCAACCCAATCATGACTAGTAGCTAGATACAAGATAGTATGGAGCACAATTTTACTACTTGGCACAACCGAAGTAAGTTTGTAAATTATGGCACTCAAGCGTGAAAGTATGCGAAAACATTAAGTATGGATGAAACAACATGCAGATGGAAAGGGGCTTAGGGAAAGATAATATAGCAATATTATAATACCAAAGTTTTAATAAAAATCAGTTGGCAATATATAATATTTTATGAGAACAATGATAAGGAGCTGAATTATGTGGTTAGCTAAGGGAGAACTTAGAAACTTATGGGAGTCTTAAGATGTTGGTAACTATTGGACACCTTAAATATTACGCCGTAATTAGGTAATAGGATATTATGATGATAAGGTGGTTTGTGTAGATTGAAGGAAACCATAACTTGTGATGTGCCGAAATTGGCTAGTAAGTAAATATAAATAAGTAATATGGAAAAAGATAACCACTTTTTACCAAATTCTAAGTTAATAAGGTGGGTGTTGGTCACATCTCGAGTGCACAACCCCTTGAATTCATAAGTTGCATAAGTGAAGTAGGAGAGAATAAGTCAACTCTCTACATGGTTTGAAATATGTCATGAAATGCATGGGTAGGAATTAGTTGTCAACCATTATTGATTTTACTTGACAATTATTCCATCCCAAATGGTTCTTAACCATAAGTGCTAGTAATTTGGCAACAAAATCCTACTTAACAAAGTCAAGTGAATGTTAGAGGTGAAAATACAAGGAGCTAGCATGAAGTGCTAAGAAATCAAATGATGTCCCTAGTAAAATTATATGATTACATTTTACAAACCCTAAGTGGTTCTAAGTATACAAGTGACAATTTTGTACCGAATTAGCAACCGCGTGTGTAAGTAAGACATGAAAGTGTTGGTGCATGAGTTACCACATAACATTGAACCAAGGTTTAACATATTAAGATATTTAATGGAAGTATAAGAAGAATGGATGAAGAATGGTTAAGTTAGTGCAATCACCTGTTAGAATATAATTATGGAGGTTAATAACCCCAATTAGATAACAAATTATACCAGAAAGTGTTTCTTGTGATAGCAGTCACATGAAGGTTAAAATGGAACATGATCTTTAAAACGATTGCAATCTTTTGTGTATAAGATATTTCGTAAAAAATAAAGAAATATAGATAATCTAAGAACTTTAAGAGTTTGATAATCACTTCCTAACACACTCAGGACGTGTGATCTTGGGTGATGTGTTGCGATTACTCCCTATAGCATGGCTAATATGGCCATCTTGTTTCAAGTTTTGATTCAACAATGTTTTTGACTTCCTTTGAATAGTATATTGTGACCTAGCGGCTAGTACTTTCATTTATATTTTTCCTTTTTTTTATGATAAAAGGACCACTAAATTTATGTTTCTTTTATTGGAGCTATGGCACTTGCCATGTTGCTAGTTTTAACATCTTTCAATTTCTGGCATTTTTCTTCTTTTGATTGGACTTGGCAAAAGTAACGTTTATTTTGATCTTTTTAAAAGTGTCAAGTGGTCATTTTGTTGGTTGATATAGCTAGCCCTAGTGATGTGATTTGTGTAATGTCTATCATGTTCGTTGAACCATTGATAGTGTGTCAAGGGAGAATACCGCAAGGAGTGAAATTAGGCACAAAGAATTAACAAAGAATGTTATATCAAATTAAGATGAAGGAAGGAAAATAAAATTAATTGCGAGTAATCTGAAAGAGAAAATTCATAACAAAAAAATATGTGATCTAGACGTAATGAATTGTGAAAGTGATGATAATTGCAGACTGGTAAATTTGGCATGTGTATGGAGATGATTGCGTGGATGATATCTAAAATAAAGTATTATTAATTTTCATCACTCCCTTAGAATGGGATTGTTATGTACCTTAGTGTTTGGGATTTGTGAATAATGTACCTTATGAAACTTAAACCTTGGTGCATAGAAATATAAACATTGTAAGCCCTAGTGGTAGAAAACTACCCTATACAGGGGCGGATTTGAAGAAATTAAACTTGATTATCCCTTGTTGCCTTTTGATGTGGAAAGAAATCATGCACCTAGGATGGTTTAACAAATATTTTATTAACACCCTAATGAAATGCCTTGATGTAAAATAAGTAGATTCATTTTGGTTTAAGTGTGATGTTAAATTTCTTAAGTAACATGCATGGACGAGAATTGCAGAGGGATAAACATATTTTAAAATGAATCCTAAGCAAAGTATGACTCCTAGAAGTTTAATAAGTAAACTATTATGTGTAACCTTTTTTTTTTTTTTTTTTTTGGGAATTGATGTGCGTTAATGATATGATTTGGAGGGTGCATTAATGTAAATTGTTGGAAGATAGAATTTTATAAACACCTACCTGAGATGGAAGTGAAATTTAATAAATATGATAGGTAAGTACCTTATGGAGGAAATAAGCTATTACGAAAGAAGGATGATTTTAGTATTGCCTCTTTCTAAGTAGCCAAGAGAAGAGTTAAAGTAACCTAGTGAAATTGTGGGAAATGATACGTCCCTGTTTTGTATCCTAGTCATGCGACTTCCAGGAGTAAGTCAAACCCTGGGGGGGAGGATGTAGAGCCCCTCCCCGATCAATCTTTGGTTAACTTAGTTGACCAAGGTTGACCATATTAATAAATGCAAAAATTCAATAGGATGAACTATGTTAGATGGATATAATAGCGAGAAAAGTAATTAAACCAGGTTATGAAGCATTTTACCTTGTGGTGCACATTTTGATGTGTTATGGATTTAGATCTTATAGGATCCACTAATTTGATAATATTGTTATGATGTATGCCGACTATATCTGAATTTGTAGGACTTTATTATGATGTTAGAAATTATGATGCATGCCTTATGAATGGTTGGAATTTAAGTGGATTATGATAATTGCTTTATATGGATCACATTGTTTTATGGTAAATTGATTTATATGATGTCCATTGTATGCAAAGTGATTTATTTGTATTCTTATTTATGTGGTTAATATTATATAAGGCTATTGGAAAGTACTAATGTGTAATTCAGATGCGCAAGAAAATTATCCATGTGACCATCAAAACATTATGGAGAATCAAGCCTAAGCCTATGCACGTTCGTAAAACCAGGGGTTGTCTATTTGGAGAGACAACACCCTGTACGTATAGTATTTTATTCGTAAACGTAAATGACTGCATGTGTGTTAAATTGTAATTATTTTTTTGTGTAAATTCTACAAGAGACAATTGCCATGTGTGTATCAGTGATGTGGAATTCTTTTGTGGTGTCACTTGACACATATGTTGTATGTTGTGTTGGCATTGGCATGTCACTTTTTTAAGAGATTTATTTTTGTTTAAGTGATATATTTCAAAATTATCCTTGAAGGTTCCAAGAAATATAGGATAGTGAGCCATTAGGAGGGTCAACTTAGAGTTTGTAATGCCCCACCAGGAAACCCCAAAGGGTTTAAGTTAAAAACACTCATATATATATATATATATATATATATATATATAATAATTAAGAGTGTTCATAATATGACACATCATTAAGATACATTGAAGTTATTTAATGCTTAGATAATATAGCAGACGACTAAACGAACCTAAGGAGTTTCCCAACGTGATTACGTAACCTTACACCTAACTCAACTCACGACAATTGATCCAATTAAGCTGGATATCTCAATTACGAGTTAATGCTTAAGACATGGATATGTTATGTTCGATGATTTGACATTTTAGAATCTAGGATGCGTTTCATCTATTATGATTAGGGATGAGGCTAACAAGAGGATATTTACTCAATGAAGTTAAAACATAATTAACTTAAGAATTCACCCATTAAGGTTTAAGTAGGGTTAACTGGACGAGCCCATCCATTTTAGATACAATGCGACTAATATAACGAAGTTCGTTCATTTAGGTTTAAAAGTAATCAACCACAAATGAGATCATCCTTTATAGTTAAAAGTATGGCTAATGAGATGAGATTCATTCATTAAGAATTAAGTTGTAAATAATAAAATGAGGTTGCTTCATTTGGTTTTAAACATAACCAACTAATAAGTCGTAGTTCATTTATAGAGGATAAAATGTAAATAGCCAAAGAGTTCTTTCATTGAAGTTAAAATAATACTAAGAGATGGAGCTCAATTCACAAGGTGAAAATGTACTATAGCCACAAGAGTTCAATTCCTTTAATTAAAGTATAGTTAGCAAGATGATATTCATTCATTCAGGATTAAAATTATAAGTACATAGTGACGATCATCCATTAGGATTAAAATATAACTAACTTAATGAGTTCACTCTTTTTAGTTTAAAATAAAGTTAATATGAAGAAATACATTTGCTATGGTTAAGATTTAAACAACTAAATGAGTTCTCCCCTTTTAGTTCCATTATAGCTATTATGATGAAGATCATGTATAGAGGGTAAAATGTGGGTAACCAATTGAGTTCATCCAATTATTCAACTAATTTGCCGAGGATTATTTGTTTAGAATAAAACGTAAATGCTAAATGAATTCATCCAATTTAGAGAAATATAGCTAACAAGATGATGTTCTTTTACTAAGATTAAAAGGTAAATACCCAAATGAGGTTCTTCCATTAGAATTCAATTTAGATAATGTGATAGTTACTCCAATATTCATTACCCATCCAATACAGTCAAATTTCAAGCTTTATAACAAATTAATCCAATATTTGTAACCTAGCGAGTTTCTTTCCATGCTTACTTCTTTTCATTTACATTAACAAAATACTTTCCATAATCATATTTACAATCTTTTATGACCCGAATTACTACATTTAACAAGAGGAATTTATTCATGCACTTGAGATTTAGCTTCATTAAATTCCCATTATACACTTACAAAATGCAACCATACATGATAACTTAAAGTATGAAATAAAAGAGACAAAGGCATCGCATAACACGGATATGATCTCGGAGTTCACCCCTAGAGGGCTACATCTCCGGGTTTGCTCAACTGCAAGACCCCTCTGGCATTTAATATAATTAGGGTTACATAAGTTTCATGTCATTTACATCTTTTCCATTTAGGCGAACACAACCACTATACAACGTCCACTTCGGCCAATAATTACATAGATGATCCCTTTTTAGAAGAGGATCTAACTGAACACATCAAAGCAATTACAAGTTCTATTGTTTGACAATACTCTAACTAGGGTCGTGACCGGCTATGACCAACACAAGCAACCAGACGACAGGGTCCAAACAAACCTATCAAGGCCTTGCCAGTACTTAACACAAGCGAAAACATAAATTAAACTTGCCATATTTTCCATTATCTATTTCACATTATCAGGAAGGAAAGTAACTAAACTATTTATTTTATTAAAAGAAGTTATCATTAACTTCCAAACTTCCAATCGATGCATTATTAAATTTTTGATGATCCTATTAGCATATCATTTGAGCTTTCAAAATTTCCCATGATGAACTTAAAAATACTTATACATTTAGATTTCTATTTCTAAGTTCTCAGAATGATCAGATTGAATCACAAAGTATTCTTGAATATCACAATATTTAAAAAAAAAAATCACCAATTGTTAAATACTATTCAATATATATATATATATATATAAATTTCCTTCCAAAAATATATATATTAATAATATTGTTTAATAACGTTCGAATTTCAAATTTATTATTTATTAATACATATATTAACCTTCACATTAAATATATATTAATAAAAATTAACTATTATTTAAAAACTTTATTTAAGAAAACTATTATTAAAATCAAATTATTTATTTTATTATATTATATATATATTTTTAAAAATAAAAAAAAGAAAACTAAAATAAGAATGGGGGGGTGTTCCACGTGGACCCCACGTGGCCCCCATGGTAGCTCACGCTACCATTGGTAGCTCTGCTACCAAATGGTAGCAAGCAGCTGCCATGGGCAACACTGCTACCATTTGGTAGTAGTCTGCTACCATGGTAGCAGACGCTACACCCCGTGGTGGGGTTTATCCCCGCCACGAGGGTTCTTGTTTTATTTCTGTTTTATATTTTTTTTTTGTAATTTCTTTTAAAATAAAATTATTTACTATCAAAAGAATCACACAGTAAATAAAAAATACAGTCTCCCAGAGACTTTAAAATTTCGTTTTCCAGTAGCATGGTTTTCTCACATTTAATTTTTTTTTTTTCTTTAAAAATCAAACACCATCATGGCAAGGAAGATTGATTTACACAAATTAATATCAAATCAAAACCCCATAAAAGTAAAACAATAATAAACTAAAAACCCCCAAATTTTCTTTCATTCACAGTCACTAAAATATATTTTTTTCCAGAATGTTTAAAACAATAGTATGAGAAATTTTATTGCAAGAACATGATTTTCTAAATACCCAAAACAAACTTCCAAATGGGCGGGATTTATTCAAAACCCATAAACCTTTTAAACATTCTTGATCCAAAAACAACCAATATGGATTATTTTTTTTTAAAACAAACATAATTTCATGAGGAAGAAACAAACACATTTTTTTTTGATTCACAATGAAATAAGGGATAAATAAGAAACCTACCTCCTTCAGCTTTCCTGGCAAGAATTTGAAGATGAGCCCAACCTGCCATTCCAGAAGGCTCCATTCTCCTTCCAAAAATTTCTCCATCCCCTTTTTTTTTCTCCTTCTTTTCCAAAAATTCCAGCCCCCAAAATATTTTTCAACTTAGGTTAAATGGAAACCCCCTTTTTGACCTAATTTTTAATTTCGAAAATTAAGCCCTTTTTAAAATAAAAAGAAATGATAATTCTTTTCAACTATTAAATTGATTTAACTTGATTTTCTAATTAATATATTTCTCTCTTATTTTGATCTTAATTTTAATTTCTCAATATTAATTAGGCCAACATTATATATCGAACTATTGACAAGGGTAAAGTATTTAAATTAAATTAATTTCTAAAATCAACCTTTTACACTATATCAACTTTACAAATTAAAAATAATTTTCTTTAAATAATAAAATTTACCCTTTCATTTCCATAATGCAAAAGTGGTTAAATTATTTCTATTTCCAAATGACTTTAAATCTTCCTTTTTAAAAACGCATAAACTAATTAAATTCATTATTTAAAATTAACTATTAAATTAAACTCGCTACACATAAATAAAGTTCTCTTTTTTGATAACTGACTAATCTCATGAAAGTAACCTATTTATTTTAATTTCTCAACTAATAATGCGTAAATGAACACATTAATTCAAATTAAATACTTAGGCTTGCTACAAATATAAATAAAGTGATCTCTTAAATCAACGATTAATCATATAAAAGAAAACTATCTATTTTAAAATTGTCAATTACTAATGCGTACATCCACACATTAAATTGAATTAAATACTTAGGATAAAAATACTCCATTCCCCACACGCAAGGCACGCAAACCAAGAAGTCCACCAATCACACGACACGCAACCCAAACGACAAAGGAACCCTATGGACCACACACAATGCTCACCTTATCATGGCTAAGGAAAGACGAGAGTTTTATGACCACCTAATCCAAATTCTAAGGATGAAGGAGGTATACTCAACCCTGCGAATCATGAAGGAGATGAACCTCTCACCTAGGCGGTATAGTACCTGCAATCTCCTGCAACCATGAGTCACGCAAGCATACATATGTATACATATTAAATGAAGGCGTTAGCCCGAGATTTATAACAAGAATTAGGAAACAATTACATTTACACAAGAATCGGTGCAAAAGCACAATAATAGGTATGCACAATTATTTATATTATTTAATCTACAACATTGCATCACGGTTAATCAACCATTCAAGAATGCCACATAGGAAGTCAACCAAGGTCAAACGAAATTTACAAGGCCGACTAGGGTAGGGGCATTACATTCTCCCCTCCTAGGCTCCAACTTACTCCTGGAAGTTGCAAGGTTAAGCGGAAGTCATACGATAGATATTAGCCCTTAAACTCAATTAACAATTATCAATTTGCACAAATATCTATTTTGTCAATAATTTAAAACATTATTTATAAATCCTCTACGAATGTCAATATCCACTAGCAGAATGCATCTAAAATCATACACTTCTTAAAATATTCTAGAATTTACACACAATCATAGTAGAGGAATGAGAATTTTTCCTTCCTTTCATTACACCATCTAAAGCAGTTAAAAGATATAAGCAACAATTACCATACTCATTCTATCAAGCAGGACAAGAAACATGCCATCAAGATCAATTTCTTTTACCAATTCCTCTCTTTCACAAAACTTTATCGCATAGAACTAGCTTCAAATATCAATTTCTACAACCAAGTTAACCTTCAATAAATAAGAGCAACGCATATAACTCAATTGTTTACACTTTCCAGACATATAAGAAATTTTCCAATGACTATGTCCCATAACATAGTGACAAGTTAATACCATTTAATCCATGATTACACATAATAACCATCCACAAAACTGGTTTGTACAACACAAAAGGCCACATGTGAGCATGTCTAATGCTTGGTCGAGGATAACATGCACGATCAACATCTCTATGCCTACTCTCAGAACAATAACATGATCATCAATATCCAACATCTCACTCAAGGGCTTGATGGTGCTAGGGTACACCATAGCGGTGCTACCTTCCATACAAGACCCTCGTGAACATCCCTTGTTGTGTAAGGTGTTTAGCCTCCAAGAGATAGTCACCACTCATAGGTAGGTAGTGGATCCTAGCTATCTCATAGCCTCACATACCTCCATCCTCAAGGTTCCCTACGTCTACTTCCTCATATACACTCATCCAAGACCGTCTCCTACGTTCTTGGAGAGGAATTCACATTGCAACACAAGACTAGCCTACGAAAAGAATAAGGATAAACCAGTTTAGCCACCAAAGTATAGAAGAATAAAGATAATAATCGCCAATTCCAATAGTAAGGAAAGAAAATAATTCCGGAATTACAACATCAAATCAAGTAAAAACAAGATTGCAGGTAAATTCACAAAGTTGGTTCCCACTTTTTCCAATGAAGGAATTTGGCGAAAGTGGGAGCTTCGATTTTCTAGGTGTTCGAGCGAAATAGTGGTATTCGCTCGAACTACCCTTGGGAGTTCGAGCGAACCACGTTGCGGACCTGGGTTCGCTTGAACTGCGGGTGACTTTGTACGGGCCAAAATCAAGCCTATTGGTTTGAGTGAATGGGGGTTCGCTCGAACCATAATGGATTCGAGTGAACCCCATTCGCTCGAAGTACTGTTCATTCGAACCCTCTAATTTGAGGTTTCTCCCAAAAATTTTCAGAATTTTGAAGAATTAATGACTTCGGAGCTTTGGTTCAAAGCACGAATGAAATAATCTTTATAACCCAAAAATATTAGATTGTAGTACTCAGAGCAAGCTTTCCAACGAGTATAATTTTGTTATATTTTGAATTTATTATGTTCTTGTTTTTTTAATTTTATGGAAAATTGGTTTTTCATCGAACATGAACTTCTCTGTTCAACGCATTGGGAAAAATAAGAAACTAATTCAAAAAATTTCTCAAAAATATCTATGCCCCTGGTATTGATGTCTTCTTTCTAAAAAAAAAATAAAATTGAATTTCGATTTATATAGAACAAGTTATGTGTTCAAACGTAAACCTATGTCTAAATTATGACTAGCCGGACTTCAAAACTTTATAAAATGAAAAGTATTGAACATATCACTATAAAACCAAATGCAAGCCCTGGATATTGATGTTAAAAAGCAAAATTTGAAAGAACTGAGTTTTTATCATTTATAGAAGAAAAGTTATACATTTTCGGAGGCACCTCACTCTTAAAAAATGTAGTTTGTTGTAAAAAACTACTTTTCAAGGGAGATGGAAATTTTTTAAAAAAATCCTTCAAAAAAATTTGAAAAAAATGTATATAGAATCTACAAACAAAATGCTAGAAATCACTAATTTACATCATCTTCAAATTTTTAATAGTTTAAAAGTTATAGTTCTCGGAAGTTGAAGATTATTTTAAAAATGTACATCTCAGTGTCAAAAGTGGCAAAAAAGTGGGAACCATTATTGTGAGTTCACCCTTGCAAGATCATGGCTAAACCTTCAAGGTCAAAATAAAAAAAATTGCTGGCCCACACGGAAATAAATAAATAAATAAGTAATGAAAGAAAATCATAAGTGCACATTACATCACTACGTGACTAGCAAGTAGCCACCAACGAGGAAGGAAGGAACAATCATCTAGCTATCGTAGTAGCTCATCATGTGGTGTGGCCTAGTCACACATCCGCATGGCATGGCAGTGTGCACCTCAACATCACCCCGCATCACGTCGTCATGCAGCATGGCTCTACCCTATACCTATCGGTAGGCCGCATGGCAATGTCTACTACATTCTGCATCGTGTCTCAGCACAGCATGGCAATACTCCAAGCGGACAGGGCACGCAATGGATGTATCCCGCATGGCAGTGTACCTCGCGGATAAGGCACACACCATTCACACCCCGCATAGCGATGTTCCTCTCAGGATACTCGCCGTAAGCCAGAGGTATACATGGCTAAGGTCTACCCACAAGTCTACCAACACTAGTCAATTGGCAACTCATGTAAGAAGAATAACACGCGTCTCATGAAGACAAGGAAAAAGATGCTCCAATAAAATCCATCATTATGCTCAAGAACTGTCATCTATATGCTCAAAATAAAGGATAGGAATTAGGCTGGCACACATGAACCTCATAAATTGATTCATCATAAGGGAAAGTATTGAGTACACCTATAATACAGTTTCATTATATAACTATATTTTCCCTCGAGATAAGGAAGCTAAAGTTGCTTCGTGTCGACATTACTTGTACGTTGTTCATACTATTCAAGGAATGGTGACTCCTAATACTGCCCCTTCACATACTGACTTATCAACAACCCATGGGTTGGCACTCAGTAAGGGAACAAATATGCAACATCACATAAATAGTATGGTTTCCCCATACTCATAAGCAAACATATCCCCCATGGTTGATTACTTCACCATCCCATGGGCACACATAGAAAGTACGGGTTTCTTACAACACACAAGGAATAGCACCATTACTGGTTTAGTCACATTTATGGGGAATACTTTTCAATACGCTATCATCTACTTAAGGGAAGTTTTAATTATGCTTTTCACATGAATCACTAAATAAAGTTTACTCTAGATACACATTCTGAAATTCTTAACAATTCAAATTTACACAAGGAAATAACATCATTCTGATATCTTCCTCAAATTCCACTAAGCATTTTCATTCACATTACTAACTATGCAATTTTCTTTTCCAAAGTGAAAAAACTTTCCTCTTTCAATTAGAAGCCAAAAGCAAACATGCAATTTCATATGCGTTATAAAAATTCTTCTTAAATCACTGCATTCTTAATGGTATTTCAAAAACAACAAATCCTATATTTTAGGCAAGAGGAGGAAGAGAGTTGGAAAAAAAATCATCTTTTTCCTACGAATACACAGGATCTACAAGATCACACTATATGCTCAGATATAAGTCTATCATTTTAGTTGCATGGTTTTCATTTCGCTAACTTTTAGGAGGGTGCCTAGGCAACCTAACATGACATTTCCAATTATTGTTGTTGCAACATAATGTTCTAGTTTTTTCCGGACAAGAATTCAACACAAAC
This sequence comes from Cryptomeria japonica, assembly GCF_030272615.1. Lineage (NCBI taxonomy): Eukaryota > Viridiplantae > Streptophyta > Pinopsida > Cupressales > Cupressaceae > Cryptomeria > Cryptomeria japonica. The sequence continues at coordinate 439,730,568 of NC_081413.1, read as the reverse complement.
AATTTTTTTGGTAATACAAGTCTTCTTGAGAACACTCACTATTCATAATACAATACAATAACACGTCAAAATCTGCAACCTATCTTTGAAAATCAAAATACTACAAGAGTGTAAATGAGGAGCTATCTACCAAATATTACACATTAATGCATACAAATTAACAAGTCTTTCATTTGCTCTTTCTAAACACAATAAGACAATTATCTATATCCAAAGGCAAGTTAAATGGAGCGTTGCTAAAATAGGTCCTAAATCAACTGGTTTGAATAAGAACATAAAACAATCTTTCGTGGAACACATTAATACACTCTTGAAGCTACTATAACATGTTCTCTTTTGGTATTCCTTTCACAACAAGAAATTTTCACAAAATCAACTATGCGCATATTACTGCACCTTACCTAAGATGGACTTTAATTATATTACTCTTACAAAGCACATGGAGAAACCTTAATGCAAACATACAATTTTTCTCTCAATAACCAATATTAACTTTCAAACCAAATCCCTTTCACAATCTAAAAACACACAGTGTTATAAGGCTCACACAAGGGCTCAAGAAATCTCATCCTTTCTCTTGCAATAAGAAAACTTAAATAAGGGATAATTACCCATAACAAAAACATTTTTAATCTCTAGAGAGAGAGAGGAGGAAGGGCCATAGTCATTAAATTTACTACATAATAAGAATTTAATATTTGCCATACTAGTCCTTCAAGTGGACAATCATTAAGATAGATCATAACCATGACAAGCACATATCATACTTTCAGATTCAAGATAATACCAACCAACCTAGATGGATTAGTCAAAAGAGTAAAACAAACCAAGAACAAAGGTACATATGACTCTCTTTCAGAATAAGAGAACTCATAGACCAAGACCTCAATAAGCAGACAAAGCACCTATAATCATTCCAAAACACCCATATCAAGAAGGTGAAAACAAGGTGTGAACACACGCGTTACACACAAGTAGGGTTTGCTCATTCACACACACACACAAAGAGGACAAGCCTACAACATAAGGTAAACACACACACACCAACTAAGGGCACAAGCGAAACTAGAGATCCTAGTGTTGCAACATGGGCTTTGATACCAAGTGTAATGCCCCGCCAGGAAACCCCAAAGGGTTTAAGTTAAAAACACTCAAATGGAGTGTAAATATATATATATTTTTTATATAATAATTAAGAGTGTTCATAATATGACACATCATTAAGATACATTGAAGTTATCTAACCCTCAGATAACACAGCGGAAGACTAAACGAACCTAAGGAGTTTCCCAATGCGATTACGTAACCTTACACCTAACTCAACTCGCGACAATTGATCCAATTAAGCTGGATATCTCAATTACGAGTTAATGCTTAAGACATGGATATGTTATGTTCGATGATTTGACATTTTAGAATCTAGGATGCGTTTCATCTATTATGATTAGGGATGAGGCTAACAAGAGGATATTTACTCAATGAAGTTAAAACATAATTAACTTAAGAATTCACCCATTAAGGTTTAAGTAGGGTTAATTGGATGAGCCCATATATTTTAGATACAATGTGACTAATATAATGAAGTTCCTTCATTTAGGTTTACAAGTAACCATCCACAAATGAGATCATCCTTTATAGTTAAAAGTATGGCTAATGAGATGAGATTCATTCATTAAGAATTAAGTTGTAAATAATAAAATGAGGTTCCTTCATTTGGTTTTAAACATAACCAACTAATAAGTCGTAGTTCATTTATAGAGGATAAAATGTAAATAGCCAAAGAGTTCTTTCATTGAAGTTAAAATAATACTAAGAGATGGAGCTCAATTCACAAGGTGAAAATGTACTATAGCCACAAGAGTTCAATTCCTTTAATTAAAGTATAGTTAGCAAGATGATATTCATTCGTTCAGGATTAAAATTATAAGTACATAGTGACGATCATCCATTAGGATTAAAATACAACTAACTTAATGAGTTCACTCTTTTTAGTTTAAAATAAAGTTAATATGAAGAAATACATTTGCTATGGTTAAGATTTAAACAACTAAACGAGTTCTCCCCTTTTAGTTCCATTATAGCTATTATGATGAAGATCATTTATAGAGGGTAAAATGTGGGTAACCAATTGAGTTCATCCAATTATTCAACTAATTTGGCGAGGATTATTTGTTTAGAATAAAACGTAAATGCTAAATGAATTCATCCAATTTAGAGAAATATAGCTAACAAGACGATGTTCTTTTACTAAGATTAAAAGGTAAATACACAAATGAGGTTTTTCCATTAGAATTCAATTTAGATAATGTGACAGTTACTCCAATATTCGTTACCCATCCAATACAGTCAAATTTCAAGCTTTATAACAAATTAATCCAATATTTGTAACCTAGCGAGTTTCTTTCCATGCTTACTTCTTTTCATTTACATTAACAAAATACTTTCCATAATCATATTTACAATCTTTTATGACCCTAATTACTACATTTGACAAGAGGACTTTATTCATGCACTTGAGATTTAGCTTCATTAAATTCCCATTATACACTTACAAAATGCAACCATACATGATAACTTAAAGTATGAAATAAAAGAGACAAAGGCATCGCATAACACGGATATGATCTCGGAGTTCACCCCTAGAGGGCTACATCTCCGGGTCTGCTTAACTGCAAGACCCCTCTGGCATTTAATATAATTAGGGTTACATAAGTTTTATGTCATTTACATCTTTGCCATTTAGGCGAACACAACCACTATACAACGACCACTTTGGCCAATAATTACATAGATGATCCCTTTTTAGAAGCGGATCTAACTGAACACATCAAAGCAATTACAAATTCTATTGTCTAATGATACTCTAACTAGGGTCGTGACCGGCTATGACCAACACAAACAACTAGACGACAGGGTCCAAACAAACCTATCAAGGCCTTGCCAGTACTTAACACAAGCGAAAACATAAATTAAACTTGCCATATTTTCCATTATCTATTTCACATTATTGTGAAGGAAAGTAACTAAACTATTTATTTTACTAAAAGAAGTTATCATTAACTTCCAAACTTCCAATCGATGCATTATTAAATTTCTGATGATCCTATTAGCATATCATTTGAGCTTTCAAAATTTCCCATGACGAACTTAAAAATACTTATACATTTAGATTTCTATTTCTAAGTTCTCAGAATGATCAGATCAAATCACAAAGTGTTCCTGAATATTGCAATAATTTTTAAAAAAAATCACCAATTGTTAAATACTATTCAATATATATATATAAATTTCCTTCAAAAAATATATATATTAATAATATTGTTTAATAACGTTCGAATTTCAAATTTATTATTTATTAATACATATATTAACCTTCACATTAAATATATATTAATAAAAATTAATTATTATTTAAAAACTTTATTTAAGAAAACTATTATTAAAATGAAATTATTTATTTTATTATATTATATATATATTTTTTAAATTAAATAAAGAAAACTAAAATAAGAATGGGGGGGGGGGGGTTCCACGTGGACCCCATGTGGCTCTCATGGTAGCTCACACTACCATTGGTAGCGCTGCTACCAAATGGTAGCAAGCGGCTGCCATGGGCAGCACTGCTACCATTTGGTAGCAGTCCGCTACCATGGTAGCAGACGCTACACCCCATGGTGGGGGTTTATCCCCGCCACGAGGGTTCTTGTTTTTTTTCTGTTTTATATTTTTTTTTTGTAATTTCTCTTTTAAAAAATTTATTTACTGTCAAAAGAATCGCACAGTAAATAAAAAATAGTCTCCCAGAGACTTAAAATTTCATTTTCCAGTAGCATGGTTTTCTCATATTTAATTTAATTTTTTTTCTTTTAAAATCAAACACCGTCATGGCAAGGAAGATTGATTTACACAAATTAATATTAAATCAAAACCCCATAAAAGTAAAACAATAATAAACTAAAAACCCCCAAATTTTCTTTCATTCACAGTCACTAAAATATATTTTTTTCCAGAATGTTTAAAACAACAGTATGAGAAATTTTATTGCAAGAACATGATTTTCTAAATACCCAAAACAAACTTCTAGATGGGCATGATTTATTCAAAACCCATAAAACTTTTGAACATTCTTGATCCAAAAACAACCAATATGAATTTTTTGTTTTTAAAACAAACATAATTTCATGAGGAAGAAACAAACGCATTTTTTTTTTGATTCACAATGAAATAAGGGATAAACAAGAAACCTACCTCCTTTAGCTTTCTTGGCAAGAATTTGAAGATGAGCCCAACCTGCCATTCCAGAAGGCTCCATTCTCCTTCCAAAAAATTCTCCATCCCCTTTTTTTCTCTCCTTCTTTTCCAAAAATTCCAACCCCCAAAATATTTTTCAACTTAGGTTAAATGGAAACCCCCTTTTTGACCTAATTTTTAATTTCGAAAATTAAGCCCTTTTTAAAATAAAAAGAAATGATAATTCTTTTCAACTGTTAAATTGATTTAACTTGATTTTCTAATTAATATATTTCTCTCTTATTTTGATCTTAATTTTAATTTCTCAATATTAATTAGGCCAACATTATATATCGAACTATTGACAAGGGTAAAGCATTTAAATTAAATTAATTTCCAAAATCAACCTTTTACACTATATCAACTTTACAAATTAAAAATAATTTTCTTTAAATAATAAAATTTACCCTTTCATTTCCAAAATGCAACAGTGGTTAAATTATTTCTATTTCCAAATGACTTTAAATCTTCCTTTTTAAAAACGCGATCTCTTAAATTAACGATTAATCTTATAAAAGAAAACTATCTATTTTAAATTTCTCAATTACTAATGCATACATCCACACATTAAATTGAATTAAATACTTAGGATAAAAATACTCCATTCCCAACATGCAAGGCACGCAAACCAAGAAGTCCACCAATCACATGACACGAAACCCAAACGACAAAGGAACCCTACGGACCACACACGAGGCTCACCTGATCATGGCTAAGGCAAGACGAGAGTTTTATGACCACCTAATCCGAATTCTAAGGATGAAGGAGGTATACTCAACCCTGCGAATCCTGAAGGAGATGAACCTCACACCTAGGCGGTATAGTACCTGCAATCTCCTACAACCATGAGTCACGCAAGCATACATATGTATACATATTAAATGAAGGCGTTAGCTCGAGATTTATAACAAGAATTAGGAAAGAATTACATTTACGCAAGAATCGGTGCAAAAGCACAATAATAGGTATGCACAATTATTTATATTATCTAATCGACAACATTGCATCACGGTTAATCAACCATTCAAGAATGCCACATAGGAAGTCAACCAAGGTCAAACGGATTTTACAAGGCCGGCTAGGGTAGGGGCATTACAGAGTTAACCCGTAGGTAAACTTTAGGTGGACTTTCAAAGGGTTAAACGAACTCCTAGAGTTAGTTTTGGAGTATTTTTATTGGGCCTCATGGGGTACCTATGGGTGAAGGCCAAATTTGGCCATGTGTCCTTCCCCTAGGACTTGTTTAACCTCCCAAAAAAGTGGGTTTTCCTAGATGGCCAAATTTCATCTTCAGGAGTGCCATCCTTGGGTAGATAACCTTCTTGGTATGTGTCATTCCTCTTCCCCATTACATTCCTCTTCTTGAGGTGCCTTGGTTAGGGAGTGTGTAATACCTAGGGAAGACCAACCAATGTGAGCCTCTCACTCTATCCAAGAGGTTGGAAAAAGTGGGAGAAGCCTTCTTAGGCACGAGATTGAGACTTAGTGAGTTAAACACCCACTCTCCATCTTTGGAGATTTTTGGCAATTTTGGAAGAAAACCAATTTTAGAATAGAAATTTTGGCTAAGTGTTGCAGAAAAGATTTGTGGAATTGGGCTGCTCTTCTCCAAGCTATCCCTAGAAACCCCTTGGTAGATTCAAGGTTGGTGCTTATTCTTACTTGTATGTTTGGAAATTTGTTGTAGGATTGCTTGAATGTAAATGTTGCTTCCTTTGTATTCCCGTTGTGAAAAATAATATGTGATCTTTTTGTATTTATTTTCTTGTATGCATTTTCTTGTGTTTTGGGAGTATCCAAGGCCTTCTACCCTTGGGAGGGTAGAACAGTCTTGGGGGTGGAAGGAGTTTGACAACCTTAGAGTGAGAGGCTCTCATTATGAGAGTGATCTCAAGGGTTTGTGTATGTGACCCTTGTTGCATAGTCTTGTTTATGCATTCGAGGGTCATAAGGGGAGAAAATATGGCATGTATGCCTTGGGGGTCATAAGGATGTTGGTTTAAGATGGATTTTTGTGGTGTTTTTGGTTGCCATGAGTTGGCTGTGATCTATTATCTTGAAGATCTCCTCAAGGTATTTGGTCCACTTCCACCCTTGTAAAACATCTCATTATGTGATGAAGTTTCAGCTTTGGGATGGGAATGTGTTTGTTGAATTTTTTTCCCCTTACTTGTTTGTGTTTTCTTGAGTGTAACCCATCTAGGACTTGGTTCTCCAAGCTCGGGGGTGGCTTCTAGTAAGCCTAGGCTGGGAGGTGAGCACCCCATGGTCACAACCTTATGCTTTGTATGCAGGTTGCGTAGGAAAGAAGAAAAAAAAAAGAAAGCTAGAATTTGCTGATTTTATTTTAGTTGTAGAAATGTAAATGAGGAGCTTTATGGTGTATTTATTTTGTATAAAGAAATGTAATAATTTATTTAAGTTCTCATTATTAGGAATGAGAGACCAGTTGGGGTATTTCACCCATTGTAAGAGTTGACTGTTGTATTTAGTTTTTTCTTGTAAATATTGCATCCTTTTAAGTGGATATTGCAAAAAAATAAAAATATAAAATGATTAAATGGACATTAAAGGAAAGTTAGTTGTGCATTTTTCCTCTTTAATATTTCTAAGTATTTCCCAGTCTGCATGATTCTGCTGTCATTTATCTATCTGTGTCATATTATTTAAAAAAAAAAGAAATGTAGAAAGTGAAATGATAATGTTTTAAGTGTTTTCTATAATATTTAAATGTTGTTGAATTTGTATTTACTACTATCATTTTCTATTTAAAAAAAAACCAGAAAGTTAAGGTAGACAAATTTACTTTTCCCTATAGTTAACTGTTAGAAGTTAAAGAGAAAAGAAATGCTGTAGATAAACCTGTTAGTTTAAAAAGTCTATTGTCATGTGTTTTAAAGGAAAATTTATATATGCATAGATTTAGGAAACCAAAAATTACAAATAGTTTCATGTCTAATTTTAATGCAAAAATGAACTCTTGACATATTTATCATACTGTTAAAACTGACAGACATAATATTGTTAGAGCTACATAATAAAAATCTATTTAATCTAACTAAATGAATATGGTATACATGTTTAACTAGATCACCATTTTGCAAAGAAAAAAAAAGGGGTGAATGTGTATCTGTTTTATGCTATCACTATTTTGCTATTTCTTGCATGTAAAAAAAAAAGAAAAAAGGAGATAAAAAATCTAACTCTGAAAAATATATATATAAACATCTATTTACGTTAAATTCATTTCAAAAAAAAAAAAAAAAAGTTTATTTTGGAGGCCGAAGCATTGTGTTAACACACAGTGGACGACTCACGGGCCGAACCACTATGTTTACACATAGTGGACTGCGCAGGCCGCTACTGTGGTTAACCACAGTGGTCGACATGGGGCCGCCACTGTGGGTGCCCACAGTGGCCAGCACCGGCCGCCGCTGTGGGTAATCACAGTGGTGTCCGGGGAGCCCCTGCACTGCGAGCTCGGACCTCCGTCCCTCCATTTCTACCACTCTGCCTCCATTTGAACGTTGTCTCCATTCGGTCGCCGCCTCCATGGCCGCCGCCTCATGGCCACCGAACCCTATACCATGCACAAAATACACACACACACAAAAAAATATATATAATAAACCCTAACCCAATTTTCGGGTTAGGGTAAAAGCAAGAGAAAAAGGAAAAGAATTTTAGTTGATAAAAATGCAACCCTAACCCAATTTTGGGTTAGGGTTAGCATTTAAATAATAAAAATATATGAGAAATGCAACCCTAGCCCATATTCGGGTTAGGGTTAGCATTTAAAAATAAGAGAGGGATTTGAATTAGAGTTTAGTTATAACTTTTAAATTTAGGGTTTATTTGTAGGTTGCAATATAATATTTAGTGGGTATAGTTGGTTCTTTTAAATAAAAAAAAAAAATGTATAAATGGGTATAAATCTAGATTTGTTTATCCAATTGTTTATATAGAAATATATATATATATATATATATATATATATATATAAGAGGTTAAGTTGAAAACCTAATTAGTTTTATTTTATTAATTAATGAACGCTTAAGTAATAATTAGACCCCTTTCACTTTTGGCTGAAATAGATTGGGGGGTTTAATTTTATATAGTTCTACTATCGCAATTATCCATGTAATTTTATCAAGGATTATTAATAAGGATATTTCATAGATAGTTTTTGTATTTAATTAAATGTGGACGCCAAGTTAAATTTAATTTGGGGAAAATTTGTAAATGAAAATTATTAATTATTTTATATGAATTTTTAACCTGTGAGGCCAATTTTGGCTAGAATATTTAATAGTCGAAATTTGGAAGGTTTAGGGGAAATTAATATTGGCTATAGTATAAATATGATTTATCTGGCAAATAACATCATTGAATTTGAAACCTTATTGGTTAAATTTAAATAATGAATTTGCATGCGCCTAATTAATTAATTTTAAATTTAAGATAGCATTATCATTGTTTTGGCCTGGAAAGTTTTAAATGCAATTGAGATATTTAAATATCCCTTGACTTTAATTAGCGGCAATTTAATTAGGTTAATTAAATTAACTAATTAAATTGCCATAACCCTTTTAGGGAATAATTAGTCTTCATTAATTAATGTCGCTTTAATGAGAGAGTTAATTAATCCAATCTTAGTAAACAATCCTATTTACATCTTAGTTAAGATAAAACTTAATTGACTTCATTATAAATGTACCTTGTTATCCCCAAGTGGAGACTTTTATCAGATAATTCAGTTTTCATAATGGTGCTCGACACTTAAAATTTATTTATTCAATTAGATAATATTAATACATTTAATTTATAATAATATTGAATTAATAGATTTAAGAATTAATTAAGTTATAAAGGAAGAGGCTATAATACCAAGGTATTAGGGAATGCTTGATATACCTCTACCTAGATGAATAATTATTGAATCAAGTAATTATATTCATGACTGTATAGTAGAGGTTGATCTAATTAAGTATTATCTTTCGCATCTAAAATAAAAGAGACATTTGAGTGAATTTATTATCATCCTTATAAAATTAATTTGTTCTGTTTGATAATAGGAGTTATCATAATTGTTATGTAAGTAATAATTTAATTTTAACGTCTAGGAGTTATATCGAAACCTAAGGCCTCTAGTTAAATTTCTATTTCGTCATCTCTTTAGAAACCCATTTTAATATCAATTAAGGTTTTGTTGGAAAAACTTGTTAAGTTGTAACAACTAATTAAGCATAGGATGCATGTATTTAAGTGTTCAAATTTTTTTTTTGTAGTTGTGTTTTTTTCCAAAAAGTTTGGGCATGACTAAACCTTAAGAAAATTTTGTTCCATATCCTAGATTGATTTTGTTTTAATTCTCAGTGAGTAATTTTCAATAGTAATAAAGTGGTATATATCCTTATATTTCAATGACAAAAGATCAGTTATTTGAATAAATACATATAAACACAAAACATATTGTAGACACCTAAAATTGTCATATCTAATTAAATAAATATTTTATTTATTTAATTAGTTTAGCCTAATTCTTCTATTAATTGAATAAATCTTTATTTATTTAATTAATTCATTTATCCTCTTCTAGCTTTATTTCTCATTTAAATAAATACATTTATTTATTTAAATTATCCTTTTCTTAAATTAAATAAATATCTTATTTATTTAATTGATCCTTATTCTTCTATTAATTAAATGAATCATTATTTATTTAATTAATTCATTAACCTTTTCTACCCATGACACATGTCATTCATCTCTTAATTCCTACACTACCCACCCTCTTATTTTTTTCTTATTTTCTCTACCTACCCTCTAATCATAGCCGACCTCTTTTACACCTCTCAATCTTATCTCTCCATTTCATATAATGTCTTCTATATAGAGGATAATTCCTTCATTATTAACCCTAATCAATCTATGCATCCTAATCAATTGATTACACTCACTATGCATTCAGCCCCAACTACGCTTTCGAACTTGCATATGCAATCAAGCCTACTTGCAACCACATTTCATTCTTTGTTGAGTTCTTGTGCACATATAAAATTTGAGAGCAAATATATCAAGCAAGATCAATGGAGATAGGAAGAATGGAGATCCAAACCCTATTGGACATGTGATGGTATAATCTTTGTGATTTCATTTGATTTGCATTGTCTTAGGTAATCTTCATATGTTATGGTGGATCTTTATTGTTGTTAGGCTAGGGTTTTGTGGTTGAATCCATTTAGTCTTTCAATATTGTTGAAGGACCCTATTTCATAAAGTCTTTTGGATCTAAAATTTACCTAACTTGTGTGCTTGTAGGAAGGGGTGATCATTTGAAACAATCCAAACTACTAACAAATCTTGGTTGCAGGTTCTTGGCAAGGGTTTTTGATCTTCATTGTGTGCCTTGTTCTCATAGACTAGCAAACACTTCAATTAGTGCACTAAAATTGAACCATTGTCTTTTGTGTCTTGAGTAATAGGCTCTTTTTGTTTCATCTTTAGAGGGCCTGTCTCCTCATGTGGTCATTAGGACTACTAGTGAGGAGAGAACGACCCAAGTGGTAGCAAAAGAAAAGCCATCTTCTTCCAAACCACTATAAATAACTGTATCCATGGTGAAAACTATGGATAACATGTGCTAATTAGTTCATACCGACACTATGTCTCCCCATAAACCTCTTTGATCAAATTTATTTGATCAGTTGAAGGGCGTAACCCCTACCGGCTGGGAGCGTTCTGTATTTATAGAGCTGAAAGTGCCACATGTATGGCCACATGAGCGAATGCCCTTACTAGCACCTTTTTGTTTTAGAAGCCAAAATCCTTCTAGTTGTTGGGGCAGGAGGTTGGACCTCTAGTAGCGGCCCACACACATACGGTTCTTAGTAGAGATACAAAGTTCACCACGGGGAGTTTTCATGGGGATTGATGCTTGGCTGCCCCGAGAAGTGAGTGCTGAGGGTGGAGCCAGTGGGGTCAAGCATCTAAGTATCTGCTCTAAATAGCGTAGCCTCAGGGGAAACTCCATGTAGGATCAACAACTATTGTCCTGGCCAACCATAAGAATTGTGCTTGTCTTATTTTGAACAATCAAACATTCAAGACCAAACAACAAAACATTGTGTCTTTTGTGTCTTCAAGTGTATGCAAAACATTATTACATCAAACAACACACTTTTCTTGGAGTCATTTTGAGTCTAAACACTTGCAAACATTAAGTCCTCATCAACATTGTGTCCTCTTGTCACGAAATACAGTCAAAATTTCAAATTGGGTCACAAAAAAACAACTTCACAAATTGAAAAATTTTACAGTCCAACAAACAAGAGCAATCAATTTCAGATTTCTTGAGCTTCCTAAGCTATCTCTTCAGGTTTTCATCTAGCATTCAACCTATCTTTGGGTATCATAAAGTCCATCATTGCTTTAGACCTTACATTACATTTACATTTGTCTACACTTGAGTCAAAAGGTCACTTGTTTGTCCTCGTCATACTTTGTCAACACATTACATACAACAACATTTTGATAAGTGGTCCCTCATCAGGGTCTATCATCTTTGGTTCTCATTTGGTCTTACTTAGAGTCAAGGTCAACTTACCTCATCAAGAGAAACTATCATCTCTTTGGAAGCCACACCTACTCTACTACACACATACTTGGTCTTATACTTCAGACATTGCAAATACACCTTAGATTCATTTACATTCCATCCAACTCTTTGTCTTCCATACTCTTTCCATTTTCATCTAGTCTCATACATCTTGGTCAATACCTAGTTCATGGTTGAAACCCGTTCCCAAAAATCTAGGAGAGAAACCAAAGAGGCTCAAGAGTCCGCAAACATGAGTTCCTATGAGTATGACAATGATATCTTTTTCAATTTTGATCATACTACATTACCTAACATGGATGCTTATAGAAACATTCCAAATGGTGAGAATATAAATACTATAAACAACAATGGTACACACAATGACAATATGGACAACTTTTCCATACATTCAATAGAAGTGGAAGACACCATTATGAATCCCCATTTCAATTGATTGGTTGAGAAAATAATGAGGAGAGATAGACAATACTTCTTACAAGGGATGGCACAAAGTGGAGCCAAGATCCCTCATGATTTCGACATGTCTCAAATAATGGAAAATTGACCTTTGCAACAAACTCACTCCAACATGGATCAAAGGAGGCCTAATAGTGGAGGCAATAGAGGACCACATATGGTTCCTGAATCACCATCATCTTTGTTTCAAAAACTAGAGGTCCCACATACACATGGTCAAGCATATGATACTCACCTTCGCAGACCATTATGGAAGTCTTATGTAGAAAAATATGCTCAATCACATACCAATGCTAAGGATCAACCACCAAAGCAATTGGATATTCAAAGACATGTTCAAAATTTGGACACAAGGAAACCCCGTGTCAAATTTGGGGGCAACACACTAGAACAAATTCATGACATTCCTATAGAGTATGGTATACATGGACAAAGCAGATATGGCATTTCTCAACATGACTCTATACCAAGTGGTCCATATACGCAACATAATTATAGACCTCCTCCATATGAACATGTGTATGATCAATATCATCCATATATGCAACATGCTCCTCCTCCACCTGGTGGTTCAGGCATGGGGTATGGTCCAAGAAGTCGGTCTCCACCGAAGAACAATTTGGAGCAACAAATCAGGGACTTACAAAAGAAAATGGAGGACATAAATACACCGAAGCCAACATACACAATGAGAGACATATGTCCTTATCCATTTGACAAGAGCATTCCAATGCCTCCTTTTCCTACACACTTTGTGACACCTAAGTTTGATAAGTATAGAGGAAAAGGGGATCCTAAGGCACACATAAGACAGTTTTTCACAACTTGCATTGAGGTAGCTTCAGAAGAGACATATTTGATGAGATTATTCCCACAAAGCCTAGGTGATCAAGCTATGGAATGGTTCTCCCAACTTCCACCTGGTATTAAGTCATGGGGTGACTTAGCAGAGGCATTTATTCAACATTTCTCCTACAACATAGAGACAGACATATCAGTCACTACTTTGTGCAACACCAAGCAAAAAGATGGAGAGTCTTTTTCATCATTTTTACAAAGATGGAGGAATCTAGCTAGCAGATGCTCTTGTGAAATTCCACAAAAACAAATGGTAGAGATGTTCACCCAAATGTTAACAAAGACATTGGCTATGATCTAAGGAAAGCTTGTTTGTCCACCTTCAAGGACGTCATTGAAAAAGGATTAGCAACAAAGAAGGTCCTAATTGAACAAGGAGTTATTAAGATATTCAAGGAAAACAAAGATGACTTTAAAGGAAAAGACAAGCCAAGATTTTGGAATAAAAACAAGAACACAGTCAATGATGGTGTTGTTGATGCCAATACGGTACGACCAAAAATCATTTTTTCTGGATCAAGCTCTACAAACAATCAAGTGAATACTCAAACAAATTCCAAGTCACGAAGGAAGTACACTCCATTGGGAGAACCACTTGAGTCAGTTTTCAAGAAGCTAGTGGCAAACAAGATAATCACAATTCCAGATTTTCCTCCATATGAGCCAAAGGTCAAACCAAATTGGTGGAATGATGATGAATATTGTGAATTTCATAAGAGCAAAGGACATAAAACATGAAATTGTCACCGGCTGAAGAACATCATACAAGATCTTATTGATAGAGGTGACATTGAGATTGAAGGGCATTCATCCAATCAAGAACATGAGATGTTTAAGGAACCATTCCCAAAACATGACAAGGGAAAAGCTAAAGCCACAGATGAGCAGACCAACTATACCAGAGCATCCTATAACTATGATTCAACTATCAATCACATTTCGATGGATAATTATGTCTCTACCATTATCATCAAGGACAAAACACCCGAGGATTCTACCCAAAGACCCAAGATTGTCCTAAAAGGAATTGGACCTTCTTCTGAACCTACCTCTGAATGTAATGTTACAACTCATCGAGGTAAATTAACTTTGCAAGGTGCTCCAGTAAAAAACATAGCTTCCTCATCAACCAAACCTGAGTATGACCTTGTAGAACAGTTGGGGAAGACACCCGCACTTATTTCCATCCTTGAGCTTTTACGCATATCCCCCACACATAAAGCTATTCTTGACAAAATCTTGAGAGACACTCCTGTCCCTACTGATCTGAACGTGGACCAGTTTCAAGCCATGGTGGGATACCTTTCCATTCCATACTCCCTTACATTCACAGAAGCCGATGATGCCTCTGTAAGTCAGCCACATAATGCACCTTTACACATTGAAGCCTTCCTACACAAACATCAAATAAAATGAGTTCTGATAGATGGAGGAGCAGGTCTAAACATTTGAACATTGAGCACCATTAAACAATTGGGATATTCTAAAAAATCTATGAATGCTACAAACAAAATTACCATCAAAGCATATGATGATGAAGAGCGTTCATCGAAAGGCTCAATCACCTTGCCTCTCAGAGTTGGGCCAGCTACAAAGGATGTGGTTTGTCAAGTCCTAGACCTGGATCTCACATACAACATATTGCTAGGACATCCGTGGATTCATGAGATGGGAGCAATCCCATCTACATATCATCGATGTATCAAGTTCCCTCACAATGGAGTTCAAGTGACCGTCAAAGTTGACCCAAATCCATTCATATATTGCAACAATCTATGACCTAGATCAGAAATAACAATCCCAGTCAATCGAGAAGCTATTCCTTCATCAGCATATGTGGATCCAGAATCATTGAAAGCTTCTACATCAAAACAAGCAGAGATCAAAGAAAAGTTCAAGTTTAAAGACATGGGATGTGGTGAGTATATCTTTCATGTTGATCAAATCCCATTATCTCCTAAGGTATTCAGTCGACAGGAACAATCTATAAGCAATTTGCAAGGAATTGGGTGTGAACCACCTAGTGTTGTGGCTACTAAGTCTGAATGCAAATCTCCTTTAGTGGTGCAAGCATCTCTTGATATCAATAGTCCTAAGAGTGGTTCCGACGAAGAATCTATTGAGTGTATCGCCATCCCTCTTGAGAAATCACATAGCCTTACCATTTCATCCACTCATTCCATATCCACTCCTCTCCTAGACTTGGATCAACAAGAATTAGAAAAGCCCTTACTAATTAGGGATAAAAAATAAAGATTTGAAAAGAAAAATCTAAAAGTTAAAAATAAAGAAAATTCCTTTAGTCCAAATCAAAATCAAAAGTTATTGGACTTTGCAAAAATCAAAGTCGAGGATAAAAATCCTATGAAGCAAAAAGAGAAAGAGTTGATCTCCCCTAATATCAAAATAACTGGGGGCAAAAGTTCTAAAATTTCAAGTCAAAAAGCATACTTGTTGATCCTAAGTCTCCATCATGCTATCCTACTTTCACTTCTTTTCGCAATCATAAGCCTTCATTCCTCATCCACTTGTTCCACACATCCGTCCCCTTTTGGCGATACATCATGGACCTTTAATGGGGCTTCCTCGAAGGAATTTGTTATCAGGGATGCCCAAACTTCTTTAGGTGACACACATATGGGCTTGCGTAGTCCACACACTAGTAATTCTATCCTAGTTCCTTCATCAAGAAACACAGTCACTCGAGCTACATATCATTCAGTCAAAGAACGACACAACTACAATCATAAAGTCAAGCCTCACACATTTGAGGTAGGTGACTTAGTTCTGAGAGAAAATCCTAAAAATCAGCAAGACAGAGAGAAGAAGGGCAAGTTCGAACCAAACTGGCTTGGTCCTTACATCATCATAGCATCATATGGATCTGGTGCATATCAGCTCTCAACCACAGAGGGTGAACCTTTGGAGGATCCTATGAACAGCATGCACCTTTGCAGGTTTTACACATAGCTCTTCAGAGTATCCTAATTCAAAATTAAAAAAATAAAAAAAAAATCAAAATACAAAAAAAAAAAAAAAATCAAAAATACAAAAAAATCAAAAATACAAAAAAAAAAAAAAATTCAAAAAAAAAAAAAATACAAAAAAATCACAAAACAAAAATAAAATCATTACTTGGTGAAAACCTGGCAAACAGGCGCCTTGTGACAACAAAAAAAAAAAAATAAATCGAAAAAAGTAAAGAGAAATAATTTTGTCCAATGGTGAAAACCACTTTCGTGGCGCCCTGGGAAAGTACCATGGTGAAAACTGGGTCACCAGCGCCATGTGTAGAAACATTGCTTCTCCCTCCTTCAGGATTCCATTTCATCCTTCACTTTTCACACACTCATAGCCTACATATCCATAATAAACTTACCCATTCCCATCATGGCTTGTTATTGATCTACCTAAGATTGGTTAGCCATTCATAATAAACATTCATTTTCACCCCTTTCCATTCATAATAAATCAGCTCCTATATGTGGCTAAGGCAAATCCTATGTCTAGTGATGGGTGTGGAACTGAGAGCATCACATGTTTCGAGGAGTACAGTTTCTTCCAGTTTTCTTCAGTCTATCCACGCACAATCCATAATAAAGTAACATTTGCATCGCCAATCCACAATAAAGTTTCATCTTCTCTGCAATAAAGTATCAGTTTCATGGATTTAGTCAGTTCCAGATGAGGCACAACAACAACAATGGGCTCCAACAAATCAAATCTTTCAACAGACTCAGACAACATATGGTTCAGTGCTATCTATCCTTTTTGTGAAAGTAAACATTGTGACCACAATCAAATAAGACTTATACAAGTGATAAGAGACACTAAACTTGAGGACTACAGTGGATGTTGGTGTCGAGTCTTGGTGTTATTTTGATTTTATCTTTTGGTGACATGTCTTTTAGCTTTTCCAAGATGTCTTTGACTAGAGATTCTATCTCCAGGATGTCTTTGACTAGAAAGGCAAGGATGGGGTATCGTCACCTATTTTTCTTTACTATCTGTGGATTGTCTCTGAGTAATGCTATGACTTGTCCAAGGATATGAGGACACTATGAGTCTAGTATGAACTAGGGCATTCCTTGTTTGAGACTGTCTTATCTCCATGCAAATAGGTACAATGACTTTTTGGGTCGAACATATTCCTAGATTGTCATAGCCTACTTTCCATAATAAAGCTCAATGATGATAATGCACAAGAAGCTCTTTTCACTTTCATATCTTCTATCTTCCATCCCCCTTTCTTGATTGACTTCCATCGTCCTTCTTGAGTCCGTGTAGCCTGCTATCACATGACTGAGTATAATGACACACCAAAAATATTTACATTTCATGTAGTTGCACCTGCATTGCCACATATTAAGCATTTCATACACACATATAGATATCACAATTGCATCACATCCTGCACACAACACATGTAAGGAATCTTACATTTTTATCATGTAAATAGTTCTTTGCATTATCATATTCATTTGCATTTCATACATTCACATTTGCATTGGCATAACATATTAAAAACATAAAAGAACAAAAAAAATATTGCATTTCATCATGTACATATTCGCATCCATATCACATACAACATAAAACATATAGAAGCATCACATAGGTACACATGCATATAGTTGCTGCAAGGATGAATCATCTCATATATATATATATATATATATATATATCTCAAAAAATCATAAATGTCATGATACAATGATGTCAAAATACATATGGCTACAACCAATCCTCGTGTCGCCCTGTCCGGACATAGGAACCCACTAATCACTCCTACCAACACTGACGGTAGTGCCAATATTATCCATGTCATGGTATCCCATGCCACGTGTCCAGCCTTCATCTCCAGTCTTGGATCCCAGAACACTCATCTTAGTGCATCCCTATCTTTGTCTCGATCATAGGGTATCAACTCCCCATCAATCGGTATCCTCAGAATCCTGTACACATCCTCTAAGGTGACTATCATCTCACCCATCGACAAATGAAAAATACAAGTGTTTGAGTGCCATCTCTCAGCTAAAGCTGTCAGCAATCTCATGTTCGCCTGAAACTCAGGCACATCCAGAATGAATCGCAGACCCATAACCTCAATCGTTGCTCTATCCTCAAAAGTCAGCTCCGGTCGTAAACTCTAAGTCGATGGGAATCTCTCCCGTGACTCCAGCATAGGTAGGTACTCCTGCAATCAAGCAAATCAGTCCGTGTCAGTCAAAGTGGCATTCCCTGTTCATCACAAAATGCTACTTTTTATCCTAAGTGTTTATGATACTCTATCCCAGTGACACTCACTGCTCATCACAAAGTGTTGTTGTTTATCCTAGTGGTACTCCCTATTCATCACAAAGTACTACATGTTTTGCACTCCCTGTTCACCACAAAGTGCTGCTCTTTTTAGTACTCCCTGTTCATCACAAAGTACTATATTTTGGTACTCACTGTTCATCACAAAGTGCCTCGATCCTATCCTAGGGCCTCTGCTTGAGTGTATCCTCTTGAGTAGTTTCCTAATTGGCAACATATGTTTTATCACATAATTGTCAATCCTAGCCCTATCTGCTATCCTAGTCTTCCCTAGAGGACCTGCTTGAGTGTATCCTCTTAGCAGCTTATCCAATCAACAACGTATGTTCATCACAGAACTACCGATTTGACCTTGAAGACATAAACGCACCTGCACAACACAGACGTGCTCGCATTTGACATAAATGCGCATGACACAGACACACTTTGACGTTTTTACCCCGCTTGACATTTTTTCTAGACATACCAAAAGCGCAATTATTGCACTACCTAACATGTATTTATGACAACAATTAATGCAACAAAGTACAAGGATGTTTTGTGATACTTACCGGCTCTCCTACATCTACTGGCCTTTGAAATCGGCGAACGCGATCGAATCTATGCACCAATGCCATCGCTGCTGACTGTTGCTGCTCTATTTTCTCTCTGCACTCTGATCTCTTGGATGTGTGGATGACAATGAGGATGTTTTCCCCTCGTGGTCTATCTTGTAGCCTAGCCCTACCCTAGCCCTATCCCTCATTTCCTAAGTCTGTCTTCTTTATCCCGTGACTCTGTCACTTTACCTAGTCAGTCCATTCTAGCCTTTCTTTCTTATTGAGAGATTGTCTGCGATCTTTTCAGACATTTTCATCCAATCTCTCGAGGGGGCATATCATTCCCATCTTGGGGCAACTTTGTATCAGTTCATATTATCTTCTTTGAAACAACGTGACAAGCTGCATTGTCTCAAAGAGGGGCAAAATGTAGACACCTAAAATTGTCATGTCTAATTAAATAAATATTTTATTTATTTAATTACTTTAGCCTAATTCTTCTATTAATTGAATAAATCTTTATTTATTTAATTAATTCATTTATCCTCTTCTAGCCTTATTTCTCATTTAAATAAATACATTTATTTATTTAAATTATCCTTTTCTTAAATTAAATAAATATCTTATTTATTTAATTGATCCTTATTCTTCTATTAATTAAATGAATCTTTATTTATTTAATTAATTCATTAACCTTTTCTACCCATGACACATGTCATTCATCTCTTAATTCCTACACTACCCACCCTCTTATTATTTTCTTATTTTCTCTACCTACCCTCTAATCATAGCCGACCTCTTTTACACCTCTCAATCTTATCTCTCCATTTCATATAGTGTCTTCTATATAAGAGGATACTTCCTTCATTATTAACCCTAATCAATCTATGCATCCTAATCAATTGATTACACTCACTATGCATTCAGCCCCAACTACGCTTTCGAACTTGCATATGCAATCAAGCCTACTTGCAACCACATTTCCGTTCTTTGTTGAGCTCTTGTGCACATATAAAATCTGAGAGCAAATATATCAAGCAAGATCAATGGAGATAGGAAGAATGAAGATCCAAACCCTATTGGACATGTGATGGTATAATCTTTGTGATTTCATTTGATTTGCATTGTCTTAGGTAATCTTCATATGTTATGGTGGATCTTTGTTGTTGTTAGGCTAGGGTTTTGTGGTTGAATCCATTTAGTCTTTCAATATTGTTAATCCACTTTCACCATAAACACATATTTTTTAAATTGCTTTGATATATTATGTATAACAAATTGCTATGGTTACAAATTGCTTTGATATGGTTGCAAATTGCTTTGATATATGATGTATAGCAGATTGCTATAACCGAATTTTTGTGCTATACTCTTGGATCCAATACTCATGATTTTGGATTTTAGATAGCATGCCTCGATAGATTACTTTGGACTATAGGTGTAGATTCATTGTGGTTTATGCTAAAAGAATTCAAACAATTGTACATAGTTTATGGGTAACTTCACTTAAGAAACTCACGTCTCATCTCAATTATGTTCAATTACATTGTCAATTTGAAGATTTGGTCAAGTTTGAGGTAGGAACTCAAATTACTCCTTTGTTTTTCAATTTAATTGATTTTAGTTTGTTGCAAATGAATTGAGTGAATGAAAGTATTCTTCCAATTTAAATTGAGTGAATTAAAGTATTCTTCCAATTTAAATCTCTCCATTTGGATGATTATATGATTTGTATGAACCAAATTAGGAAATTATGAGTATATATGAGGTTATGCTGTTCAATTCTATTTGGGATGTTGTAATGACAAATAGAGGGAGTATTGTATTGTTGATTTG
Organism: Cryptomeria japonica; assembly: GCF_030272615.1. Taxonomy (NCBI): domain Eukaryota; kingdom Viridiplantae; phylum Streptophyta; class Pinopsida; order Cupressales; family Cupressaceae; genus Cryptomeria; species Cryptomeria japonica. The sequence goes on along the minus strand of NC_081413.1, from coordinate 439,709,649 downwards.
ATTAGAATCAAAAGGATATTCTTGCATTTTCATTTTATGCACTTTGAAATTTCAAGGTTTTTGAGGTCCATCAGTTAAGGGTGTTTGTCTTGGTCCCATAGACTATTTAGTCTCGTGGATTTCATTAAAATCCTTCATTCATTCATTCATCAATGGTAATTGGCCTCATGACTAGTTTTTGGTCCAAACTTGGGAATTATTGAAAAGTGGTATTTGATGATTTTGAGATAATATTATATTATGGAATCATGATAACATATATGTGAATTTTGATAAGGGATCAATTGGGATCCGTTCTCTTGGTGTTGTGCCCAATTGAGTATGTCTTGCTTATGTATGAAAATGACATTTTGCAATTGAGACAATTTGATGTATTTGAGATGTCTTGCATTTAGATATGGCACGAGTTTATACCTAGAGTGAGTCTAGGGAGTGGCTCCCACTTGTGTCCCTCGTCTGAAAGTGGTACACTTGGCATTCATGTTTGGAGATTGATGTAACTGAATGTAATTAATATGGTTTATGCTAACTTCACTTAAGTATATTATGGGCCCATAACCCATAGGTCCCAAGATCAATTTCATAACTAGAAAATAAGATATCTAAATGAGTTGAAATTTTTTAGGAGTAAACATGTGGGCATGTTTAACTATATAGGGGGAGAGATGACCTTTAAAATTTTATTTTTTTATACCAAAATTTAAATTCAAATACCCTAGTTACTTAAACAAAAGAAAGGTTGGTTATAATGCATATCAAGTGTTTTGTGGGTTATATCAAGTGTTGGTGGGTGGTCATAATGCATTTCTATTTTCTTTTAAGATGCTAGTAACATTATTTTTAGTACTATCTTTACCTATTGTACTTTGCTATTGGACTCGATCAACCCAATAACCTTGTACATGTGTTTCCTTTTATTAAAGAGGATATTAATGTAGTCTGGAATGCATGATTATCATCTTTGAATATATGTTGAATATATAATAACGAGTGACTACTTAGTATGAGATATATACATGTCATTCAATAGGTATATGTCATGTATTGACATAGGATGACACTTTATATGAGATTATCAATTTGGGATATACTTATAAGAAAGATGTGTATATATAGTAGATAAATTCATTTCATGTATATATATAGTAGATAAGTTTTGGTAGATCCCAAGAACAACTAACTTAGTTAAGGTAGATAAAGTCATTTCATCTCCCTGATTGGCTTTAAAGGCTCTTGTATTTGGGTTAGCTAATTCCCTATCAACACCATTTTTAATATGTTTACCAGTACTCAGTGGTTCATATAGTCCTCTTAGGAGTTGGACCATCTCGACCATGGTGCGCCTGATCATATTAGCTTGAAACCAGTGTGCCTCATATTAGCTTGAAACCTATGCCCCCTATTGGTAGCTGATGGGGATAGAATATCATTCGCTGCATATCAATGAGGTGTGCTTTACATCTAGATACTAATAATATTTTTTTTAAATAAATATCTGTCGGAATTATGACGGATACTAAACTTTGTACCGACGATGGAATCGTCAGACCAATATTATTCTCATTGGTGCAAAGTTGCAGGATTCCATCAAAATTTAGACCCCAACTAAAAAAACATCCGACAAGGATGCTATATGTCTGACGACACTTCCTTGTTGGATGGGTGTTGGTGCATATTAGTGTACTGACGAAAAAATCATCGGACATACAACATTCTCATCAGTGCAAAGTTTCAGACTTCCATCAAAATTCCGATGCAATCTAAACAAACATCCGATGAGGATGCTGTATGTTCGATGACTTTTTTAATTGGAAGAGCAATCATGCTTGCCATCGACATAGTGCATGGTGTCGTCATAATGACAAAGTTCAAAGGCATCGTTGGAAAGTCTGACGATGAGTTTTTGATGGCTACTTTTGTTGGCAGTTTGACGAAAAGTAGTCGCAATTCCGACAAACGATCGTCGAAAATTAGCCCTGAATCATGTACTAGTGAGAATTTATCGCACATAACCTTTGCCGATGATTTATCAGTCAATCCCATCATTTTCTTATCAGTAAGTGCACACAAGAGGGCTTCTCTATCTCTGCAATAATTTTCAATATTCTTGTCCAGGTGTGCAGGAGCAAGATTGCTAGATGCCAGATCATAAGGTGTGTAACCTTTCTTAGTGTTCTCCCAAATATCCTTGCCAAGACATCTAAGATGAGTCTCCATTTGAATTTTCCATATCCCATAATTTGTTCCATCAAGCTTAGGGATTTCTCTTCTAAAAATAGTTGCTAGTGGGTTTGAAGTGTTAGCTAGCATAGGATCTACCTCAAGTGGTTAAGCTTCTGCAAAAGAGGACCAAAGCTCTGATACCAATTGTTAGGATAACCGGTGAACAACTAAGAGGGGGGGGGGGGTGAATTGGTTGTTGATAGATTATATCAATTACTCCACTTTATAACCTTTAACTGGATCATATAAACATTAAGTACCCGAATAGCAGAAACAGATACCGGTAAGCAATAAAACTTAACAATAAAGCATATAATCAACACAATGCAACCATACCACATAACACCATGATTTGTATGTGGAAAAAATGGAAAGGGAAAAACCACGGTGGGAAGCCTACCCATAGTCAGATGATACTTCTGCAGAAAGTATGTGATACAATGAGGGGCCTACACATGCAAGAAGGCACACTGCCTAGAGCGTACTGCTCATTATAAAAGAGTCTCACTGACTATAGAGAGGTTATAAACGCCTCAAGATAAATGGACAACAATCCAAAAAATTGAACTGCCAGAGATAGAATCTACCATGCTTGATTACAGTCTCGGTTAAGATCAATACCGAAGGCCTTTGACCTCTTCCTTAATCCCAATTTGATCACCTATGGTCGATCGAATCTCCTTCGCATATGATATTATGTTTCATGACCATGAACATATTTTCATTCCCATAAATATGATCTACAATGAGATCTTACATCAGTTTATACCAACCCTAAGGCCTAAACCAATTAGGTCAGCCACCTAAAAGATATTACAATAAGATCATTACATATATTCATATTACAATGATTTGCCATGTCGAATTGACACCAAAACAACAATAACCAATCCATAAATCATCCCAGTAACATGTAGAGAACATGTTTACATGATACCAGTCCATAACCTAGATAGGCATCAGACCTAATTTGGTTCCACCACACCAAAGAAATTTCTTCAATCAGTTGAGGCACGATCAAAGAACATATTTAGCATCCTGAAAAATAATCTAGAAGCTGCACCAACACCACTTATGCATCCTGTCAAGATTTTTCAATGAAAGTTCTGCTAATTAAACCATAAACCCATGCTGATAAGGGTTTACAAGAGTGTACGATAGCATCCGAATACCAAGTCAATACCAACTGACCAAAACATGCTCCAGAAGCATGTAACACATTAAATCAAACATACTCCATTGATCCAAACATGTCGGAAGTGTCCAACAAATAGTCTCTTCTGCTGGTAATACTAGATCTTCTACCGGTAACCAAAACCTGTCTGCTGGTAACCAACCATAATAGCTAGTGTTGACATCAATGACAAAACATCAATGAAACACATAATCAATTCATCCATAATGCCAACAAAGATCACATGTATAAATAAGGAGTTGTTGTCATTGTTCATTTAAAAGTTTCCCCTAAACCCTTTTGGGGATGGCTCATCAAAACAATAAGGTTCAAGATGGAAGGTTAAGTAGACTTGTTTTTAATGTGTAAGATGTTGGATATTTCCATTGCTAGGACATGTTGTTATCATTGATGTCAACATATTTCTATATTTTGGTACTGTAGAGATTTCAGTGAGTTGATCAGGTTGGTTTATCTATTTGCTATGCTAAATCAACTAGAGACACTTCATTCTTTATTGAATTCATGATACTATGTGGCGACTTGATCGAGTTGTGGATTCCGGTATGGAGATTGGTTTTTCAGTCTTCAGTGTTGCGGTGTTATGGTATTTGTTCCGTTGTGCTCCAATATGATTATATCTTTGGTTGCAGATTTGGGAGAGTGTTTGGGAGGTTCATGTGTATCTACAATTCAAATGGTTAATGATTTGGTGCTCTGTAAGTTATCTTTATTGTCCTTGTTGCTTCTATTGAGTGTTCCTAAGTGTTAGCATGTTGATCGATGGAGATTTGATTAAGTAGTGTTGGTGAGCTATTGTGGATGGTTCTTACCTTCTTGTTGGTGTTTCCTAATCATGTCCTATTTGTTTTGGTGGCCCGCATTGATCATTGTGTATGTTATTGAAGATCTTATGGGTTTGGTGATATTCTTTGTATTATGTGGTATTTTCAATCGTGTAATGTGTTGCGGTTGATCTTGGTGAGATTTCTGGTGGTGATACGCATTCGTGGAGCTGATTTGGGTACATGCTATGTTATCTATGGCATTGTATTAGTTCGATGGCTGATTTATGTATCGTGTGATATAATTTTGTAATTAGGTGTCAAGGGTTGAGGTGACCTTGTAGTCAAGGTTGATGGTTTGTATAAATAGGTGTTATATTCATGTAATTAGGGTATGGGTCTTGTGTTTGCATTATCAGAAAGTGGTGTATGGTGTATTAAGTAGAGAGTGTTGCAAGGCAGACAAATGAGCTTAAGTGAAACTGTCATAAGGCATTAGGAGATGCTATTCTTTCAGTTCAACTTAACTAGATTGTAGTCTAAACATCATTGTAAGGTAGTGAACCTTCTCTGAGGGTTGTATCCTTCCAGGTTATCTTATTTTGAGCAATGAGCTCTAGGAAGTGTGTTTGAATGCATGTGCATTCCTCATTGTAATATTTACACATACTACTACAAAGTATCATCTTATTGTGGGTAGGTTCCCACCGTGGTTTTTCCCTTAACCAAGTTTTCTATGTCAAAATCTTGGTGTTATATGTGTTGTTGTTATTGTGTTTATCTTTATTCTTGCTGCAGTTGACCAGTTCTGAGATTGTGCTTAAATTATTTAATCCGTTGAAAACAGATTCACCCCCTCCTTGTCAGTTTTCCTTCATTGTTGTTGCCAACATAAGATACAACAGTCATGACATGAATACTATATAGAGAGAAAGGTTCAAGTCTACTATAGATTTAATAAAGCAACAAGCCTAGGACATATCTATCTATTGAACTTTGAGAGAATACAATCTTGCATATGATTTCGAAGTAGCTTGAATCTCACCAAGGGTATCCATGAGATCTTCACAAAATATAAGAAGCACAAAGTTATGCCACAATATTGAATACATCAAGAATGCAGCCATACAATGACTTCATGAAGAAAGGGAAATCATCATGATAACCTACAAAGAGTGGGCCTAATGAATTTATGAAAAAATTCTTGATCGATATTTCATCATTCTAACATCATGGATTTCTAAGATGAAGAGTTAGAAACCCTTGATCCAAATTCGAGATTGATTTGGTCGAACATCAACACAATGCACAAATTTTTGTGTGGCACACAAACCTCCCAAAAGGATTCTAGATTCAAATAGGTATATTTCACATTAGTGAAATAGTTACTCTCATCTGTTCTAAGCAATAAAACCCATATTTCTCATTTATTTTCTCTCTCTAACACTCTTGCACTCTTATCTCTCTTTCTCTCATATTCTTGTAGCAAAGATATTCTAGAATTTGTATGTGATCTCAAAACAACCAAGTCTTCTCCTAAGAACGGTCACACTGGAATCTCAAGAGAAGGTTCTTCCTGCATAATGCTCTTCTATCTCTCTTATCTCTCATATCTATTATATAGGAATAAAATGTATCTTATTGATCTCTAAATGCATTTACTACTATTTGCATTCAGTCTTTAGCAATAGGGGTTTTACTCCATTAAGAAGGGTTTATTTCTATTACACAATCTATTTATCTTTTTATCCAATCTATTGATCCAACTATCTCTGTGTTAAACTCAACCTAGGATTGAGAGAGCATGGCAAATCGGTTTTGATCAACTAAAAATTTATTCATTAGCAATTTAGTCTCAATCCTATCAACAATAATCAAAGATAAAACAATGAATCACCATGCATAAGAGAATACTAAATCTATGTGGAAAACACAAACTGGGAAATATCATGGTAAGAGTCAACTCACAATATATGAATAAGATTTAATATTATTTTAAGTCATTGCCAAGGAAGCACACTACTCCCTAAAGTACTTGTAGGCTAAGATGAACTATCATAGGAAAAGGTGTTAGAATCAGAGATCACTGAGAGGAGGGTGAATCAGTGATCCACCGGAAGTTAAAACCATAAACTTATTCTTTATCCACCGGTTAGCAATGCATAACAGAAAAGAAGATAAACATGTAACAATGAATACACAAAACCATAACACCAAAATTTTTACGTGGAAACTTGGAAAGAAAAAAACCACGGTGGGGTTGGAACCCACTATATTAATATACTATGGCCAAGAGTACATAAATATTACATAGATGGGGAATGTACTTGCATTTAGGCACACAACCTAGAGCTCACTGCTCAAATATAGTTGCCTGGAAGGCTACAACCTTTAGGGAAGTCTCATTGACTTACAATTAGTTTACAATGAGGAAATACAATGAAATGAACTCTTAATTAGCATCTGACTATGCAAGAATGAGTTCCGATTAAGCCCTGAATCTCTGTCTATCTTCGCTCTGCTGAATACTCTATTTTTGTCTCAGTAAGCTACCAGATTGAATGTGCATGTGAAAATATGCTTAATTGTACCAAAAATAATCACCACAACTCTAACACATTGAAAATCAATCGCAAATCGATCTTCTATATCCGTTCTTATCACTAAAGCAATCACCTTCAAGTCGGTTTGAATAAGTGTAATGTGCAGATTAAGTCAACTTCAATATTGAACAAAAAATAGCAACGGACCAAAATATTATAATTACATGCTTCCTAAAGGTCTTCCTAATCACTGAGATCACAAAAAAACCACCAAAAACACTTCAATCATCAGAAATTATTCTGGATCAAAACATTACTGAAATACCCTATTTTACCAGTTAACTATCTACCGGTTACCACCAACTTCTAGATAAGGTGAATTAAAAATGCTGGATCGAACTACTAAGAGGATTTTCCATCAATGAGAACCCTGAACAAACAATCAACCACCAAAAGTCACCTAAAATCACGGGATGAGTGTCAATTGCCAACAATCTCCCCCTTTGGCATTGATGGCAACACTTGTGAAAATGGCTAAGTGTTGAAACCTGTGAAACTTGTACACCGAAGGAAAGAATAAAATAATTCTAAGGCTCCCCCTTAGATAAACAATCCAAAAATATGCATCACCGAGCTGTACACTCTATACACAGTTAGCCTGTAGATTTTTCACCTCATCTCTCCCACTTTGACAACAATGCCAAATATGGGGTGCAACCCAAAATTGATATACAAATGATATATACTTTATAAATACTTGAATAGGTTAGCATAAGTGGTCTTCAAAAATCCTAGGTGGGTATCCCACCCATTCTTCAGGTTATCCAAAATTGTGATAAATACATTAAATATAGTAGCATAAATTTCTAACTCTCTCAAGTCTGATGGCACAGGCCAGACCATTTCCTTCATACAATCTGCCTTATTGCTCAGCATAGTATCTATCCGGATGGCAATCAGGCTCCAAAGTTCACTTACTTTCCTCAAAATTTTCTCCTTATCTTCTTGAAGGCCAAAGATCTAATCATTCAAAGCTATAATTTGTCCTTCAATGTTTCTGGTTAATGATACATTAGGGTCAAAAGATTGAGAAATGCTAGCAAGCTTCTCCTGACAAACACCTATCTAATTATCAATATCAATAGTAAATTTGGGCAAAATGAGACAAGATTTGTACAATTTATCGGCTTTTGACAATGTGTTAGAAATAGTTTGCAGCTACTTATTGAATGTAACCCTATCATCTTCAATCATTTTCAAGAAGGTTTTCTTTTTGAGAATCAAAATTGGTATTTACACTGTTAATCAATTGTAATAGTTTACCAGAGGGGCTATTATTCAGATCAATCTATGCATTGGAAGCTACCTTCTGTAAGACATCTATGAACATCAAAATTAGCTTTTTATCTTCACTTTTTGATTTTACTAGATCTTGACTAGCTTGTGCCTGAAGAGAAGAAACAACTATTATTTTTTCAGCCTGAGACATTTGAAACTGATATTGAATTGCGGAAAACTCCCTAGGCTTTGGGTATTTGCAGTGTCAATTTCCACAAGTATCAGAGTCTCCATTCGCTTACCCTTATCTCTATTTGGTTCATCTTGTTTCTCCTATTCCCTCTACTTGGTTTCAACTAGTCTAGATTTAACCTCTTTAGGTGCCTCTTGTGCACTAGTATCACCACTTGGTGCACCATCCTCTGTCTCCATTGATTTATCATTTTCAGGCTCAACTTCAACAGTATCCAAAACTTGTTGTTCCCCAACATCCTGAGTATACTCTTCTTTATTTGCATCATCTATTGGAGGATTTTCTGACTGAGTGGTATCATTTTGAGAGACACTTTCTACAAGCCGGTTCTCAATAAGAAACTTCTTCCAAATTTTACTAGTTTCTCTCCTTATTTCTCCAACTCGACCAACCATCAGACTGTTAACCCTGTTCTTGCTCCTAAATTCCTTTTTATTTGCCAACAAAATTAATCTATTAATTTCCTCTATAGTGATACTAGTGCACTGATTATCCAATTCACTCTCCTATATTTCTCTATCCATTCAGCTAGCAGATTTTCTCCTAGCATCAATTAGGCTGTACAAATATTTGGGAAGATATTTTTCTAATTTAATCAATGCTTTACTAAATACATCCATGTACAAAATTACAGCTTCCTCAATTTGTTAGGATTCCCACAAATACTGAGAGGGGGAGGTGAATCAGTATCTAACCGGTAATGAGATTTTCTTAACTTAAAACATGTAGAGCAAATTAGAACTGTGTACCAGTAAACAAAAAGTAATGCAATAAACAGAGATAAAAACAACCACATGAGAAACATACCATAACACAATATTTTAACGAGGGAATCCGGTGTGGGAAAAACCTCAGTGGGATTTGTGACCCACAATATTCACTTACTGGCCAATAAGAGAATATTACTGCTACAAGAGGGGCCTGCACATGCAGGAAGGCCAAGTGCCTAGAGCTCACTGCTTAATTAAAAAATGGGAAGTCTCACTGAATTACAAAATGGATTATATAAATCCAATGTCTTGTATTGCTTCAAAATAGCATCTACTATGCCAGATCCAGTACTGGTTTATAGCTTTGCTTCATACATAAACCCTTAACCTATAATTCGCATAATATGCCTGCCTTATTTCACTTAATTACATTCATCCATTCATACATCTATTCTTACAATGTTCTACAATGAACTCTCTTATATAAGATTCATTTTACAACTTGCCAAGTCGGCTTACAATGATTTTACAATAATAAACAAAATATATTAACAACAAAATTCCAGTCGGCTTATGTGCCGGTATGCTTCCTTTCACTGCCGGTGCCGGTGGTCTGTGTGCCGGTGTAGAATCTAACTTTGTTGGTGCCGGTGGATTGCCTTGCCGGTGTCATAGGATTGTAAGGTTGCCATCAATGACAAAACCTTCAATCACCTACAATGTCTCATTGGAGTGTGCATTTGCCAACAATCTCCCCCTTTGGCATTGATGGCAACACTCATGAGAAAAAATCAGAAGTGTATCCAAAAATTGAAGTCCAAAATTTTTTACCAAAAATGCGTGCTCCCCCTGAGCAGATGATCCCTAAGTTATTGGATTTTTCTCATACCACTACTCCCCCTTTGGCATCAATGACAAAGGTTGTAAAAGTCTCAATACAGTGTATTTTCCTGTTTCAACCTTGTAACCGGTTGGTTACAATCTAAAAAAGGTCTGCCAAAACCAGATTCAAGTTCTCAATGAACTTTTTACTGTCTTTTATTGTGGCCTCTGTTTGTTGTTTTGCCTATTGTTCTGTGGCACTATCTGCCGGTTTTCCTTCAGTGTTATCTGTGTTATTAGTTACTGGTGGCTCACTAGCCATATCTATCTTACCAGTTGTGTCCTTATCTACCACAATGTTGACCTTCTGAGTATCAACATCTATTGTATATAATACCTTAGAATTAGGATTTGTATCCTCTTGTGCTATATCCATACTCTCATTAGCCGGTTGATCTTCAATTGTTGTTACCGGTGGATTATCTTGAGATGGTGGGGGTAGATTATCTATTATTTTGATGCTTAGAGGTCCACCAACCTTTCCTTTTCCCTTATTCTTGTCTTTCTGATATACCTTGATTGGTTTGGGGTTTCTATATTCTTCCTGTTTTTCCTTCTCAACAAGGAATATATCCCATGCGTTAGTAGTTTCCTCTGCAACCTCATTTACTCTACCAACCATAAGTGCTACATGCTGGTGTGTAGTTGACAATACTATCTGGTTAGCCTCTGAGCTCATATCATCTATCTCCTTTGGGGATTTGAGAAAAGCCACCAATATTGTCATCCTTATTAGCTATTTCGGGAACTAACTGAAAAAATGGGCCTAGGGCGCTTGATTACTTCCACTACAGTAGGGTTTTCTATGATTTTAGGTACAGAAGAGGATGCCATGATTATATATACCTTTTTCTGCCTTTGGAAAGATTGATTACTGAATTGCTTTGCTCGAAATGCCTTAGCTCAGAAATTTTGCGCTCTTCGAATGTTTGAATGCTCGATGAAGTGGAATGGACCCAAAACCACTGATTTATAATGTTAATTTTGCCAACCACCATATTTAATGCTTGCTGATTAAGTAATCACTTAACATATCTGCCAGTATAGAAGTAATTTTAACTTCTTGCCATCAACCGAGGGAATAATAGCATGTTTCACATTTTTTTGCCAAACCCTCAAAGAAATTTTCTTTAGTTGGATGAAGATTCTCCTACCGGTGGAGTGTTGCTTTCTTCTGCGAGTGGAGTGTTACTTTGTTCTGCCGATGGAGGAATATTCCTATCAACATTTAGTTCTGATTTCCTGATCCATTGTTTTGAGAATTCCTTCTTTACTTCTTCAACCTTTTCTTTTCCTTTCAAACTACGACCTTTGTTGTTTACCGATGAGGACTTGCTTCTAAAAAATTTAGCAATATGCCCAATTTTGTTACATGCATAACAAGTCATATTATTTTTTTGAATAGGCTTTCCATAACCTCTGCCGGTTTGTGTTCTGCATTGATTAGATAAATGTCCAAATCTTTCACAAATATAACATCTCACATTCATTTTGCAATTTTCAAAATTATGACCAACTTTGTTGCATTTTGAACATTGATCGGTGGGTGTACTGGTATTATGATGATTTCTAGATCTACATTGATTTTCTCTATGACCATACTTGTTACAGTTAAAGCATTTGCCATTAAATTTATAAGCAGTAGGTTGTCTTACCGGTTTGCTATGGTCCTGTGTGTTTGCAGTAATGGAGCTTTCACCAGTTTCAAAGCCAAGACCATTAGTGTCACCATTAGGTTTCTTATTCTTCAATAAGTCACTAAGTTCTTCTAATCTTTTCTTGAATTTTTCTTTATGTTGATCTGTAGCAGCTAGTTCTCCTTCCAAGATACCTTTTTGTCTCATGAGTTCATTTGAGTCATTTTGTGCATCCATAGATCCATCTTCAACATATCATTTTCATAACTAAGTCTTGTGTTTTCATTTGCAACATCATTCAGTCTTCTAGTCAAGTCTTCTTCATTCTTCTTTCTATCTTCAATTTCTTTACGAAATCTCATAGTCATATCCTGCATTTCATTCTTTGTTGTCATGTTTTCTTGTTTCAGCTTATTCATCAGATCACTAAGAGTTTCCTTTTCATCATTCTCATTTTGCATCTTTTCACAAAGTTCTCTTCTCTTGTTTCTTGAAATAGTAAGATTTTCTTGAAGTGCTTGAATAATATCCTGAGCAGCCTTTAGATCATCTTCAAGTTTGATATTTTTCAATTTTTCTACATCATAGTCTGAGAGAGCTCCTTCTAGTTGCTTCATCAAGTTTTCCATCTCTACCAGTGTCAAGATCCTCCTCAAGCTGTTAGGATTTTGAAAATAGAGGACCAAGCTCTGATACCAATTGTTAGGATTCCCACAGATACTGATAGGGGGGGGGTGGTGAATTAGTATCTAATTGGTAATAAGATTTTCTTAACTTAAAACAAGTAGAGCAAATTAGAACTGTTTACCGGTAAACAGAAAGTAATGCAATAAACAGAGATTAAAACAACCACATGAAAAACACACCATAACACAATATTTTAATGAGGAAACCCAGTGTGGGAAAAACCTCGGTGGGATTTGTGACCCACAATATTCACTTACTGGCCAATAAGAGAATATTATTGCTACAAGAGGGGCCTGCACATGCAGGAAGGCCAAGTGCCTAGAGCTCACTACTCAATTACAAAATGGGAAGTCTCACTAACTTACAAAATGGATTATATAAATCCAATGTCTTGTACTACTTCAAAATAGCATCTACTATGCCAGATCCAGTACTATTTTATAGCTCTACTTCATACATAAACCCTTAACCTATAATTCACATAATAGGTCTGCCTTATTTCACTTAATTACATTCCTCCATTCATACATCTATTCTTACAATGTTCTACAATGAACTCTCTTATCTAAGAGTCATTTTACAACTTGCCAAGTTGGCTTACAATGGTTTTACAATAATAAACAAAATATATTAACAATAAAATTCATGTCGGCTTTTGTGTCGGTATGCTTCCTTTCACTGCTAGTGTCGGTGCTCTATGTGTCGGTGTAGAATCTAACTTTGTTGGTGCTGGTGGATTGCCTTGCCGGTGTCATAGGATTGTAAGGTTTCCATCAATGACAAAACCTTTAATCACCTACAATGTCTCATTAGAGTGTGCATTTGCCAACAATCTCCCCCTTTGCATTGATGGCAACACTCATGAGAAAAAATCAGAAGTGTATCCAAAAATTGTTACCAAAAATCCATGCTCCCCCTGAGCAGATGATCCCTAAGTTATTGGATGTTTCTCATACCACTACTCCCCCTTTGGCATCAATGACAAAGGTTGTCAAAGTCTCAATAGAGTGTAGTTTCCTATTTCAACCTTGTAACCGGTTGGTTACAATCTGAAAAAGGTCTGCCAAAACCAGATTCAAGTTCTCAATGAACTTTTTACTATCTTTTATTGCGGCTTCTGTTTGTTGTTTTGCCTGTTGTTCTGTGGCACTATCTACCGGTTTTCCTTTAGTGTTATCTGTGTTATTAGTTACTGGTGGCTCACTAGCCATATCTATCTTGCCGGTTGTGTCCTTATCTACGACAATGTTGACCTTCTGAGTATCAACATCTACTGTATATAATACCTCAGAATTAGGATTTGTATCCTCTTGTGATATATCCATACTCTCATCAGTCGGTTGATCTTCAGTTGTTGTTATCGGTGGAGTATCTTGAGATGGTGGGGGTAGATTATCTGTTATTTTGAAGCTTGGAGGTCCACCAACCTTTCCTTTTCCCTTATCCTTGTCTTTCTGATATACCTTGATTGGTTTGGGGTTTCTATATTCAACCTGTTTTCCCTTCTCAACAAGGAATATATCCCATGTGTTAGCAGTTTCCTCTGCAACCTCATTTATTCTACCAACCATAAGTGCTACATGCCGATGTGTAGTTGAGAATACTGTCCAGTTAGCCTTTGAGATCATATCATCTATCTCCTTTGGGGATTTGAGAAAATGCACCAATATTGTCATCCTTATTGGCTATTTTAGGAACTAAGTAAAAAACGGGCCTAGGGCGCTTGATTACTTCCACTATAGTAGGGTTTTCTATGAATTTAGGTACAGAAGAGGATGCCATGATTATAGATACCTTTTTCTGCCTTTGGAAAGATTGATTGCTGAATTGCTTTGGTTGAAATGCCTTAGCTCAAAATTTTTGTGCTCTTCGAATGTTTGAATTCTCGGTGAAGTGGAATGGAGCCAAAAACACTCATTTATGATGTTAATTTTGCAAACCACCATATTTAATGTTTGTCGGTTAAGTAATCACTTAACATATCTGCCGGTATAGAAGTAATTTTAACTTCTTACCATCAAACGAGGGAATAATAGCATGTTCACATTTGTTTGCCAAACCCTCAAAGAAATTTTCTTTAGTTGGATGAAGATTCTCCTGCCGATGGAGTGTTGCTTTCTTCTGCTGGTGGGGTGTTAATTTGTTCTGCCAGTGGAGGAGTATTCCTATCAACATTTAGTTCTGATTTCCTAATCCATTGTTTTGAGAATTCCTTCTTTACTTTTTCAACCTTTTCTTTTCCTTTCAAACTAGGACCTTTGTTGTTTACCGGTGAGGACTTGCTTCTACAAAATTTAGCAATATGCCCAATTTTGTTACATGCATAACAAGTCATATTATTTTTCTGAATAGGCTTTCCATAACATATGCCAGTTTGTGTTCTGCATTGATTAGATAAATGTCCAAATCTTTCACAAATATAACATCTCACATTCATTCTGCAATTTTCAGAATTATGACCAACTTTGTTGCATTTTGAACATTGACCGGTGGGTGTACTGGTATTATGATAATTTCTAGATCTACATTGATTTTCTCTATGACCATACTTGTTACAGTTAAAGTATTTGCCATTAAATTTATAAGCAGTAGGTTGTCTTACCAGTTTTCTATGATCTTGTGTGTTTGCAGTACCTGAGCTTTCACTTGTTTCAAAGCCAAGACCATTAGTGTCACCATTAGGTTTCTAATTCTTCAATAAGTCACCAAGTTCTTCTAAGCTTTTCTTTAATTTTTCTTTATGTTGATTTGCAGCAGCCAATTCTCCTTCCAAGATACCTTTTTGTCTCATGAGTTCATTTGAGTCATTTTGTGCATGCATTAGATCCGTCTTCAACATATCATTTTCATAACTAAGTCTTGTGTTTTCATTTGCAGCATCATTCAGTCATCTAGTCAAGTCTTCTTCATTCTTCTTTCTATCTTCAATTTCTTTACAAAATCTCATAGTCATATCCTGCATTTCATTCTTTGTTGTCATGTTTTCTTGTTTCAGCTTATTCATCAGATCACTAAGAGTTTCCTTTTCATCATTCTCATTTTGCATCTTTTCACAAAGTTCTCTTCTCTTGTTTCTTGAAATAGTAAGATTTTCTTGAAGTGCTTGAATAATATCCTGAGCAACCTTTAGATCATCTTCAAGTTTGATATTTTTCAATTTTTCTGCATCATAGTCTGAGAGAGTTCCTTCTAGTTGCTTTATCAAGTTTTCCATCTCTACCGATGTCAAGATCTTCCTCAAATTGTTAGGATTTTGAAAATAGAGGACCAGGTTCTGATACCAATTGTTAGGATTCCCATAGATACTGAGAGGGGGGGGGGGGTGAATCAGTATCTAACCGGTAATGAGATTTTCTTAACTTAAAACATGTAGAGCAAATTAGAACTATGTATCGATAAACAGAAAGTAATGCAATAAACAGAGATAAAAACAACCACATGAAAAACACACCATAACACAGTATTTTAATGAGGAAAACCGATGTGGGAAAAACCTCATGGGATTTGTGACCCACAATATTCACTTATTGGCCAATAAGAAAATATTACTGTTACAAGAGGGGCCTGCACATGCAGGAAGGCGAAGTGCCTAGAGCTCACTGCTCAATTACAAAATGGGAAGTCTCACTGACTTACAAAATGGATTATATAAATCCAATGTCTTGTACTGCTTCAAAATAGCATCTACTATGCTAGATCTAGTACTGGTTTATAGCTCTGCTTCATACATAAACCCTTAACCTATAATTTGCATAATGGGTCTTTTCACTTAATTACATTCCTCCATTCATACATCTATTCTTACAATGTTCTACAGTGAACTCTCTTATATAAGAGTCATTTTACAACTTGCCACGTTGGCTTACAATGATTTTACAATAATAAACAAAATATATTAACTATAAAATTCCTGTCGGCTTCTGTGTCGGTATGCTTCCTTTCACTGCCGGTGCCGGTGGTCTGTGTGTCGATGTAGAATCTAACTTTGTTGGTGCTGGAGGATTGCCTTGCCAGTGTCATAGGATTGTAAGGTTGGCATCAATGACAAAACCTTTAATCACCTACAATGTCTTATTGGAGTGTGCATTTGCCAACACAATTTGCCTTTGATTCTTATCATCCATATTTACATAATATACATAGATGTTCTTCAAATTTCCATCTTTAATTTCATCAATTAATTCTTGAGTAGACAAAGGTGGAATAATAGGATACTCTATTTTAGATGTTTTCATCTTTCTGGATTCTATAGCCTCATCCAAATTTGATTGTGTCTTCTTTCCTTTCTTGGGCTTGCCTGCCTATATAAGATCAGATCTCAACCTCTTCTCCTTTGGCTCTTCCTTCTCACCATCAGATTGGGGCTTCCGGATCACCCTAGCAAATTCTCCTTTCTTCGGTACCTTGTGAATGTCTGAATCAGATTCAGTCTTTGATTGCATCAGAGAGACTTCTACATACTCTCTTTGAGTCTTCTTCTTCTTTCCCAAAACACCTTTTCCCTTTGCAGATACACCAGAGGGTTTAGCTTCAGTAGGAGGTGTCTTCACTAGAGTGGGAGAAGGTCCTGTCACCTTTGTTGGAATCCAAGAACACTGAGAGGGGGGGTGAATTAGTGAAACTGCACACAAAATATTCCACTCGCTGACCAAATCGCATACCATCAATCTCTAGCTGATTCGCATCACAAATCGCATAACCACTGATTATGAAATCCATCGCTAAATGATCTCCCTTAAATACCCTTGTAACTTGTTCAACATGTTGGCCTCAAGATGAAAAATAAAATAAACTTGTCGGCTTTCGAATCACAAAGTATGATATGTATTATCCTGATGATCATATTTGATGTTGACCCACACGCTACCATAAATTCCTTCAAAGACATTATTGGGTCCCAAAATACCTTAACTAGATCCTATACTTAACTGGGTCCCAAGTATATGTTACCGATACCAAGACTAACTGGTTAACAAGAATAAAACAAAGTGTGTGTATACTGGTTGGCCCAATCTATGCAAAATGATAAGACAATGAATCTGGATGAGAAATACCAAAACCTAAAGATGAGTTACCATCAATGACAACCCTAAATGTAATTCACCTTACCAGATGAGTGTCAATTGCCAACAATCTCTCCCTTTGTCATTGATGGCAACACTCATGTGAAAAATGATATAATCTTTGAATCTACTCCCCCTTTCCTATACATCCATGAAGTTATATACATCTAGTGTACTCCTCCTGTGATATACATCCATTTTCACTGTACTCCTCCCCCTTTGACATCAATGACAAAGTGGGTGTCCACCAAAAATGCTGTACAAATATATACATACCGGTTCCTATACATTCTTCAAAATGTCAACATACAAAGTCTTTAAAAATGAAAAATATGTGTCCCAACCCTGCTTGAGAGAATCAAGAATGGAGGTCAATACATTCAAGAGACTGACATAATACTCAATTGCCTGGGATTTAGTGGGATCATCCTACTGCATGTTAGATATACATTCTGTTTTGTGACATAGCAAGTTATCTAGTTGGGGACCAATGAAATTTGGGAGCTCTGTTGCTCGCCTTATTGTGTTGTCCCTTTCCTTTTCTAACCTCAAAATCCGATCCATGACTGCCAAAACTAGACCTTCTAAAGAACTTGTTAAATTTGCTGTCAGATTATAAGAATTTGAAATTTGTAGCAGTTGATCTTTACAATCCAAAATTTGCTTGTCTATAGAGGTCGTAAGCTTAGAAAAATCTAGACAAGTCTTGTATACCTTTCCTCTTGCTAACGCATCATCAATAGATTGTAAGAAAGTTTGAATTTTGCCTTCTCTGATGCAATCATCACCAAAAAAGTCTGCTTCTGAGCCTCAACAAATTTGTCTTTAGCCTCATTTACAGAAATCTTAACCAAATACTCATATTGCTTAGGGATGTATTCAATTAACTCTTGCAATTTACCAGATGAGCTTGCGCTCTCCTTAGCCTAGAATTCTGGTACAAGCCGGTTCAAAACTTCAAAATTATTTTGAATTAATTCTCTATCCTTAGACTCTTCCTATGCCAATTCTTGAGTTGCTTGAGCCTAAAGTGTTGTAGTTGCCAAAATTTTCTCTACAAGTGACATCAAATGATAAGGCTTGTCAAAATGGATAGAAAATTGTGCCATTTTCCCTTTGGCTAAGGATGATGTGTTGATTGCCAAACTAGAAGTGAAGTCTGTCACTATTTATTTGCCTATGTCAGTCAGTGACTTATCTTGTGAAGCCTTGTGCACTGGTGGCTTCGCCACTTGGTGGCTCACTCACTATTACTGTATCATCTAAGACCTTATCCTCTATACCTTTGTCCTTCTCAACCTTTGTGTCTACATCCTATACATGGGATTCTGGAGGATTCTGAGTATCCTCAGCACCAAAATTGGACTCATTAGCCAGTTGTGTAGTAACTGGTGGAGTGCTAACCGGTGGATTGGTATCCACATTCTACTCATCTATTTTTACTGGTTCCTTGTCCCCTGGTAATTATATATTTTATGATTGAACAAAGCTGAGACTTAACTCATAACGAAGGCACAAAATAATTCTGACCCATATGTCAATGGTCTCCTTCCAGATCTCTTCATTTTTTTCTAACATCAAGTTATTAATCTAGTGTTTAGGATTGAATTTAGTTGAACTTGTCTTATTAATTAAATGTGCAATCTTTGGTGGAGTTATTGATGGACATAGATTGACCAATTCTATTTCCTTTATTTGTCGGTCCAAAGTTTGTGCATGTAATTTTCTGACCTCTAGCTTATCATACAATTCATTGGGCAAAATTTTCTCTAACTCAATCAAAGTCATACTAAAAGAATCAAGATATAAGCCAATTGCTTCCTCTAACTGCTTCTTGTCCTTATCATCAAAATCATCGTAGAATGTAGAAATGTTATCCAAATTACCATCATTAATGATCTGATCAATAATGTCCTGAGCATCTAATGTCCTCTTATTGATTCTTCTCTTGGCTTCTTATTTAGATTACTCATATACCTTAGGCTTCCTCTTATGTACAATTGTGATTTTGAGAGTCTTCCAAGGAGGCTCCATTTTGGGTTGTTTCTTCTATTCTTCCTTCTTTTCTCTCACAACCCTTGCAAAACCACTTTTCTTCTTTGGAGTTTGCCAGATTTCTTCTTTTGATTTCATCTCCTCTGAAGAAACAGTCCTGTACTATCTAGCCGGTTTCTGCTTTTTCTTTACTAGTTCCTTCAGCTTGGGGCTAGCAGGCTTACCAGATGGTGCTTCTAGTTGTTTTGATGACTTTGTTGTAACCGGGACCATATTAGGAGTGGCGTGAGCTGCCTTCTCACTTCTCTCTCCTCCTTCCTCTTCTTCTTCATCTCTTCCTTTCTCTGGGCCTCAAGGATTTTAACTTTTTGTTCAATTTTAGCCCTATCATGACCCTCACTGATTAATGTCTCAACTACAACCCTTGTCATCTTCTTTCTTATGATAGGTGCAACTTGTTCCTAATGAACTTTAAGACCCTTCTCCTAAGTTGTGCCAAATTTTTCTTTTTTCTCATCAATTTGAGCTTTCAATAAATTTTATGCATAAGCATTTAGTGTGGCCTCATCCACTTCATATCTCATCGACATGATCCAGACTGTTCTCGGCTGGACTGCCTCCATCATACATTTATCTTTATTAACCATAAAATAAATAGTATCTTTATATTTTTCTATAATTTCCTTTGGAATTCTAACTCTATTTTTCATTTCTTCTTGGAAAGTTTTGAAAAATGCCCATAGATTAGCCTTTTGTTGTTTGTCACCTTGCTGATCTAGTACTTGAGCTATTTGAGTAGCTACCGATCTATCAAAAGCCCATTTAATCTTCCCATATCATGATATCATATTCAAAAAATAAAATACCAAACATATGATGAAAGAACCATACTAGAATGTATCCTTCTTATCTTGCTTTATTTTTTGGAGATTGGTCATTAACTCCTTCAGCAGATGTCACACTGCAAAGGTCATAATGCACATCTTCATTCACCATCTAATATGCAATGAGGATGTTGGTTCTGAAGACAGAGTTCAATCGGTTTGACTGATAGACTTTGTAGCCAATCACCATCACTGCAAATTTTACATCAATATCTCTAATATCATCAACTCTGATCGATCTACCATCATAGATGGCATCTGTGAGTTTGCAAAGCTCTGTATTAGAAAGTTTTGACCTAGGCCCTGGAAAACCTCTAACCTTATGAAGGCATGCAATATTCTTGATGACTTCCTCAGTAATTTTATATGGCCGGTCCAACCACATGAATTCACCATGAATGTGGCTAAGAATATACCTAACCGATTCATCTTTGTTGAAAGTCAAAAAATCCATGAAGTGGGTAAAACCCTTCCTTTGTAAATGTGCATATTTCAGCTTGAATTGATTGTCAGTGATAAGGTGCTCAGTAAATACACAAGACATTTCATAACTTTCGATATCCTCAATGTCACAGTGAATATATGCCCTAATGTCTTCAATGTGAAGAACACCATGGCAAACATTAAAAAATGCTCCCAACGGATCATCCAAAAAATATTTGAAAGGATGTTTCTTAAATTACGGATGGGGATGCTCCTTAATTTCCACTACCAAAGGAGTTTCAACATTTGAAGGTGATGCCATGATAAATATCTAAGGTTTCTGCAAATGGTAAATACCTTAAGATCTTGTCAGATGATGAAATGCTTCCCAAATGTAGATTCTCGCATAAATTGCCTTTGGCTCTTGAAATTCTCTAGAAATCACTCTACATAATGCTTGATAGTTGTGTGAAGAAATGACTTAACATTTTCCCTTTTATCGTCATTAACCCTAATTTTCCAATGTCATAAATGCTACCAGAGAATCTGATTGGATCACATAATCTGCATATAGGTTCTGGTAAACACTTGAAATCGCCTGAGTATCCATCCACAATTAGAATTCCCTGACTATAGACCTAATCTAGGGTATTTGTATGATCTTCAATGGTTTTCCTACCCCTAAGGCAGAGTGCCTTAGTTACTGGATGAAGTTCCTACTTCTAGTACAAGACTTGATGGCTCTACCGATTGATCTTTTAGTGGAGTATCTGACATCCTAACTCATCTTCTCTCATGTTTCTTTCTGATATCTTCAACTTTTTTCTTTCCTTTTTCATCTACATTTCCATCAGCTACTAGTGGATTCTTTCTTCTGCAATACTTAGCAATATGTCCAATCTTGTTACATGCATAACAAACAATATTGTTCTTCTGAATTGTTTTTTTGTACCCTTGATTTCCTTAATTTCCTTTTGATCTGCATTGGTTAGCCATATGTCCAAATCTACTACATGCATGACATCTGAAATTTCCAAGACCGGTGTATAATGCATTATTCTGATTATTCTTATTTCCATACTGACTTGCTATATGACCATATTTATTGCAAACAAAGAATGTACCATTAAATTTGTGAGCATTAGGTTGTCTTACTGATGATTTATGGTTTCGGTTGTTGGCGTGATTCTTCTTCTGACCGGATGATTGATCTTGTTGTGCAATATGTGAGATTTCTCCTACTTCATATCCAAGACCTCTCTTGTCATTAGCATCTCTCTGACTCTTCAACAATTCATCAAGTCTTGCAGAGATAACTTTGAACTTGTCTTTGTACTTATTTGCAGTGGCTAAATCATCTCTCATGATTATGATCTGTCTCTCAAGTTCCTGTTCATTATTCTGGGATTGAATCAACTCAAGTTTCAACATGTCATTCTCATGTATTAGTCTCTTGCATTCATCAGATATGTCCTTTAATGCATGAGCTATGTTTTCTTCATTCTTCTTCTTGTCTTCAATCTCCTTGCACATTCTCATAGTTAGGGCTTGCATTTCATTCTTCAAGGTAGTATTCTCGTGAGTGAGTTTCTGACATTGATCTTTTCAGGCATCTTCCTCATCACTACTCTAATTTTGCTATTGATCATAGAGTCCTTCCTCTTAGCTTGAACAACTGATAGATTTCCTTGGAATGAAATGATGTTTTCTCTAGCTTGCCTTAGTTCATTCTTCAATTTATTGTTTTTCACCTGTTCATTATCAAGATCTTCAAGAGCAAGTTGAAGTTTTTGCTGCAAACCAGTTTCCATTGATTCCAAGTTCCAGATCTTCCTCAAGTTGTTAGACTTCTTCTGAGGAACTAGCTCTAATACCAATCATTGGAATCCAAGAACACTGAGGGGGGGTGGTGAATTAGTGTTTTACCAATAAATAAATTTCTGAACTTATTTCTTATAAACCGGTCAACAGAAAATAAAATAAAATTGCATAAACAAATCAACACATAAATCAACAATACCATAACACCAATATTTATACATGAAACCCTATAAAGGGAAAAAGCACGGTAGGGCTGATACCCACATTATCTATATACTTGATTAAGGTTTACAAATATTACATAGAGTGGATTGCACATGCAATCAGGCTCACTGCCTACAGCTCACTACTTAAGCAGAAGTCTCACTGACTTACACAACATTACACAATGATTTCATACAAAAATGAACTTATAAGATGCATCTAACCATACTGGATAAGTTTCGATTACAGCTCTGTCAACCTCCTCTAAACCAGTTTACTGATACTCTGTTTTGCTACTAGTTGGGATTACGCACGTGAAACTGTGCACAAAAGTTTCCACTCGCTGACCAAATCGCATGTTGTTCTTGATTTGTGATCTCCTTATCTTCTCCATAAAAATTTTCAAAGCCTCTATCACATATAGAGAGAACAACAAGAAAATAATAGTCTAAAACAACATTCAACAAGGTTTATACAAAAACCTTCTACACTTCAAGCTTATATCAAGCTTAGGTGGTTATACCTTTTGTAAATACTTTTCACAATTATGACATAAAATTCACAGAAAACCAGTGCCAACTTCTGCAAACCCTATCATCTTAAACATAACCAAACATAAAGGAAAGATTCATATTCATTTTGAATTGATCTCCAAGAAGGTCATGAAACTCAACAAGCTATATCCGTTCCTTATCTAGGCCTTAGAGTCACCTAGAACTAACTAAGAATTCTCATTAGGAAACTCACATACACATCATTACATTGACTTCACTAAATCTATATATGCCTTACATATATAAACTTTCACCTTATACATAGACCCGACCATCAAATTCAAACAGAATTATTGATTACCCATGAGAAGTTTTAAGTATATTTAATTTCCCTTGTTGAGAGAAATACCTAGAACATTCTTGTAAATTGCCTTGCAACTCATTCAATTAAACAATCCTAGATTATCCAATTAAACCTGTAAATCAATCACACATACAAAGAAGACAACATGAGTTAGGGATCAAATCGTTTGGATCTATATATTAATATCTTTCATCAAAATCTTACATAACTCAGAATGATTTCCAGAATATCAGAAAACCCTAAATATATTTTACCAGAGTTTCTTTACAAATTCTTGTGATGATTTCCTAAATAGTCCTGGTATCCATTTATAGAAAATATGGATGCAACAAGCTTCAAACTTTCCTAGGAAATTCTGTTATAACCATAATTCCCTCTCAAAAGAGGGTAACAATTCTTGCTAAAGGAAATAGGAGTAAAAACCAATCAGTTAACCAGATGGATAGAAGCCAAAATACTTCTCAGTATTCACAGGTTGAGTGCTAGGTGTCTTTAATTCCTCAAAAATCTAATTAGCCTGAAACAAGGAGTTACAAGAGCTAACCAGTTCCAACCTCCCTGGGGTTTGTTACAATGCTACAACATCAATTGATTATTCTTGAGCCTCTACTTCTTGCATCACATACTTATCCTTCCATTATTTGAACACGTCATCACTAGGCCAAGAGAAGCTAACAATTTTCTTCTTCAACTTATTTAATCTTTTCCAAGTGTTCCTTAACTGCTTAACTTTTGTCTCCAAAAAGCCATAATGTGACTTCATCTTTTCAATTTCTTCAATCGTTCAAATGAATAAAGATGTATCATCTGAATTGATGAGATCATTTATCCATTGTGACAATTTATGGCCTAATTTGCCAAGCCATACTTCTTCATCTTTTAACTTTCTTGTGCTAACAAAACGTCCAGGAAATAATTCAAACTTCTGGTTAGCATACTCCTTCCTATATAGGTTTGCTTTTCTCTCTAGACCAACTCTTCTCCCTACCAACCCAGACATACCTTTTACCAACTCACAAGTGGATTTAATAGTGGCATCAATATCTGCCTCTTCATGGGATGAGCACATAAGTTCCAAGTCCGCTTCCCTAGCCATCCATTTATTTAAAATTGGCTCCAGAGTAGCCTTGTCCTCCTTTAAATCAGTCAACATTCTCAAAACTCTTTTCATATATATATACACAATAGAAGTCCCTATTGTGTCAGCAAATTTTAAAATTGTCCCCTGACCTTTTCCTCATATTTACTTACAAAAATAGCCTGCGCCCGCTTCAATTTTTCCATTTCATCCTGGATAGTCTCAGTAGATTGGAAACCGGTAGTCATAGGGTAAAGGGGAAATTCAATTATTGGAATAGTAGATGGAGGCTCATCAAGGTAGAAGATTCACCTTTCTGATATTGCCCTACTATTTGATTCTTCAATTTTATAATTGTACTATCATTTTGAGCTATTTCAATTTTGGCTTCATTATAGGCTTTTAAGATTAACTCCAACTTCACCTAGAGATCAACCTTTTCCTTGGCCTCTTTCTCAGCTACAACCATATTGAATTTTGTGGATTCTAAAATTGTACTAGTAGTCTCCACCACCCCTGTATCCACTCTTTTCACACTCATGCCTCCAAGATAGCTGGACTCTGAGGAGTCTTTCCTCTTTTTGCTCTCCTCCCTTGTTAGTGACCACATGACTAAGGCAGCATGATAATGACTATAGGTCACTCCCTCCAGGGGTTTTATTTCCTTCCTTATTGCCTTGAGCACTAATGCATCTGATATATCCCATTCAAGAAGAATCAAAAATCAAGCTTCTACAATCATCTTCCTTCCTTTCTCTGGGGTAATAGTCTCAAATTCTGTCAACATTTCTTGCTTTATATCTGCCTCAACTGTATATGTATCTTTGTGAGGACATTCATTTTTTCTTTTCTCACATTTTGCCTTGAATTGGTCTATATTTTTTCTCCAAACAAACTACAAAAAGGACCCTGTTTTGACAAAACTATCATTTGCCAGAAACTCCTCACTAGCCTACTTAATGACAAGGTCCAGTTCTTTACCTATAAATTCCTCTACAGTTAGGTCCATTTGGGCACTTGCTAGTTCTTTAGGCATTCCTTCTTGCATCTCCTCATAAGTGAGAGCAATTGCCCCAAGACTTCCTAATTGCAACAGTTGCTCTGCTACTACATGTTCGTCTCCTACATGTGTTGGGGATGGGGAAGGAGAATACAAGGGTTCATCTATCTCCACTTTTGTCCCTATTTTCTGCCTTTTAGGGGAATTGGGGATCTCAACCACATCTTCTAATGCCCTTTTTTCTTTTGAAGTAGAAGGCTCCTCCCTTATCGGCATTAGTACATTGTACTTTGACTTTTTCTGCAATGCATATTTTCCTGGGGAGATCATCTTGGCATAGGAAGGGTTGGCTAAAACTAGTTTGGCCTTTTCAGGATTGGCTTTCATCACAGCCTCCTTCTTCTCCTTTAGGGTTTGCATTAAATCCTCACAATAATCTACCAAAAACTTAATCTTTTCCTCAAAAGGATGAAAAATAACCAGAGGATCATAACTGCTATCAAAATAGTGAATGAAATCCAAAGTTTTCTTAAAGGCTATCTATTTTTCCTTCCTAACTTCTTGCTCAGCTAAATTGAACTTGTTCCTTATTAAATCCTTAGGGAAGTGAAACTAGTGTGCTTTACCTTTACATATGGCCCTCTTCTTAAACATACCACTAAAGAAATCCTTTGAATCAACAAACCTTGCCACTGCAGTAGACAACCTGTATGGTCGAAAGAAATCATCAAAATGTGTCCAACCACCTTTGGTGATTACAAACTGATGTGCTATGGTAATAGTTGGGAAAATTGTTCCTTTCCCTCTATTTTTCAATTTTGCTTCTTGCAAACCTCCAATTTGCCTCAAGATCTCAACAATTCCCATCTTCAATGGGACTTGATAGGGGAGCAAATATGGAGTTCCTCTAAAACCATAAACTCTGAACACAATAGAGATAGGGTACAAATATATATCACCCCAGTTGTGCACAATTTTGATGTCTTCAACAAATTATTTAGGCCTAAGGAATTCAAGGAGAGTTTTAGGAATCCTAAGATTCTAAGCCTAGATGCAAAACATCTATCAAAATTTAAGTAACTTGCATCTTCTCTATCCCAAGACAAGATTGCGGTCCATAATTGAACAAGCATCTCCTCTCCATCCTTTTCCTTGAGCAGGTCTATTTCATTAGCAAAATATTCAACACCTTTGAATAAAAACATGTGCATGAGGAGAGAATACCATCCAAAAGGTCTGTCCACCTTAGCATTCTTTATCCCTATCAACCCCTCATGAATGGCATCAGTGAGATAATGTGCAAAATCAAAAGTCACTGCCAGAGATGGGTTCAAAATCTATGCTATCATGAGCATATAGTGGGCTAGCATAGTAATTTCCACATCTTCACCAAGAACCTAACATAAGGACCAATACATTCCTTTAGCCCTCAAAGTAAATAGGTTTAATGAGAAGGGTTCCATGGTGCTTGGGCCTACTACTGCCAGTCCTCCTATTTTGGCAAAGAATTCTTTCAAGGGGCCATTTATGAGGTGATCTCTCTATGCCTCATAGACCTTCACTAGCATTTCAAAATTGATGGGCTCTAGATAATTTGATACCTCATTGAGTCTAAAAACTCTCCTGAACTCATCATCATTTATTTCAATTAGAGACCCACCATTTACATTCTTCACAATCCTGGTGTCGGGATCATAATTATTTGCAATTTGGGTTAGCGGGTTCACGTCCATAAAAACTCCAGGGACTATAAGCTTCCCAACATCTAATTCCCATATGCTATTCATTGGAGCAGGGGAATTTCTCTAGCTAAACCCCACTTTGAAAATTCCCAAGTCCGCCATTCCTATCTGGGGATCCCTCAACCAATTCCCTTTATCATATAAACCATCACCAATTCTCAGGCGGGAAGATTTAGGCACTAATTCTTTTATTTTAGTTGAAGTATTAGTGGACCTAGTCAATTGCTCTAGAAAATTGTCACAAATGGCTCTCTCTTGATAACCAACCTTCCCCCTGAATTCTCTTTGCGGTGCCATCTGAAAATTATACTTATTTCAATGGAATTTCAAACAGATTATTTGAGAAATCAAACACCCAATGATACCAATCAAACTGTAATTGTCAACAATTGTAGAAACTTACTTGTTGTCTAAGAAAATTTGCTCTGTGCACTGGTTCCTCTACAAGATTCCTTGAATGCAAGCCAAAACTTCAACTCATGTAAGGATTTTTATGACAACTGAGCATTGATTAGAATCAATTAAGCCACATGCTTTGGCAATTAATTCATAAATTGAATTCAAATAAATGGCTCCAACAGACAATAAAATTTCTCTGTGTTCTGTCTTTTTGCTATTTCACGAAGGGTAACCATCGGGCACCTTCGCATTTCAAAACAATGCGCATCGTCAGATCATGCAAAACTTGCATGTTCTTTACCTTACCTGAGTCATCCTCTCTTATAATGGGCCCCACCATTCTTTTGTTGTTTCGTGAAGGGTAACCATCGTGCACCTTTGCTTGCAAAACAACGCACAACATCCGATCATCAACTAACTTCTCAACCTTTATTCTCCACTGTAACTGTTTGTCTTTACAACCGAGTGTAACTGCCACCGCTAGTGGGTTTTCGATGTTTCACAAAGGGTAACCATCTTGCACCTTCGCATTGTAAAACAACATGTGACATCCAATCAAGAACTAGATGCCCGACCTTTAGCTACTTTAGCCTTCAAAGTGGGCCCTTTGTGCAAATTCACTCATCTACAAACTTCGAGCAAATATCTCCATGTGTCCGTCACTTATTCACTCAAGAAATCTATCGGGCTCCACCTTCTAATCGCCACGTGTCTCACCAAACCATGGATTTCATCAACACTGCCACTTTATCGAACGGACCAACTGAAAATCCATTCAGAGCCATGCGTCCTATTGATAGATCACCCTCTGCTTCATTTGCATATCCAACAATCTTGCCACCTAATCTGCCACGTAACAACCAGTTCCTTTTCGCTATTTTGTGAAGGGTAACCATCGTACACCTTCGCATTGTGAAACAACGGCTATTGTTAGATCATCTTGGAGATGCTGAATCTTTACCTCAGGATTTGCTTACCTACCGGGCCTACCACCTTTTCGCTGTTTCGTGAAAGATAACTCTCGTGCTTCTTTGCATTGTGAAATGCTCATCGTCCAATCATCTCAAAGATGCTCGATCTTTAGTTTGGCTTTCCCATACGTACCTTTTTTGCTGTTTCATGAAGGGTAACCATCTTGCACCTTCGCATTGCGAAACAACGCGCATCGTCAGATCAACCGCAAGATGCTCGACCTTTATCTTGGGACCCGCTTACTTTCTCAGGCCCACCACCTTTTCACTACTTTGCGAAAGATAACTCTTGTGCTTCTTTGCATTGTGAAACAACACAAACCATTGGATCAACTGGAACTTGCATGAGCATTATGAAACCTGACAGACAAATAAAAGTGAAATAAAACTTAGGAAAAAGGGGATAAGACAAATAAAATGTTATAACCCGCCTAGGCAAAGACCCTAAAAAGGGACCCCCTTTCAAACAATGGACCGACCCTTCCACTTAAGTGGAAAAAGGTAACAAGGAAACATAAATGCAAGGCTTACAAGATGAAAAATTAAAATTGTAAAACCCTAAACCCTTAGAAAAATAACCCTTAGAGGCAAATGAAACACTGAAACCTTGCAGATTTTAGCGGATTGAAAGGAGAAAATCCCAACACTCAAAATACTGACAACATCGCATACCATCAATCTCTGACTGATTTGCATCACAAATCACATAACCACTAATTATGAAATCCATCGCTAAATGATCTTCATTAAATTCTTGTAACTTGTTCAACATGTTGACGTCAAGATGAAAAATAAAATAAACTTGTCACCTTTTGGATCACAAATTATGATATGCATTATCTCAATGAACATATTTGATGTTAGCCCACACACTACCATAAATTCCTTCAAAGACATTACCGGGTCCCAAAATACCTCAACTGGGTCCTATACATAACCGAGTCCCAAATATATATTACCGGTACCAATACTAACCGGTTAACAAGAATAAAGAAAAGTGTGTGTATACCGGTTGGCCCAATCTATGCAAAATGATAAGACAATGAATCTAGATGAGAAATACCAACACCTAAAGATGAGTTTCCATCAATGACAACCTTAAATGTAATCCACTTTACCAGATGAGTGTCAATTGCCATCAACCTTCACCTTCATGAGAGCAGGTACAGTCTTTTGTTTCTTTTCTTTTTTAACTGCATCCCTTGTTGCCGTAGCAGCTCTGACTCTCTCCCAGGGATGACCTTCTTTGACAAGAGTGTCTTCTACAATCTTTGCCACCTTCCTCTTCCTTGTTAGTTTGAAGAACCTATAATGCAAGTCCATTGATTTCTCCTTGCATGTTCCGAACCTCTCCTCCTTGGTGTCTTCTGGAGCATTCATCAAGTGTTGTGTATAAGTATCCAAGGTAGCCTCATCAACCTCATACCCCATTGGAATTATCTATATTGTCTGGGGTTGACCTACTTCCATCAGACATTCATCCTTGTTTACCATAAAGTAGATCGTCTCGTCATATTTCTTAACAATTTCCTTGGGGATACTCACTCTTTGTTTCATTTTATCCTGAAAAGTTTTAAAGAAAGCCCATAATGTAGTATTTTGATTGTATCTATTCTCAAGTCTATCAAGTCCTTTCTTTATTTGCTATGCAACAGGTCTATCATAAGACCAATGTACTCTGTCAAATCTGGGGATTTGGTTCATGAAATAGAGGGCTAGACAGATAATCAAAGATCCAAATTTAAAGACATGCTTCTTATCTTGTTTAATTTTCTTCAAACTTATCATTATCTCTTCCAAAAGAACACTGCACAGGTCATAATGACCATCTTTCTTGACCATTTTATAAGATGCATGGATATAAATGTTGGATATAGATTCCAGTCTGTTAGATTTATTGTTGGCAATTGGAGGAATTGATTATGTGTTACATTGATGTTTTGCCATTGATGGCAACACCGTCTATTTTGGTTGTTTACCAGTTTCCGCTAGGTTCCGATAGAGCGGTCAGATTGTGATATTGATCCAGTATGCTCCAGTTTGTGGAATTGGTTTGGATTTGTCATTCATGCTATTCAGATGTGTATCATGATCAGTTGGTTCAAGATTTGATGACTTAGGAGTTATCATTTGTTCTAGTAAGGCTTTTGGTCACTAGTAAGGATTTTACTGGTAGAGCTTTGTTGAAGATCTTTTGATGCACTTGATAAGTGGTGTTGGTGTGGCTTCTAGCTGGCTTTCAGGATGCTATTGGTTATCTTGTTCATGTTCCTGTTGATCAGTGGTGTTGCATTTAGGACCAGACCTAATGCTATCTTATTCTGCTAGGTTATGGACTGGTTTATGTAACGTGTTGGTGGATGATTCCAATGCGTTTCTAGTTGGATCTATTGATTGGATTATGTTGTTTGAGTCTTAGGCCAACTTTGTTGACCATTGGATTGCAGGTTTATTGTATTATCTTTTAGGTGGCCAACCTAATTGTTTAGGTCCTGGGCTGGTATAAATATGGTGTAAGATCTCTTTGTAGATCATGGGTTTTTGAGATATAGGATTATCTGTGTATGATAAGGTTGTAATAATATGCGGAGGTTCTGGTTGATCATAGGTGATCGAATTGGGTTGGTGGAAGAGGTTTACGATCTCTGGTGCTGAGCTTAACCAGAACTATATTTAGGCATAGGAGATGCTATTCTTGTAGTTTACTCTTCTTTCGGGATTGTAGTATAGATTTTTTTTGTATTCAGTGAGGCTCCTTTTGTGATGAGTAGTGCGCTCTAGGTTGTTGGCCTCCTGCATGTGCATGCCCCTCTTTTTGTAATCACATACTTACTGCAGAAGTATTATCTGACTATGGGTAGGCTTCCCACCATGGTTTTTCCCTTTATCGAGTTTTCCACATACAAATATTGGTGTTGTCTTTTGTGGATGGTTGGTAAATGTTATGTGGTTTATATTTGTGCTTAACTATTATATCTGATATTCTGGTATTTAGTTTATGTATTCCGGTAATAAGGTTTTAATGCTTAAATTTCTATAATCTGTTAACAACTAATTCACCCCTCTCTCAATTGTCCACTGGTTATCTAAGCTGTCTAAAAATTGGTATCAGAGCTTGGTCCTCTCTATAGAAGCTTAACCGCTTGAGGAAGATCCTATGGCATCTAATAGTTCAAGCTTATCAAGTTCATCTGCAGCTATTTTTTGGAGAGAAATTCCTAGGCTTGATGGAATAAATTATAGTATGGAAGATTCAGATGGAGACTCATCTGAGATGTCTTGGTAAGGATATTTGGGAGATGACTAAGAAGGGATATACACCTCATAATCCGACATCTGGAAATCCTCCTGTGATAGGCTTGGATAAGGACATTGAAAATGATTGTAGATCTAGAGAAGCCATTTTGTGTGCACTTTCTAATCAGCAAGTTATGGGACTAACTGACAAATCAACTGCAAATGCTATATGGGATAAATTGGAGACTCTGAATGAAGGTGAACCTACTATTAAAATTGCTAAAATTGATAGTTACCGAGTGAGATATGAGAACCTGAAAAAATGGAAGAAGATGAAAGGATTACTGCTTTTATGGAGAGAGTTAATGAAATTGTTTTGGAAATTCAGTGTTGTGGTGGATCTTTGAGCGAAGATGAAATAGTCTCTAAAGTATTGAGAGCTTTGACATTGTCTTATAAGATGAAGGATACTGCAATTAATGAGTTGAGAACAATGGAAAACACCTCTGTTAATAGGGATACCTTGGTTGGGAAGTTATCTGCTTTTGAGCTTGAGGAATTTGGTCCTTCTGGAGTTTCAAAATTTGAACCTTCTTTTCATGCATCTACATCATCTACCGACAAGAGTGCTTGGAAAGCCTTATATGCTAAGGAACTGGAGGAAATGAAGAAAGAAGATGAAGAGTTTGAGAAACTTGAAGACTTATTTTCTAGAAGAGTACCTAAAGGTTTGATAGGAAGTAAGTATGAAGGAAAATCATCTTTTATATGTTTTGCATGTAATAAGATAGGTCATTTTGCATCTAGATGTCCTGAAAGGAATTCGAGATTTGAGGAAAGAGCTAGAAGATATTTTAGGTATAACCATGATTATTAGAACAAGCATAAGTACATGAGGAACAACGACAAATCATGCTACTATGTGGATGAGGAAGGTGTGATTGATTCTAATGATGAACCAACACAAGATTCAGCTAGCGGATCCAGCAATGGAAAGGAATGGGTATTCTTGGCTATCAAGAAAGATGATCTGGTACCTAAAGAAAATACCCTTGATACTAAAGTTGAATACAAGGATGAATGGGTGATAGCCAGTGGATGTTCACATCATATGACTAGAGATAAAAGGAAGTTCTTATCTATGCAAGAATTTGATGGTGGTCTGGTTAGATTTGGAGATGACAAAGCATGCATGATCAAGGGAAGATGAACTATATCATTGGATGGTAAGCATGATAATGATAATGTTTATTATGTTTAAGGTTTAAGGCATAATATTTTGAGTGTAGGATAGTTGGTAGATAAGGGATTTTAGTTATAGTTCAAGGATGAAAAATTCAAGATTATCAACAGATTTGGATTAGAGATTGCAACCAGTACTCAAACTAAAGGTAACATCTTTCATTTGAACTCCGGTGAGAAGACATGTTTGATTGCACAAATTGATGAGAGTTGGGTATGGCATAAGAGTTTGTGTCATGTGAATTTTTATTGCATTATAAAGATCAGTTCTACTAAGGCAATTAGAGATATACCTAAGATTATGAATCCCTTTAACCAATATGTAAGGAATGTCAAATGGGAAAGCAAGTCAGAAATTCTTTTAAGAGTATACAAGACAAATATAATGATGTTCTTGATTTTATTCATACTGATTTGTGTGGTCTTGCTAGGATCAAAAGTTTTCAGGGTGATAGCTATTTTATGCTAATCATTGATGACTATTCTAGAATGATGTGGGTTACTTTTCTAAGGGAGAAATCTGAAGCATTTGAAAAGTTTAAAATCTTTGAAGATAAAGTTGAGATAGAGACAGGATTGAAGATTAAAAGCTTAAGGTCAGATCAGGGTGGAGAATTCACATCCACTGAATTTAACAGTTATTGTGAAAAGAGTGGGATAAGGAGATAGTTATCTGCACCTCACACACCTCAGCAGAATGGAGTTATGGAAAGGAAGAATATAACTATCCTAGATGCGGCTAGAACTATGATGATGGAAGCTAATCTGCCTCATACCTATAGGAGAGAAGCTGTGAGCACGACGTTATACACATTCAACAGAGTTCAAATCAAAGGAGACACTAGTAAGACACCTTATGAGTTATGGTTTGGTCATACACCTATAGTTAAGTATTTCAAAATCTTTGGTAGTAAATGCTATATCAAAAGAGATGATTCCATTGGAAAGTTTGATCCTAGATGTGATGAAGGGATATTTCTTGGTTATTCTAATGAAATCAAAGCATATATATGTTATAACAAAAGATTACAGAGAATTATGGAGAGCACTACTATCAAGGTGGATGAGATGAACATAAGTCAAATCCGAACTTATGAGAGAGAACTGGTAGTGGAAATGATCATAACTAAACTGGTAGCACCTACACCAGAACAAAATGTTGAACTAGTTACTCTTGCAGAATCATAAAATTCAACTGTAACTGGAGATCAGAGCAAATGGACAAAAAATCAGAAGACTCCTAAGTATGTTAGGTTAAATCATTCAGAAGATTAGATCATTGGAGACAAGAATAAAGGAGTGATGACAAGAAGAAGGTTGGCAGTTGATGAGGTATGTTAAATTTCTCAAATTGAACCGACATCAGTAATTGAAGAATTTAAAGATGAATGTTGGATGAAAGATATGAAAGAGGAATTACATCAAATAGAAAAGAATAATACATGGACTTTAGTTCCTCGGCCTAAAAATTAGAATGTTATTGGGACTAAATGGGTTTTTAGGAATAAATTGAATGAAGATGGACAATTTTTGAGGAATAAGGTTAGATTGGTTTGTAAAAGATATTCTTAGAAGGAAGAAATTGATTATGATGAGACTTTTGCTCCAGTAGCTAGGATTGAAGCTATGAGATTATTTCTTGCTTATGCTGCCCATAAGAACTACAAGGTTTATTAGATGGATGTTAAGTGTGCATTTATGAATGGAGATCTTGAAGAGGAAGTTTACATTGAGTAGCCTGATGTATTTTCACTTTTAGATGACAAAAACATGGTTTGTAGGTTAAGGAAATATTTATATGGATTGAAACAAGCCTCTAGAGCTTGGTATGCAAGATTGGATAAAAATATTTTGTAGCTTGGTTTCACTAAAGGTAATGCTAACAATAATTTATATTAGAAGATCACTGATGATGATATATTGATTGTTTAAGTCTTTATTGATGATATCATTTTTGGAGGTGAGGATAAGTTATGTATGGAATTCTCTGATAA
This sequence comes from Cryptomeria japonica, assembly GCF_030272615.1. Taxonomy (NCBI): domain Eukaryota; kingdom Viridiplantae; phylum Streptophyta; class Pinopsida; order Cupressales; family Cupressaceae; genus Cryptomeria; species Cryptomeria japonica. The sequence goes on along the minus strand of NC_081413.1, from coordinate 439,674,566 downwards.
TATGAAGAATGAATTTGAGATGTCTATGATTGGGGAGATGAAAATTTTCTTAGGTTTGCAGATTACTTAGACTGATAAAGGCGTTTTCATCTATTAAACTAAGTATGCTAGGGAGTTGTTGAAGAAATTTGGTATGGAAAATTCTAAACCGGTTGGTACTCCTATGGTTACAAGTGAGAAATTGACTAAGATAGATGCATCAACACTGGTAAATCCTACAATGTAAAAGTCTATGATTGGAGGTTTGTTATATCTGACTCAGACTAGACTAGATATAATGAATAAAGTTTGTATTGTATCAAGATATCAGAGTGATCCTAGAGAGAATAATGAGAGTGCAGTGAAAAGGATTTTCAAGGAACAACTGAATATGGTTTGTGGTATCCTAAAGATTATGGTTTTACACTATGTGCATATATAGATGCAGATTGGGCTGGAGATGTTGATGACCGAAAGAGCACATTTGGTGGAGCTTTCTTTCTTGGAAAGAAACTTGTTTCATGGATCAACAAGAAGCAATCATGTACCTCTTTTTCTACTACTGAAGCTGAGTATGTTGTTGATGCTACTAACTGTACATAAGTTCTATGGACGAAGAAAATGTTGAAGGATATAAGGGTGGATTGTAATGAACCGATAGTTATTCACTATGTTAACTATGTTGCTATTGACATATCAAATAATCTAGTATTTGATTCTAAGACAAAGCGCATATCTATCAAGTACAACGTTTTGAAGGAGAAGGTGAAAGCAAATGAAGTTAGACTGGTTTATGTGAACACTAAAGAGAAGATTGCAGATATATTCACTAAACCTTTTCTTAAGGAATAATTGAGTACTTCAGAGATAGATTGGGGGTTTCTACCCCTTTGGTAGAGACCATAGTGATGTTGATTGGCATCAGTTCGGTATGCATTTACAAAGATACTATTCATTTTGGATTTATGTGTTGGCGCTACTACTGAGGGGGAGTAGTCAGCTATGTGGTTCAGTGGATTTATGATTTTTCTTTGATGTTTATGTCACATTTTTGGCATTGATGTCAAAGGGCGAGAGATATATGTGAAAAAAAAAGCTTAACATAATATCAATCAAGGAGAGAGATCAAAGCTTAAAAGGGATACCATTCACAGGGGGAGTTTGTTAACTTTATTGTAATATCATCTTATCAGAGATTGTTGGCTATCTTCCTTTGGGGGAGGCTTGTTTGGCATTTCTAGGCACTTAGATATTTTTCACATCTAGTGTTGCCATCAATGCCAAAGGGAGAGATTGTTGGCAACTGGAGGAATTGATTATGTATATTGCATTGATGTTTTGTCATTGATAGCAATACCAACTATTTTGGTTGTTTATCGGTTTTCAGTAGGTTCCAGTAGAGTGGTTGGATTATGATATTGATCTGGTATGCTTTGGTTTTTCAAATTGGTTTGGATCTGTCATTCATGCTATTCAGATGTGTATCATGATTAGTTAGTTCAGGATTTGATGACCTAGGAACTATCATTTGTTCTAGTAATCCTTTTAGTCACCGGTAAGGGTTTTACCGATAGATCTTTGTTAAGGATATTTTGATATACTTGATAAGCGGTGTTGGTGTGGCTTCTAGATGGCTTTCAGGATGTTGTTGGTTATCTTGTTTGTATTCCTATTGATCAGTGGTGTTGCATTTAGGACCAGACCTAATGCTATCTTATTCTGCCAGATTATGGACCTGTTTATGTAACATGTTCGTGGATGATCCCAATGCATTTTTGGTTGGATCTATTGATTGGATTATGTTATTTAGGTCTTAGGCTAGCTTAGTTGATCATTGGATTGTAGGATTATTATATTATATTTTAGGTGGCCGACCTAATTATTTAGGTCTCGGGTTGGTATAAATATGGTGTAAGATCTCTTTGTAGATCGTGGGTTTTTTGATATAGGATTATCTATGTGTGAATAAGGTTATAATCATATGCAAAGGTTTTGGTCAATCATAGGTGATCGAATTGGGTTGGTGGAAGAGGTTTAAGACCTCTGGTACTGGGCTTAACCAGAACTGTATTCAGGCATAGGAGATTCTATTCTTGTAGTTCACTTTCTTTCTAGATTGTAGTTTGGATTTATTTTGTAGTCAGTGAGGCTCCTTTTGTGATGAGCAGTGCGCTCTAGGCTATTGGCCTTCCTGCATGTGCAGGCCATCTTTTTGTAATCACATACTTACTACAAAAGTATTATCTAACTATGGGTAGGCTTCCCACTGTGGTTTTTTCCTTTACCAGGTTTTCCACGTACAACTATTGGTGTTATCTTTTGTGGATGGTTGGTAAATGTTCTTTGGTTTATATTTGTGCTTAATTGTTATATCTTCTATTTTGGTATTTGGTTTATGTATTCCGGTAATAAGGTTTTAATGCCTAAAGTTATATAATTTATTGACAACTGATTCACCCTCCCTCTCTGTTGTCCATCGGTTATCTGAGTTTTCTAACATTGATACACCTTGTAACCAATAACCATTGCGGAAAAGTTAACATCATCCTCTTTTATTATGCTGATCTTCATCGATCGACCATCAAACTCTTCACTAGTTAGTTTGTTCACGATAGGGTTTGTTAACTTTTGTAACCCTGGCTTCTCACTGATTTGATTCAAGTAGGTTATTGCCCTAATGGCATCAACAATTATCTTGTACGATTGGTCTAGCCACATGAATTCAGCGTGGATCCTTCTCAACATATATCTTACCTATTCCTTCTCATCAAAAGACAAAAAGTTTACAAATTGGGTGAAACCCTTTCTTTGCAACTTCACAAATTTTGGCTTGGGATTGTTGATCTCATCCATGATCCTGTCAATGTATAAATCCAGGATGTCCTTAGAGTCGATTTCTTTAATTTTGTAGTGAATGTAGTCTCGAATATCATTGACGTGCAAAACACCATGTAGAATGAAAGAAAATGCTCCAACCGAGTCATCTTCCATGGATTTGTAGGGGTGTTTCTTAAATACAGTATGGGTCCTATCCTTAACCTCAACCACAAATTGAGTAGCAATGAAAGATGTAGATGCCATTTCAAAATCTCAAAAAATCACTTAGAAAAATGCCCTTCAAGAAATACCTTAACCAACTGATGGATGCGCTAGATCACTTCGCCAGATTGCTTTTAGCTTGCTAAGTGCCTGGAAAATTTGATCACCTTTTTGTTCAGCTTGAAAACACTATTATCAAATTGAAAATTGATTCTTGTATTTGCCCTTTTAACTTTCCAACCCTAATTTCACTTTGAAATAAATGCACCTCAAATATTCAACTGGATGCCCTATTCCACTATTGGATGTCAAAATCAGCCATCTGAATTCCAGATATCAACTGAAGTTCAATTCATATCATCTTTAATCCATCAAATATATATCTCATCAAGGGGTACTACAAGATTTGAATTGGTTTGCCCCCCCTAAGGCCAAAAGCCCTAGTTACCAGATGAAGATTTTTCACCAGATTCAGGCACATATCCATTAGCTGTCCTATATTTATCCTTCTTTACCCACATCTTCTTATGGTGATCTCTGATCTCATCAAACTTTACCTTTTCCTTTTCAACTGATTTGTTCTTGTCATCCAGAGCACTATTTTTGCTTCTGCAAAATTTTGCAATATGACCAGTTTTGTTGCATGCTCTGCAAACAACATTATTCTTCATGGGTTTGAAGTTCATTTGATTCTATCCTATCCTACACTGATTAGAGATATGTCCAAACATTCCACAAACATACCATCTTTTGTTTCTGAAATTTATTCATTACTGCTCTACACACATTTGACTTGTGTCCAAAATTATTGCATATGAAACACTCACTAGTAAAGGTAGGTACATTGTTCATCATATTGTTATTCTTCATCATTCCATTATTCATCTTACTTCTACACTGACTCGCCATATGACCAGCCTTGTTGCAAGTAAAACATCTACCATTGAATTTATGGGAATTACGTTGTCTTAGCAAAGGATTCTTGCTCTTCTTCTGATCAGGTTATGCATTGCCTTGTCCAGATTTGGAGGATTCAACTTTCTCAAATCCTAGGCCTTGCATATCTTTTCCATGTGTCTAAGTTTCCATCATCTCATCAATCCTTGTTGAACTAGCTTTGAATTTGTCTTTGTATTCATTGGTAGTAGCAAGTTCTTTTTTTTTCTTTAAAACTATGCCTAGTAAACTTTTTAACGTGACCGGTGACGCTGGCACGACACGCCCTTCGGCTCCACATGAACGCTTTTGACTTGGAGATATGAACCAGTGAGGCTACAAATGGGGGACCTCATCCCCACACTTCACTTGTTCAAATCCGCAAGCACAATGACCCAGCGAAGGCACAAGGCCTTGCCAGCATAGTGGCCCAACATGGATTTGAACCTTGGTGGCCGCTTCACCAATGAAGTGTTTTAACCGCGACACTACATTTTCTAAGACATTGGTAGTAGCAAGTTCATCCCTCAAGGTAGCAATCTATTTTTCAAGATCTTGACCATTTTTCCTTGATTGTGTTAATTCAAGAATTAATTGATCATTCTCATAGGTAAGCTTGAAGCATTCATCATCTCTTTCCTTCAGTGTTTGTGACAGATTCTCTTCATTCTTCTTCTGATCCTCAATCTCCTTAGTCAGTCTCATCACAATGGATTGCATCTCATTCTTCAAAGCAACATTCTCTCTCTCAAGCTTGTTAACCTTACCAACTTTGTCCTGGAGTTCCATGATCTGATATTCTTTCTCCTTCAAATTTTCCATTAATTCCTTCCTCTTTTCTCTATAGATACTTGCTTGATCCATTAGCTCACTAATGAATTCATCAGCAGCATTCAAATTCTTCTTCAAGGTACAAACCTCACTTTTAGCTGCATCAAGATCCTCAAGTGCCACATTGAGTTATCTTTGAAAATTAGAATCCATTGAATCGGTCTCCCAAATCTTCCTCCAATAGTTAAGCTTCCTCAAAGGAACTAGGATATGGTACCAATGGTTAGAATCAGAGATCACTGAGATGAGGGGGGGGGGGGGTGAATCAGTGATCTACCAGAAGTTAAAACCATAAACTTATTCTTTATCCACTGGTTAGCAATGCATAACAGAAAAGAAGATAAACATGCAACAAGGAATACACAAATCCACAACACCAAAATTTTTATGTGGAAACCCAAAAAGGGAAAAACCACAGTGGGGCTGGAACCCACAATATTCATATACTATGGCCAGGAGTACATAAATATTACATAGTTGGCGAATGCACTTGCATTTAGGCACACTGCCTAGACATGACTTCTCAAATATAGTTGCCTGGAAGGCTACAACCTTCATGGAAGTCTCACTAACTTACAATTTGTTTACAATGAGGAAATAAAATGAAATGAACTCTTAATTAGCATTTGACTATGCAAGAATAACTTCTGATTAACCTCTGAATCTCTGACTGTCTTCTCTCTATTGAATACTCTATTTCTGTCTCAGTCAGCTACTGGATTTAATGCGCACGTGAAACTACATTTAATTGCACCAAAATGAATCACCACAACTCTAACACACTAAGAATGAACCGCCAAATCGATCTTATATATCCGGTCTTATCACAAAAGTAATCACCTTCAAGTCGGCTTCAATAAGTGTAATGTGTAGATTAAGTTGACTTCAATCTTGAACAAAAACATAGCACCAAACCAAAAGATTATAATAACATGCTTTGTAAAGGTCTTCCCAATCACCAAGATCACAAAAATAATCACCAAAAACACTGCAATCATCAGAAATCATTCCGGATCAAAACATTACTGAAATACCTGTTTTACCAGTTAACTGTCTATCAGTTACCACCAACTTCTGGATAAGATGAATTACGACTGCTAGATCGAACCACCAAGAGGAGTTGACATCAATGACCACCCTGAACAAACAATCAACCACCAAAAGTCACCTGAAATCACCGGATGAGTGTCAATTGCCAACAAAAGGTGCAAGGGACTTGTAGGCTGAGCTGCACTGCCTCAAGGAAAGATACAAAACTTGTAGAGAGTAATCATTATATTTAAGAAAGGTAAATGAACATATGAATAAAAATGAATAGGATATTAACAATATGACCTCAAACAATCTCCAAGTATGAAGCTATCCTTGAATCTCCATCTCATGCAACCAGCTTCACAATAATCACCACCCACTTCTTCTGCCTCAAATTTGCATCATTGACTCTATAAATGATACGATCATGTAAGAATAGAATACATTTTTATTCACACACTCATCTAGACTATTAGCATTGATTTTATCTTACTATATATACCATCTTCTTTATTACAAATATCAACTAGGTCATCTAGAGCAAAGGACAAACATAGGTCCTATCAAGTCAGACACCAAAACATAAATATTGTGAAGGTGGTCTAATCAAAGAGATATATAGGACCTAAATATTATATCAATTCTTTCTAAGTTATTTTAAAACAATTCACGTGCTATCACACATCCTCTAGGTTTGACAATAAGGTAATGTTTAGGTAAATCAAGTAACACATAACTAATCAACCCAAAACATATCTTCCAGATAAACAAGCCCAATGCAGTTCCTCACACACTAAGGTAGGACACAAAATATATGCAATACAACCATCAAAACAAGTGAAGATTCCCAAGAGTGCATTGCAACCAAAAGAATAACTTCTGTTGGCCAAATCAAAGAAGTTATCATGAAACACACATTTTAGACACAATGTACCATTCAATAGATCTTCCATCATCATCTAGGGCATGTAGGGACATTCCTCGAACATCAAAAATCATTCCCAATAACTTCTTTCTCCTTTCCATTTCAAGAACATACTGGAACAACACAATTAATACAAAACACTTCATTGAGGAGAGCTAGTGATACCAGTCATGTAAAAAACACCATTATCACCTCTTGCAGACATTACCAACATATAAAATTGACCTGAGACACATAAAATATGTTACGAACATGTCCTCCAAGACACAACACTTGAAAGATCAATGTAGAGAATTATTCAGAACAATTCTGACAAACAACCAAACTATTAACAAACTATAGTGACCAACCACATCAGTTGCAGCACCAAGGACCTAAAATGATAGGAGTGCAATATCCACAGAGCATGAACATTAAGTTGAAGTTTACAAGACCATATCTTCTCACGCAAAATTATATTCATAAGGTCAATATCTCCATTCTATTTCCATGCAAATAATTCTCATCTTAATATCTCAAACCATTAATATCATCATCTGTCAACTCATCATACAAAGTGTACACATCAAACATGAAGAAGGTGGACATCCATAAAACATTTGCAACCAATGCTGATTTGTTCCCTATCTCAATTACAACAATTGACAATTAGCTACCAACATCATAACTACTTTAATAATTACAATAATTATCTATCGAACCAATCTCCATATCATGAATGACAACACAAGACTAATAAAATATAATGTCAAAAATAAGAAGGTTGACATCAATGACAACACATATTTCCAAAAATCTCCCCCTTTTTCATTGATGACAACACTTACTGATTTATGCATAATGCAAAGTCCTCTCCTTCCATATCTACATTCTCTCCCCCTTTCACTAACTTATCTAATATCTATCCCCCTTGGACAAACATCAAGGAAAATGGATGCATGCCTTTACTTGATTTTGCATTCATATTATTTTGCATTGTCTCTGATTTACATTCTTTTATTTCAACAACAACTAACCAACTATCTACTCCCCTTGAAAGCAACAATTAGCGTCAGTCTAGCAGAAAAAATGACACATTTAAATTCTTCTCCTTGATAGATGCACCAACTTATGCATCTACTTAGAAGGAGGGGCAATAACATCTAGCTTTCATCTAAGATACTCAAAGGTATCTTTTGAAAGTGCTTTAGTGAATATATCTGCAATCTAATCTTTAATGGGCACATACTCCAATCTAACTTCATTCTTTGTAGCTTTCTCCCTTAGATAATGATACTAGATAGAAATGTGTTTGGTTCTTGAATGCATAACTGGATTCTTTGAAATGTCTATGACACCTGTATTATCACACACAATGGTAAAGGTCATCATATTTCACCTTAAAATCTTTCAATGTCTACTTCATCTACATCACCTGAGTGTAGAAGGATACTACATCAATGTATTCTGCCTCTAGAGTGGATAAGGAAATTGAATCTTGCCTCTTACTGAACTTAGAGGTAACTCAATAGCCATAAGACTCTTATACACAACCTTTATCTAACACACCTCATATGTAGGAGATACAATACAAGAAACCGTCAAATGGTATTACAAAACCATGGGCTAAAACCACCCAATAAAGTAGGACTGACCTTATCTCCAATCTAGATGCCCTATGATGTGTCAAAACACGCACCACCATGTGCTCCTCCCTTTTACAGCTCATTTATGTGTCCGATGCAATTTTATATTTCCTATTACAGGAGTCCAAACTTTTGAAGGCCATAACTTGTGAACCAGGTGTTCGATTAATGAACTGTTTGATGCCCTAGAAATATCACAAAGTTCTCTATCACCTTGTAACCCACTATGCTAGTTACACCCACTTTATAGGGCATTTAGAAGGGTCTAAAGTCATCAAAATTAATTTTAAACCTTTCATTGCACCCTTCAAAAACAAAAACTTTTATATCTTCAAAACTAGCTGTGATCTTGTGACAAAAATTTACCAGCATGCATATCTAGCTAATCCAAAGCTTTGGGGAGAATTTTGCACCATTTTGTGCTCAAATGAAAAATTTACTATAACTATTAACATCATGTAAATACAAGGTTGAGACACCATTTTCCCCAAATTCCCTCACTTGTTGAACACCTTGCAAGAGAAAAGGGAGTATCTACACAATAAATTAATTTATAGGAGCCATGAGGCCCACAGACTCTGAACACCATCTGAACTTCTCTATTCTCACAACCTTAATTAAAAAATCTAGAATATTCATCAAAGTCTCTACCTTAAATAGATTTTCCTTGCCATCTTCAACCATATCTCTGACAAAATGGTACTGAACATCAATATGTTTGGCCCAGGCATTAAATGTTAGGTTTTTACCTAGGAAGATCACACTCTGAGTGTCACAATAAATTGTCACTACAACTTGTTTTATTCCAATATCTGAACATAATATTTTAAGCCAAATGTCTTCTTTACAAGTATGAGTAGCTACCATATACTCTGCTTCTGTAGTGGACAAATCAACCACAACCTATCGCTTACCCATTCAACTAATTGCACCACCAAATAAAGTAAATATATAAGAATTGGTGGATCTTCTGCTATCAATGTTAGTTGCCCAGTCTGAATCTGCATAACCATGAATATCAAAGAAAATCATGTCTCCAACCAAATTACCATAATAACACAAAAAATACTCTAAGGTACCCTTCAAATATCTAAAGACTCTTTTGATTTCATCCCAATAATATCTACCGAGATTAGACATATATTTGGAAAGAACTCCCACTTCTTGGGCAATGCTTGGTCTAGTACAGACCATATCATACATCAAACTTCCAACTGCACTCTAGTAAGGCACTTTTCTCATGTCTTCCATCTTTGATGAAGATGTAGGACAATTTGAAAAAGATAGTTTCATTTCAACTGTAAAAGAAACACACAATGGTCTGCAATCCTATATGTCGACCTCTATAAAACTAAATTCACATACTTACTCTAGCCTAGCCATAGCTTTTGGTTTACTCAATCTCTTCTCATTTCCATCCTAAGAATGTGTTTTTTTGCACCAAAATCTTTCATTTCAAATTTAGTAGTAAGCTAAGACTTTAGTTCTGAAATCATACCTTTCCCTTTACCAATGAATAACATATCATCAACAAATAATGAAATGTATAGGAAGTGATCACCATCAGATTTATAATAAACATAGTGATATGATTTAGAATGCTCAAATACCAAACTCAACACATATGTATCAAACTTGTGGTACCACATCCTAGGAATTTGTTTGAGGCCATACAAAGATTTCTTCAATTTACTGACCAAATTACTTTTACCTTTCACAACATAGTGCTCTAGCTGTGTCATATAAATATCCTCCTCCAAATCACCATGAAGGAACTTTTAGTAATTTTCACATCCATTTTCTCAACCTCTAAATCATAAGAAACAACATTAGAAAGAAAAAATCTAATGGATGCCATTTTTGCAACAGGAGAAAATATCTCACCATAACCAACACCCTCAACCTAAGAGTATCCTTTTGCAATGAACCTTGCTTTGTACTTCTCAATGATTCCATCTAAACCAATATTTTTCTTGAACACCCATTTACAACCAACAGGATTTCATCTTTCAGGCAATGGTACAAGATCCCATGTATCATTCTTTTTCAAAGCTATCATTTCTTCTTTGATAGCAATCTTCTAGTATTTTGCATCATTCATACCTAATGCCTCTTCTACAGATCTATGCTCATCCACATTAGTATTCAAAGAAAAATACATCTCCAATCATCAGGTGAATACCTTTCAGGTGGTTGTTTGTGTCTTGTACACCTTTGAACAAGCTGAGTTGGAGGTTCTTCCTCCTCTTTTGAAGATTCAGAGCTAGATGAGCTCTCATCAACTTCTTTCCTATCAAGTGGTCTCAATTCAACTCTTTCAAGCGTAGAATGGGAATTGAATCACATCTTCTTGTTTAGTCTATTATAGTTACAATATAATAGAAGGAGACTTAATTTCTCTAAAAATAAGACTTCTACTATGAATTACCTTTTGTGCAATAGGGTCCCAGAGCTTGTATCTTTTCACACCATAACTGTAACCAATGAAGATACATTTTTCATCGCCTTGTTCTCCAACTTTGTTCACTTCTTCTTTGGCACATGTGCATATGCCTCACAACAAAAAACTCTAAGATGTCTCAATGAAGGCTTGTGGCCTGAACATGATTCCTATTGGAAATGTTAAAAATTGGTTTTAATTGTGCCCTACCTGCATGTTGAAACATAGGGTTTAGGGTTTTCAAAAAAGAAGGGTTTTATGCCTATCAAGTTTCTCCCTTTTGTTTTCCTTGGGCTATGTTATATTTTGAAAATGAATTGCGTTTGTTAGTGCTCATGTTTTAAGTCATCGACAGAAGGGTTCTTCATCCTTTGTTTACCAACCTCGCAGATTAGGAATCACCGATCATAGTAGGTTTTTTAATTTTTCATTATGTTCCTAAGTATCGCAAAAATCCCCATGATAAAATGGTTTTAGAATCCCCTAGTAAGGTCCCCTTGCATGATCACTTTACCCATAGAATGTTACCACGTGGTAATTTATTCACTTAAGTCTTCCTTGTGTTTTGAAGGCCAGGGGATTCTGGGATGTGTATGCAGGCCTTTCCCCGCCATCCCTTAGGTTGTAAAGTTGTAACTTCTAAAGGCCGCTGGATTGCAGGATGTGCTCCAAGGATGAAGTGTGCACCACAAAGATTATCAATTAAGTAGAAGAATGTGCTGCAGGATGGCAGGATTGTGGAAAATGATGCCTTGCTTCCCTATGAGGGGCTGCAAGTAAGGAAAGTATTGCTGTGGGGTAGCCGGAACTAATAAAGTATTGACCTCGTCATCCCGTGATGGCAGAAACAATGAGCAAAGGACTTCGCAGGATGACTTCTTCGGACAAAGAAATCCTACCCTGCTATCTTGCAGGGGGGGGATGTGAAAGACAATAAAGAGGAAAGCGGAGGAGTCATGCATCATGGGAAAATGAGGAAGTCCCTGAGCCCCAGAGAGGGAGTTCCCTGTGGGACTAATAGGCACCCAAAGAGTGTGGTGCAGGGTTGCGGGGTAAAGCATTTTTGCTCTCCCTGCTATTCCGCAGGTGTCTTGGAAATAAAAGGCAAGCACTGTGGGATGGAGAAACAAAGAGAAACATTGAGGCCCTACTATCTTGTAGGGTGTGTAATGATAGAAAGGAGACATTGTGGGAAGCTAAGGCAACAAGGGAATAGTGATTCCCGCTATCCCGTGCCAAGGTAAAGGTTACCTTGAGGCCCTCATGGGATACCAAATGATAACAAAGTATGAGGATCTCACTATCCTGCATGGGTACATTTTTCATAGGTATGGCAAAAAATGAAGACTCAAACTATCTAGGGTAGTAGATTAATAAAGAAAGGGAGCCATACCAGTGGTCAGAGATGTCAATGTGAGATTAGGGCCATCCATTGGAAGATAAATGGTCATGTTTAAATCTTGAATCCACCATCTCTCAAAAGCTCGCACAAATGAACTAATGGTGATTCATTTGAGAAAATAAAGGCAAAATTCGAAGTGTATTTTCACTTCACCCTGCGATCAGAGAGAAAAGCAAAGAGAAAAAGGATGAACCAAAGTGATTAGAAGTGCTTCTTAGACTATCTACAACACCCACTTACATTGAAAACTACAAGTTGAGCCTCTGCATCTTCCTTAGCACTTTAATAGAGTAGTTTAGAGGTATTTGCCCATGAATTTGATAGTTGTTTCCCTCAGATTACAAGAATAGGTTCGTTTGCATAGGGTTTATTATTTTGAACATAACAATGGCATCCCTAACTGAAAATGTTGCCCCTAATACATCTCAAGAGTCTTCCCAAGATGGAACAGAGCCTGCCCAGCCTGAAATTACCCATGCCATTCCTTTAGCAATTATTCCACCTATCCTTGCTATTGCTAACAAACCTGCAAAGGAGAAGAACCCTCCAATTGCTGCTCAAAGTCCTCAAGTTGAATCAAGCAATCCTCCTTAGCAAAAATCTAAAAATCCAAAAAGGAAGAGTGTTGTTAGGAGGATTGTTGTCAAATCCTCTGATAGAGAGCCTTCTGAGGAACCCAACTCTACTCCCAAGGCCAGAAGACCAACCAAAAAGAGGAGAAAGACTACACCCAAGGAGCCATTAGCCCAATCCTTTGTACAAATGGTCCCAATTAAAGATAACCCACAGGAAGAGGGGTCTAACCCTCAAGAGGAAGCTCCAAAACCTAAGAAGAGAAGATCTCATGCAAAGAAGCTTGCATTTGCAGTAACAACATTATCTAAGCAAACTATTGAAAATAGAGCCCTCTCCCTCTTCCCTTGAAAACCCATCAAAATCTCATAAAGAGAAGGCAAAGGAGGCCCCATCTTCTTTTGTGCCAGCTAAAATAGTAGAAGAACTCACCCAAGAATTGGAAGAAAAGTTGGAGGTCGAAGAGGAAAGGAAGAAGAAGGAGCTCTGCAGTCTCAGCCAAAACCTTCTGGAAATGTTCAAAGGCTCCAACATGATGGAAAATTTCAAGAGCAATTTTGGAGACAAAAGCTCCCAATGCAAGGATGCCCACACCACTGAGAGAGGGTGGGATATCTTCCCTTTCTTTTATGGAAATAGAGACAAAGCTGCTCCAGTCTCAAACCCCTAGAACCTTAAATTGGGGAATATTGTTGTCCCCAATGTGTTTATAGAACCATTGTTGACTAGAGAGCTGGTCTGGCATTACCATCCTAAGAGCATGACGGTGAAGGATGGCAATGGATCCATTCTGCTGGATGTAAGAAAGGAGGCCATTGTGGAATGTTTTGACCTAGATATGAGTGCATTGACTAAAATCAACAAGGTTAGGTTGTTGGGAGAGTATGCAGCTAGGATAAGGCTTTACAGTGGAAAGATTTTTCCCTTGTATTTGAAGAAAATATACAAAAATGCCATGGGGTATCTTTTTGATTAAAAAAAGGAGCCATTTGAGATTAAACTCTTTGGAGATTATTTTTTTAGGACCTATTATGCCATATGTCAAGTGATGGGGGAGGACTATGGTCTAACTAAGATCCCAACTAAGTATTTAGTCATGGCAACAAGAATTCAATTTTGGAAACCAATGAATTATATGATTTTGTTTCATACTTAGAGGACCAACTGCATGATGGGCTAGTAGTAGCTAGGGATCAGAGGGAAAATCTGAAATTCAAACATTATTCTTTGATATGCCACATGTTGCTATTTCAAAACATGACAAGATGGAGTGATGCTTTGAAAATAAAGAAATGCAACCCAAGGACAAGGGAAAGGTAGCTAGTCCAAAGATGTACTCTGATCTAGGATAAAGGTTATAGATTCGCACACTACAAAGTCTTCAGTGATTGTTTTGTCATGAAGGTCCCGAGGATGATGGGAGTCAGAATGCCAAGGCTACCCCTTCACATTATAAAGATTTTAAGAATGAAAGATGCCCAGACTAAGAATATTGGATAACCCGAAGGGGCATTCTCTCATAATTTTGGTGACTTTTTCTTCTATTCTTATTGTATAATAATTAGAATCTATGGGTACCCTTAGCCCCCTCATTTTCTCCCATTGACAGTCCTCTCAAGACTCACCTTTATTGAATTCATGGGAAAAAGGTTATGGATAGAGCAGGAGATGGTCTGAGTTGTAAGGAAGGGAAAACACCTCCCTAGGACTATAGTTTTTGAGGATCTCTCTGTGGGCTCCAACACACTTGAGTAGGTGCAAGGTTTCATAAAAAACAATTACAAGCTCACAGTTGGTCGAGACATAAATTTTGGTCTTGAGGGATATATGAATGATTTGAGACCTCAGAGGCTCAAGGTCAAGGGTTACTCTCATCAATTCAATGAGAAGGAGGATTACATGAGAAATATTGGCCCCGTTGAAGCTGACCAAATGAAAGAAAAGTGGGATTATTTAAAAAAATTGGAGAAGGAAAGAAGGGAAAAGGATCCAAGTTTCAAGGGTTTTTGTTCTAATATGCAAAGTGAACTTGGAAGGATGATAAGCGTGATAAAAAATTATGATTATATACTTGCATCTGAGTTGAAAAGAAGGACATGGCAATGGGTAGAAGAACAAGAAGAGGAGGAAGAGGAAGAGAGGCCATCTTATGTGCCTTCAGAATTAAAGGGGAAGGTAATTCTTACATGATAATCTTCATAGGTTGCTCCCTCATAGCCTACACCATCACATGAAGCCCCTACATCAGAACCAGTAAGAAAAGTAGATAAGGGGAAGGTAAAAATTTGTGATTTTGTTGTGGTCATTGAACCAAATTTTGATACTAACATTAGACCACCCTCTCCCCCAAGAGATACTTTTGAGGAGGATGAAGCAACAAAAATTCTTGTGGACCTTGATATGTCTTTAATCTTAAGCGCCATCCTAGTTGAAGAAACAATATATGATGGGGTGATTGCTTCCAAGCAATTCATGTCTGATGATGATTTTTTCAACATCTTGAAGTTTAATTCATTCTGGATGAGGGAAAAGCTGAAAGATCTTCTTGAATAATAACTTCAAAATTTTGACAAAGAAAGCATTAGGTGCACCCCTCAAGAGGGGAGAGAGATTGTAGAAAAAGTGACATTTTGCTTGTCCCGAGATGGGACCTGGAGAAGATTTTCCTCCTTGACTAGGTCATGAAGAAAAAGGACCCCATTTATGCTCAAGAATTTGGCGAGCATGGATCAGGGGTGAATCCAAGTATAAAGTCTTTTCCAATTTGGTGAAGGGTCCCTAGTAAAAAGAAACCAATGGTGTTATTTAGGGTAAAATAAAGGGTCAAAAATGCAATAATCAAGACTCTTGTTGACACATCATCTGTGGAGGCATCAATAATCTCTTTCCATGCTACACATTTTGCAAAGTTGGAAGCATAGGAGGAGGCCAAAAACCATGAAATTTTGTGAAATAGGCATGTAGCCCTAAACCAAGACCATGGCAGACCATTCATTGAAAATCTAAGGTTGAAAAAGGATTTGGATGAGAGAGACAGAGGGACTATAATAGGGCTTAAACCTAAGGATCTTGAAAAATTAAAGGAAGAGCTCCAAAAGGCAAAGGATGAGGCCAACAAGAATTATTTTGAGATTAGGAAGGCTTCAATTTTACAAGTGTCAAATAAAGTTATTAAGAAATTGAGCGAGGTCAACACCTCATATTCTTTGACTTCACAACTCCATAGCCAGCTGGATGGAATTCTTTCATTTTTTCAGCCAATCAGGGCCACTTGGATGCCTAAGGGTCAAGATTTAAAAGAGGTCATGCTGGTAGTTAAAAATGTGGCCTCTCCACCCCAATTTATAGGGGTGACTTGGAAGAATTATAATTTATTAAATAAAGAATTACCTAACATTGAGGATGAGAAAAAGGAATTGGTTAAAATGTTTGATTCTTTCCAAGGATTGAAAAACTGGGATATCCCCACAATTTTGACAAGTGAAGGACAAATTAGAGCCTAGAAGAGTGGAAGAAAGGCTTCCAGGATGTCATAAATGTTGTTTCGACTTCCTTGGCTACTGTTCCAGTCCAAAGTGATTCATATTATAATATCATTGATAAGATTATGGAGGTGGATTTCATGTACCATAGATTCACTTTGGAGGCCGCAACTCTGCCAGCTCACAAAACAAGGGAAGCAATAAATAAGTTGCAGAGTTTGAGGGGTTCCTCTTGGCCATTGGACAAGATAGAAGCCCTACATAGAAAAATCGCTCCTTGGAAGAGGAGCAACTTGAGGGATAAGACTATTATTTTTTCTTATATTTTGTTACTTTGAATTTTGTGTAGGTTTTTGATTTTGAGAAGAATTGATAAAAGTGTTCAATCATCAAAGACAGTTCTCCAGGTTACCTGCTGCCTGACGCCAAGGTGTACTTTAGATCTTGACAGAAGCATGTGTTAAAGTACCAATAAAGGGGTGGTTTTGTAAACTTGCAGTCTAAAGAATCCAAGATGATGCCCTCTTAGATCCTCTGCATTTAATGCATTAGAGAAGTGTGCATGCAGGGTGACAAGGACAAAAGGCCTTAGGGCAGATTGTAATGCATTGTAATTCTGACATGTGTCTTCTTGGCCCGAGGCTTGTTTTTCTCCCTTGTGTTAAAAAAGGGAATTCATGGCCAAGAAGAAGGATTCAAAATTTTTGCTTAATATGTACTAGGATAGCTTCAAAGCAATTTAATGACAGTTAGCCTTTTGCAGGTTTATTGAGCACAACAATTTATCATGAATTTATCAATTTTATTCTGAAAATCAATAAAGACAATATTCATTTTCTTTCTCATATCTCTTGTATTGTGTTGTTCAACTTGTCTTCTCTAATGGAGAATGTGTATGTCTTGATAGGTTTCATTTCAAGTAAAATGAATTAAATTTTGTCTTGAATACTGCAACATTTGTGTGAGAGATATTTTGAGGAAGTTGTGGATACATAATCAATCTGAACATTTTAAGCAAGTCTTAAATGTTTTTTATTGGGTCTTGATGTTGATACCATGATATTGTTTGTCTTTCAGCCTGTTATTTGACTCTGTATTCCCCTTGAATAGGAACTAGTCATACTTTTCTAAAGTCTAGGATCATTTCAACATTCTTATTTCACCTTTTATATTTCATTTTTTAGTTTTTCTGCATTAGGAGTAGAATAGATTAGAGCCAAGTTTCAATGCAAGTAAAGTGATGTAATGTAAGGTTCAAGCCAAAATTAGTAGTTCATCATACTTTCCTTGGTATATTTTCATTGAAAGCATCTGCTATGCACTGCAATGTCTGTTAATATAAAGTTAAAATACTATAAAACATTGCAATAGGGGTACCCACCTAGTGAAAGGAAAGAATAGTGCAGAAACGCCTTCCTAATGTCAATTAACCGGGAAGATCATGCAAGAATGTAGTTTAAAACTTTTATAGAATGTTAAGAATAACATAGACAAAACACATAGAATCAACACAAAGACAGAACACCAAGAATTACATGGGAAAACCCTTTCAGGAAAAAAACCCACCACCAACAGTTGAAATACTTTATTTTCAGTAAATGAATTTACAATAAAGTTTCAGTCTGGAACTACAGGTATTTGTTCTCAGATTCTCATAAACTGGACACTACAATCGGATCCCGGATATCATTTTTTCACCATAGTTATCCAATGGCTACATATATCAGATTGTCATTAGTTCATTTGAGCAACTGCACCAATGGTTTGAAGTCTAACCATCTGCATCGGTCTGCATTCATGAGAAACACAATATCCCATATGCACTAGGAAGTCAGGTCGGTTCGTATTCATATACATCGACAAGACCATCTTCAGTGTCCAAGTGTTTATCTTTTGGACTCCGGTTCAAGCACACACCCATAGTTAGTGTCTACTCCAATTGCTCGACCTCTAGCTCACATCTTTGCCAGTCTATCATAGACTCACCACCGGAATGAAGCTCTTCTTTGTCGTTGGGTCACGATGGAAAGTCTAATGAGAAATTTCCCATCACGACCTAGCGACCACCATCAGATCTTGTATGATCACCATCCAATCATTTGCAATCTACTCGGCCTTTAACTCGCCTTAGCCACTCTCCTGCTGGGTCCCACCACTTGGTCGCCATGTCACGAGGGATAACATTTAGGGCACCTCACAACCTTGGTACAACAACAACCACTGATAGTCCCAAAATTTTACTCCATTGTTGGTCTTCCTCGGATCTACTATTGGATCTTCTCGATTTACATGACCCTTATCTCACCTAGGCCGCTCATGTAATGCCCCGCCAGGAAACCCCTAAGGGTTTAAGTTAAAATCACTCGATTAGAGTGTAAATAATTTTATTTTTTTTAATAATAATTAAGAGCGGTAATGAAAAGTTACAAAATTAAGATAATTAGGAGTTATCTAAAACTTAGATACCACAGCAGAAGGCTAAATCAACCTAAGGAGTTTCCCAACACGATTACGTAACCTTACTCCCAACTCAACACGCGTCAATTGATCCAGTAAGCTGGATAACTTAATTACGAGATAATGCATAAGACTTGATTATACATATGTTCAATGATTTGACATCTTATAATTTTAGGAAGTGTTCATTTACTTTGGGTGGTTAAGAGGCCATTGTGAGGTTATTTATTCAATGCACTTTAATTCATAATTTCATTAGGAGGCCTCCCAAAAAGGTTCAAGCGTTTAATATAACGAAGTTCATTCATTTGGGTTTTAAGATAACCACCCACATTTGGTATTTTTATTAAGTATTAAAAGTATGGTTAATAAGATGAGATACATTCATTAAGGATTAAACTACAATTAATAGAGTGAGGTCCCTTCATTTGATTTCATGCATAGCCAACCAATGAGTTGTAGTTCTTTTATGAAAGATAAAATGTGAGCAGCCATAGAATTCAGTGAAGTTTTAATAATGCTAATAGATGGCTAAATTCATTAAGGTGAAAATGTATTAGGACACATGAGTTATTCCTTTAAATTAAAATATAGTTAGCAAGATGATATTCAACATTATAGGATTAAAATACAAGTTCATAGTGACGTTCTTTCATTAGGATTAGAATATAACCATCTTATTGCATGTCACTCCTTTTAGTTAAATGAAGTTAATATGAAAGATACATTTACTAAGATGGAGATATAAACAACTATACAAATACTTCCCATTTTAGTTCAATTTTAGCAATCATAAAGGGATTCTTTTATTAACGTTACAATTATGGATAAATGGTCGAGTTAACCCAATCTTCAAGTTAATTTTGGTAAGGATTATTGTCAAGATTAAAATGTGAAATAACTAAACAAATTCATCCAATGCAGTGAAACATAGTTAACATGGCGTTACTCATTTAAGAAGATAAAAGTAATTACCTATATGACGTTCATTCTTTAGATTTCAACTTAGAAATTATAACATTAATTCTAACTTTGTTTCCCACAATCATTTGTTCAATTTACATGCTTAATAACAAGTTAATCCAATGATGTAATCTAGCAAGATTCTTTCCACTATTACTACTTTTAATTCACATTATCAAAATACTTTTTCCATAATCTTAATTACAATCTCCCACGAACCTGATTACTACATTTGTCAAGATGAATAATTTTATGCACTTAGATTTAAATTCATTAATTTCCCATCACACACTTATGAATAGCAACCATACATGATAACTTAAAGCATGAAACAAAGGAGCTAAAACATCGCATAACATAGATATGATCTTGGAGTTCACCCCTAAAGGGCTACATCTCCGGGTCTGCTCAACTGCAAGACCCCTCTGGCATTTAATATAGTTAGGAATACATAATTAATATGTCTGTTACATTTTTGCCACTTAGGCGATCACAACCAAAATACAAATGACCACTTTGATCCACAAATCCTAATTGACTTCCACGTAGAGGCAGAACCAACTGAGCATACTAAAAAGGAAATACAAGGTTCATTGCCCAATAGTACTCTATCTAGAGGCCTAAGACTTAACAGGTGCCCCACTTTCAACAACAGGTTCCAGACAAATACATCAAGGTTTGCCATCACTTTAGCAAAGAAAATACAGAACTTAAACTTACAAACTTTCCAATTCGATACGTTACCAAACTCCCATCCATTCTTCTAGCATATCAAGGAAGTAATAGCAAAATATACGAAGGTAATCTAGATTCATCTTTTCATACTCTCCTATACTTTAGTTTTCATTTCTAAAATTTCCGAAACATCTTAATTAATCAAATCGAAAGACAATTCTTATTTCAAGGAATAAAAAAAACAACATCTTATTAAAATATATATTTCATAGTGTTAACAATAGTGTTATATTTCAAAGGCTTCAAATAAAGGCATTATTGGATCTCCTTACCAAAGATTACCTTTCCTATTAAAATGAGAACCAAATTTAAACATTCGTTGGTATAAATTTAATAGCCGAAGATCAATAAATTATAATTAATTTACAACTTGAAACGAAGTATGCAATCTCCATTATATATATATATATTTTAGCAACTAAAATCTAAATTTATAAAACATAGATCTTCTACAAATTCATTATAAACTCCCTTTTTTTTTTTTTTTTTCTACAAATACCCCATGGCATTTTTTTATTTATTTTTGTTTATAAACACTAATATTATAATATATATATTTTTTTTGTTTAAAAAAAAAATATATAAAAAAAAACACATAAAACAATTTCCATATTTTATTCTGGAACCCTACCTGTGGGCCCCACCTCCCATCTCAGGAGTGGTTGGAACCCACACGCGGGTCCCTGCGGCCCACAGCGTGGACGCAGATCCCTGCGAAACCACACTGTGGTCGCAGGTTCCCTGCGGCCCACAACGTGGACGCAGGTCCCTGCGAGCCACACTGTGGTTGCAGGTCTCCCTGCGGCCCACAGTGTAGACGCAGGGTTCCCTGCGGCCCACGTTGTGGACGCAGGTCCCTGCGGCCCACATTGTGGTCGCAGGTAGACTGCGAGCTACGGCGGCGCCACGGGGAAGGGGACAGGTTGAGCTTCGGCTCCCCCCCCTGAAACCCTAAAATTTACCCTTTTTTTTGTTTAAATTTTTTTTGTATAAATTTTTTTTCTACTCAGTCTAGTTTCGTCCCAAACCAAATTTTACTTTTTTTTTTTTTAAATAAACACAAAATGAAATAACTAACTCACATAAATCCTCATACCCTTTTTTTTTTTTTCCACAGCCACAAATATTTTCCAGATTATTTAAGCAATAGATTTGAGGAAGGTTTTTTTTCTTCTTTCCAAAAAGCCCAAGAAACCATGGTCAATCTTAAACCAAGAACAACCAAGCCTTCAACAAAACTAAAAACTAAATCTTAAGAACACTCATGGGTAGTATTCCTTTCTATTTTTCTAGCATTTCATGGAGGACATAACAATAAACAAAAGGGTAGATTGGAATCCTACCTCCAAACGCATTCCGGGAAGAGATTTTTGACGAAGAGCTCCACCTGCAACTCCAAGCCAATCTCCCATTTTTCCCCAAAAAAAAGCTCCCCCATCTCCATTTTTTTTTCCCAAAAAACAAGCTCTCAAGAAAGAACCCCCCCAAAAAACATTTCAAAACTAGGTTAAAATGAGAAACCCTCTTTTTGCCCCAATTTTCAATTTCGAATTTAAGCATTTATTTATTTTTATTTTTTGAAAATAAAAGGAACATGAAAGTGGAAATCATTATTTTCCACTACTCAACAAATCTAACTTGTTTTATTCTAATTAAAATTTACATGCTTCTATTTCTTATTTAATTCTAATTTTCATCTCTCTAAATATCAATTTAGGCCTACATTTATATTTTGAACTGTTAACAAGGGTGAGGTATTTAAATTAATTTAAATTTCAAAAATCAATCCTTTATACTATATCAATTTTGCAAGTAAAAAGAATAATTTCCTTTTAATTAATAAAATCTACCCTTTCTGTTCCAAAATGCGAAAATGATAAATTTTATTTCTATTTCCCAAATGATTTTAAATCTTTCCTTTCTAAGATGCATAACTCATTAAATTCGTTATTATTAAAATTAGCTATTAAATTGACTCGCTATAACATAATAAGTGACCTTTTTAAATAAATGACTAATCTAATGAAAGAGTCCTATTTATTCTAATTTCTCAACTACAAATGCGTAAATGAGCACATTAATCCAAGTTAAATACCTTAAGCTTGCTACAATAATGATTAAAGCGATCTCTTTAAATTAACGATTAATCATATAAAAGAAAACTACCTATTTTAAATTTTCTACATTACTAATGCATACTTCTACTCATTAAATTGAATTAAATACTTAGGGTAACAAACTCCACTTACCCCGCGCATGGCACGCAAACTGAGGAAGTCCACCAAATCACACGACACACAATCCAATGAAAAAAAAGCCCCACGAACCACACATGATGCTCACCTGACCATGGCTAAGGCAAGACGAGAGTTTTATGACCCCCAATTCCGAATTCTGAGGACGGAGGAGGTTTACTCACACCTGCAATTCCCAAAGAAGATAAACCTCGCCCTAGGCGGTGTTGTACCTGCAATCTCCTGCACCCATGAATTCATGCAAGCATACATATACATATACATATTAAATGAGGGCGTTAGCTCGAGATTTATCACAAGAGTTAGGAAACAATTACATTTACACAAGAATCGATGCAAGAGCACAATAATAAGTATGCACAATTATCTACATTATCTAAACTACACATTGCATCATGGTTAACCTACCATTCAAGAATGCCACATAGGAAGTCAATCAAGGTCAAACGGGTTTACAAGTCCGACTAGGGTAGGGGCATTACATTCTCCCCCCCTGGGCTCCGACTTACTCCTGGAAGTCGCAAAGCTAAACGGAAGTCCTGCAACCCTTATTAGCCCTTAAACTCAATTATCAATTATCAATTTGCACAACCAACAATTTTGCCATCATCTTAGAACATTGATCATAAATCCTCTGTGAATGTCATTATCCATTAATAGAAGGCATCTAACATCATTCACATCTTAAGATATTCTAGAATTTACACACAACCATAGTAGAGAACAAGACTTTTTTTTTTTCCTTTTTATTACACCAAATTTAAGCAATTTAAAATATATAGACACAGTTACCACACTCATTTATCAAACATGACAAGAAAATATGCTCTCAAGGTCAATTTCTTTCACCAATTCATCTCTTTCACAAAAATTTACCGCATAGAACTAGCTTCACATATCAATTTTTACAACCAAGTCAACTTTCGACAAATAAGAGCAACGTAAGAACTCAATTGTTTACACTTTTTAGACATACAAGAACCTTTCCAATGACTATGCCCATTTAATCCATGATTACACATAATATCCATCCACAAGACTGGTTTGCACAACACAATAGGCCACATGTGAGCATCTCTAATGCTCGGTCAAAGGTAACATATATGATCCACATCTCTATGCCTGCTCTCAGAATAGACACATGTTCAACAAATGTCCAACATCTCACTCGAGGGCTTGATGGTGCTAGGGTACACCATAGCGGTGCTACCTTCCATACAAGTCCCTCGTGAATATCCCTTGTTGTGTAAGGTGTTTAGCCTCCAAGAGATAGTCACCACTCATAGGTAGGTAGTGGATCCTAGCTGTCTCACAGCCTCACATACCTCCATGCTCAAGGTTCCCTGCGTCTACTTCCTCGTATACACTCATCCAAGACCGTCTCCTACGTTCTTGGAGAGGAATTCACATTGCAACACAAGACCAACATACGAAAACAACAAGGATAAACCAGTTTAGCCACCAAAGCACAAAGAATAAAGATAATAATTGTCAATTCCAACAATAAAACAAGAAAATAATTTCCAGATTTGCAACATCAAATCAAGTGAGATCAAGTTTGCAAGATTGTGGCTAAACTGTCAAGGTCAAAGTAAAATAAATTTCTGGTCCACAAGGAAATAAATAAATAAATGAAAGAAAATCACAAGTGCACATTAAATCACTACGTGACTAGTAGCTAGCCACCAATGAGGAAGGAAGGAACAATCATCTAGCTATCATAGAAGCTCATCATGTGGTGTGGCCAAGTCACACATCTGCATGGCATGGCAGTGTGCACCTCGACATCACCCCACATCACATCGTCACGTGGCATGGCTCTACCCTATACCTAGCGGTAGGCCGCATGGAAATGTCTACTACATCCCGCATCGTGTCTCAGCACGGCATGGCAATACTCCAAGCGGACAAGGCACGCAATGGACGTATCCCGCATGGCAGTGTACCCCGTGGATAAGGCATGCGCCGGTCACACCCCGCATAGCGATGTTCCTCTCAAGATACTCGTCGTAAGTCAGAGGTATACATGGCTAAGGTCTACCCACAAGTCTACCAACACTAGTCAGTTGGCAACTTATGTAAGAAAATAACACGCCTCTCATGAAGACAAGGCAAAAGATGCTCCAATAAAATCCATCCATATGCTCATGAACAGTCATCTAAGTGCTCAAAATAAAGGGTAGGAATTAGGCTGGCACACATGAACCTCGTAAATCGGTTCATCACAAGGGGAAGTATTGAGTACACCTATGTTACAGTTTCATTACAAAACTATATTTTTCCTCAAAATAGGGAAGCTAAAGTCGCTTCGCGTCGACATTACTCGTACGCTGTTCATACTATTCAAGGAATGGTGACTTCTACTACTACCCCTTCACATACTGACTTATCAACAACCCGTGGGTTGGCACTCAGTAAGGAAACAAATAAGCAACATCACATAGATAGGTATGGTTTCCCATACTCATAAGCAAACACATTCCCCATGGTTGATTACTTCACCATCCCATGGGCACATAGAACAAGTACGGGTTTTCTCACAACACACACAGAATAGCACCATTACTGGTTTAGTCACATTTACGGGGAGTACTTTACATTATGCTAACATATACTTAAGGGAAGTTTTAATTATGCTTTACTCATGAATCACTAAACAAAGTTTACTCTAGATACACATTCTGAAATTCTCAACAATCCAATTTTACACAAAGAAATTACATCTTTATGATATCTTCTCAATCTTCCCTAAGCGTTTTCATTCACATTACTAACTATGCAATTTCCTTTTTTTTTCCAAGGCGAAAAACTTTCCTCTTTCAATTAGAAGCCAAAGCAACATACAATTTCATATGCATTGTAACAAAATTTCTTTCAAATCACTACATTCTAAATGGTATTTCAAAAACAACAATTCCTATATTTTAGGCAAGAGGAGAGAGAGAGTTGGAAACTCAACTATTTCCTATAAGTACACAAGAATTTCAAGATCACACCATATGCTCGGATATAAGTTTATCATTTTAGTTGCATGGTTTTCATTTCGCTATCTTTTAGGAAGGTGCCAAAGCATCCCAACATGACATTTCTAATCATTATAGTTGCACTATAATGTTCTAGTTTTCCGATCAAGAATTCAAGACAAACAACCTTTTTTTTTTTGTAATACAAGTCGTCTTGAGAACAATCACTATTCGTAATACAATACAATACAATAATACATCAAATCTAACATTGAAAATTCATAATACGACAAGGAGGTAAATGAAGAGCTATCTGCTAGATTTTACACATTTAATGCATACAGATTAACGATTCTTTCATTTCCTCTTTTTGAAACATAATAAAACAATTATCTATATCCAAAGCAAGTTAAATGGTGCATCACTTAATAGGTCCTAAATTACACTAGTTGAATAAGAACTTAAAACCATCCTTTGAGGAACACATTAATACACTCCTGAAGCTACTACAACATGTCCTCTTTTGGTATTCCTTTCACAACAAGCAATTTTCACAAAATCAACTATGCGCATTTTAATGCACCTTACTTAAGATGGAATTTAATTATATTACTCCTACCAAGCACATGGAGAACCCTTAAAGCAAACATACAATTTTCTATCATTAACCAAAAATTAACTCCCAAACCAATCCCTTTCACAATTGAACACACAAAAACGTTATGAGGCTCACACAAGGGCTCAAGAAATATCTTCCTTTCACTTGCAATAAGAAAACTTAAATAAAAGATAACTACACATATCAATTTGTAGTCACATAAATCAGTCCACTTAATTAAATGAATACTTAGTATTTATTTGATTATTTAACCATCAATTAATAATTAATTAAATTAATATTTAATTAATTCATTTTAACCCTCTTCTCCTATTAATTAAATAAATTATTCAATTTATTTGATTTAATTCACTTAACCAAATTCAGACCATTAATTAAATAAATAAATCATATTTATTTAATTAAATACTCTCTCACATTTAAATAAATTAATATTTATTTAAATCCCCCAAAATCCCACCTCTCACATTTAAATAAATTAATATTTATTTAAATCCCCCAAAATCCCACCTCTCACATTTAAATAAATAAATCATTTATTTAAATCACCTTTATCCTCCACCCACTTGTATTTTCCTACAAAAGCAAGTTGCACAATTATTTTAAATCAATAATTTATTTAAATCACCTTTATCCTCCACCCACTTGTATTTTCCTACAAAAGCAAGTTGCACAACTATTTTAAATAAATTATTTATTTAAAATCCTATTTATCCTCACCCACTTGAAACCTTTAATGGTTTCCCTTAAAGTATTCAAACTTGATGGCTTTAAAGTCTTCAAACTTGATGGCTTCCTTCTATAGTCTTCTTAAGACTTTAATGGTTTTCCTTAAAGTCTTCAAGCCTTTAATGGTTCCCCTCAAAGTCTTCAAGAATTTTAATGCTTTATCTTCCTTTTTTTTCATTTAAATAAATTAATATTTATTTGAATATTTATCCAAATACAACTTGCACACATTTATTGAAATAAATGAATTTTTATTTTAAATAAAATCCTATTTTCCCTCACCCACCAAATCCACTTGCAAAATCTAATCCCCTTCTAGATTCTTCTAACCCCTTCCTAATTAGCCTAATCCATCCCCTAATTATTGTCACATTCCTAAGCAAAATGGAGTCACTTCTCAAAGCCTAAAAGTCTTTGATAACCATTAAAGGCTTCCAACCTTCAACCACTAAATGTCTCAAAGTCTTGGATAACCTTTGAAAGCTTCCAACCTTCAACCACTTAATCCACAAAGTCTTCAAAAACCATTAATGGTTACCTCAAACCCTCCCACATGGTTAAAACATTTGTTTTGACTCAACCTCTATCCAACCCAAGGGTCTCATCAAGCCTTTAATGCTTTGACCATGATTATCTCTTAATCATTTGCACAAAGGTTTATCCTTGCATTAACTCCTAATCCAGTGGGTAATCCTAATTTAGGCTTGACCCTTACCTTCTAGATAACCATGAGGTCTCCTCAGGCATTTAATGCCTCCAACCTCTTCTCTCAACCCAATCTTATGTTGACACTTGTCACCATTTCATTGGTGCAAATTGTGCACATGGATCCCCAACTTTCAAGCTTGACCCTTGATTAAACCTTTCAATCCTGGCCATCCATTGCTCCATTTTTCCTATAAATAGAGCCCATTCCTTCATAATCCAGATCCTGAAAACTTGTATGCATTTAGGCTATAGACATTTTAGAGAGCATTTAGCATAGCATAACTAAAATCTTGTCTTTTTGGTAAAATCAATCATTTTAGCATCAATAGCATAGTATTTAGCTTTTCATTTCATATTTGAAGCTTATTATTACGTCTCAATCCTCCATAAGCATCCATAGTGCAAAAAGCTACTGAGAGCTACACTCATTTGGGACTTGGAGAGGAGAGGAACAAGGGAGGAGCAACTATGAGCATCTTGATTAGCTATTTCATTCTATGTTTATATGCTTTCTATTTCATGCTTAATATCTCTCTTGATATGCCTGTTTAGGATAATCTTTTGTTGCTAACACTAACGTTTATTTCTTGTGCTCTTGTGTGTGTTGCCATCAAACGGATTTTCTAATCCTTTTTGCAGAGCATCATTTGGTGAACCCGACGTGAATCCAACACGCAAAGTCTTAAAAACCTTGCATTCCTCATGGTCATATCATACTCACATTTAGTTGCATCTTGCATTAAACATTTAGTTGCATCTTGCATTAAATATTTAGTTGCATCTTGCATTAAACATTTAGTTATATCGGGTATTAAACATTCATGTCATTTTTAAATAGTTCGTTTTCTTGACATTTAGTTTTCATTAAAATCATTTGCATCATTGCATCAATCATAAATAATTAGATTCATTCATGGGATCGAATTGTCTTTGGTTGTTTTAAATCATTTACTAGGTATTTCATCCAGTGTAAATTATCCATTATCATTTTATCATCTTTTCATCATTTATCATTTGTATACATTTCTTTATAGTTAAAAGGTGCATTCATTCATTACTAAGTATCTTATTA
Organism: Cryptomeria japonica; assembly: GCF_030272615.1. Classification (NCBI taxonomy): domain Eukaryota; kingdom Viridiplantae; phylum Streptophyta; class Pinopsida; order Cupressales; family Cupressaceae; genus Cryptomeria; species Cryptomeria japonica. Next base: position 439,645,801 of record NC_081413.1, on the reverse strand, counting down.
TGCTCATTGTAAGATTCATTCACATTGCATTCATTATCATTACATTAAGGTGCAGTTATTATACCCATTAGTTATAGTATCATCCCATTATCATTTGTACTTACAAACATATTTAAAAACATTTAGATTCATAAGACCATTTGTTTACAAAACATTGGTTCATACCATCTCATATATCCATTTTATATATGCATTCATTTTAAACACACCATCATATAATCACTTGTACTTTACATTTGTTTATCCATCTACATTCATATAAACATTTGTACTTTACATTCATCTAAACACATCTAGATGCATATCCATACATAAAAACATTCATCTAACTATTGCATTAACATCATCACATAAATCATCACATCATTAACATTATCTCATCATTATATCGCAATAGGACACACCATACATCCTGTTCATAAATCATCATAAGCATACATCATCATCATGGCATTCCATACATAAAGCATTACATCACAAATCAAATACATCATATACATCTAAAACCTGCATTCATATGTCAGTATACAACATCATAAAACATCATAAAAACATGCATAAAAGAAACATCTCATCAAATGCATACAGGAACACATATACATCTAAGCAATAAATCATCATCATGCATAAACATCCATCCATAATCACATGCATATCATCACAACTATGGGATCTCCTCATATATATCATCTCACATATATCAGAGTACAATGAAGTCTACAAAATCGGCTATCAAGAGCCATCCAAGATACAGTCCAAAAATAGACAATGATACAATACATATATGCAAAAATGCTCTCTCAAATGCCACTCTGGTCAGATGCTGTACCTGCACCACCCCTACCTACTCCACCACTGGTACCGGCCCCACCTGATCCATCTCTCCATGGAGGCCTCATCGAACCCCCACTCCCTCCTGCATCTCCTGATCTATCCCGCCTCAAAGGACCCATCACTCCCCCACTGCTCTGCATTCTTTGTGATCGTTCGGATCTCGACTGCCGCATCTGGGTATAACTGAGAGCTCGCTGACTAAATGGCACTACCTGCTCATATAAACCTCGCCAGTACTCTATCTCAGCCTGTGCTCGCCCAAACTGCCTCATAATCTCCCCAGTAGGACCCTGTGCTCTTACTCCAGTCTGCACTCTCTCCTGTAGCTCCGCCAATCTCTCCACTGCAGTATCTCTCTCCCGCAGCACCACTGTCAGCTCTGACTCACGCGCAAATAGCTGCACATCCCTAGTTGCTACCTCCACCTCTAATCTCTCTACCTGGATCTGCAAATAACCTATCATATGCTCCCGCAGATCCCCTGTAGCTCCCTCCCACATGGTTAAAACATTTGTTTTGACTCAACCTCTATCTAACCCAAGGGTATCATCAAGCCTTTAATGCTTTGACCATGATTATCTCTTAATCATTTGCATAAAGGTTTATCCTTGCATTAACTCCTAATCCAGTGGGTAATCCTAATTTAGGCTTGACCCTTACCTTCTAGATAACCATGAGGTCTCCTCAAGCATTTAATGCCTCCAACCTCTTCTCTCAACCCAATCTTATGTTGACACTTGTCACCATTTCATTGGTGCAAATTGTGCACATGGATCCCCAACTTTCAAGCTTGACCCTTGATTAAACCTTTCAATCCTGGCCATCCATTGCTCCATTTTTCCTATAAATAGAGCCCATTCCTTCATAATCCAGATCCTGAAAACTTGTATGCATTTAGGCTATAGACATTTTAGAGAGCATTTAGCATAGCATAACTAAAATCTTGTCTTTTTGGTAAAATCAATCATTTTAGCATCAATAGCATAGTATTTAGCTTTTCATTTCATATTTGAAACTTAATATTAAATCTCAATCCTCCATAAGCATCCATAGTGCAAAAAGCTGCTGAGAGCTACACTCATTTGGGACTTGGAGAGGAGAGGAACAAGGGAGGAGCAACTATGAGCATCTTGATTAGCTATTTCATTCTATGTTTATATGATTTCTATTTCATGCTTAATATCTCTCTTGATATGCCTGTTTAGGATAATCTTTTGTTGCTAACACTAACGTTTGTTTCTTGTGCTCTTGTGTGTGTTGCCATCAAACAGATTTTCTAATCCTTTTTGCAGAGCATCATTTGGTGAACCCGACGTGAATCCAACGCCAAAAAGATCAACTTTTTTTTTTTTTTTTTTAACCAATAACATGTTTGAATGTTGAAAATGTCACACAGGTTGCGCTTTTGACACTGTTTTGGTGCGTTTGACATTATTTTGGCGCTATTCACCCTGTTTCAGTGCTTTTCCCTTCTTTGTCTTTCCCTTTCTTTTAGTGCGTTTGTGTTAAATAGTGCCTCTGTTCAAACGCAGACTAGCGCTATTGTAACAAAACGTTGTACAAATCACCTTGTAACCAAAAAAAACAAACAAAAAAATAAAATAAAATTAGGCTTGTAGAAGCCCACCAAATAGGCGGATTTTACTAACTATTTTTCTCTTTTGTGCAGATTTAAATTAGATTAAAAAGTAGATTTATATTTTTTACTAACTTGTTTTTTGAAGTTGGTTTTAAAAATGAATTCACTTTTTATTTTGGTTTAAAATTAACTTCACATTTCAAATTTGGGCTTTTAAAAAAAGAATCACACATTTGTTTGGGGCTCTTAAAAAGAATTTCATTGTTCCAAGGTAAAAAGAACCACAAACTTACACAAAAACAACTTTTTTTTTTTTTTTTTTTTTTTGCAAGTTAGGAAACAAACTTCGTTTTGGTGCTTAAAATCAACAAGGCAAATTTTATTTCTTGCATCAAGATAAAACTCACAATCCACACTTCCATTTTTGGTGCAAATAAAATTCACAATCAACTTGTCTCATTTTTAAAGCAATTTTACTTCAAGCAAACGTGTTTTTCATTAAGTTGACCAGGATTTTCACATTCTAGTTTACTCAAACAATTGCCTTTGAAAATTAAAAAGAACACCATGATTGTTGGAGCAACATCTCCAAATAGTTAGATCACATTGCAATGGTAGATTAAAAAGAACAAGTGTTTTTTGTGCTTGGCACACTTGTGCAAAGAGTTGGTCGAGTGGTCCTACTTCTAACACACACTATCCTCTCCCTTGGCTTTCGTGGTCCTAGGTGCAAGAGAAAAGTGTTAGTAACACTCAAAATTTTATCTTTTTAAGAGAGGCCTGCCAAGAGACACATCACTCTTGGGAACGACCTTGAGCGGTAAATCCTTCGAGCCGCTATAGAAATCAGGTGTGAGCGAAAGCTGTAGCTTTGGGTATAGCTGTTCCTACAGTGTAACTGACCGAAAGGACAAATGGGCCCCACCACCAGTTACAAGGCTCTTAAGTGAGTCACTGCAGAATGAACTTATGTCCAAAAACATCGAACATGACTAAACATCTTTAAGTAGTAGCCCACCTGTTCTATTGATTGAGGATATTTGAGATATAATTTAGTGCAAGAGCATAGATGGTTTTGCTCCCAAGATACTCACCATACATATTTCCTTGAGTAGAAACATAGCTTTTTGAAAAGTCACTTGTGGCTTGATAAAAGTGGTGACTCCCCCATCATAGGGATCATCTATTTGTTATGCTCATGCAAGACTTAGTATATCACATCCTTACCTGCCACGGCGGGATTCATAAGGTATGTAGTACCAAAGTCGAAGAAATATCAAGATGTGGGCTAAATTTATCACAACTGGCCATTTGACCTTAGGGATAAAAAGTGTTTGAAGTGTGTTCATTTTAAAGACCAAGTGCAAATTGAGCCGACTTCAGGCTTTGGAAATACACCTTAAAATACATCTAAAGGAAGGGTCAAAAACAAGTCCAAGGATTGGGTTGATCTAGACCCATACTCATTTGTGCCTTTGAGGCTACATTCTTGTGTTTGTGTGCTTGCTTTGTTTTCTTGTCAAAGAAAAATCAGAAAATCAATCCCAAAAACAAAGTATTCATCCAACATCTGTCAACACAACCAAAAATACCAAAAACAAAGTGCAAACAACAAAGAGACAAATTTTATGACCATTCTTCACATCTTGCGAAAGAAGAAGTGTCATCAAAATATCAACTTGAAAAGAAGACCATTGAGCTCAAAGGCTTTAATCAAAAGGAGGAAATTCTTCTATATCAATCGACAAATCTTTGTCTCCCATAGAGTCTTTCTACATCGCATGCGTCTATACCTTCAAGGTAAAACAAACGAGTTTGATTCAGAATCATTGAACCGCAGAGCTTTTATGCAATATAGAGCTCTGAGTTATCACAAAAATCAAGGAGGAAAGATTAATCCCAATTTCTTCCCAAACATCTGTATCACCTACAACACAGCTCGAGAAGTGCCACCAACGCCTGAAAGGGAAGAAGAAGAGTTTGTCCCATTTATGACACAAAGTTTTTATTGGAAGTTGAAAACATTTTCATCCATCATCTCACTCATACATCATCACTTCATCATCAATCCATCCCAACTCTCAAAACATTAAGAGGTTCTTGTCCCAAGTTCTCTTTTAGATATTGCTTGAAATCAAACACATCACATCACTTTTTAGATTGTTTCTACATCTAGGATAAGCTCATCCTAAGAGACACATCTACGCAGGGTAAAACTAGTTCATGAGTGAATCCTCTCATTACTAGGTAGTCAAAATCTGTAACACATCTCAGATTTCTCTACACCTTATCACATCCAAACTCCTCAAAACAAACAAGCAATTCAAAGAAAGAATTTCGGTTACATCTACCTTAGAGTGCTAGAGATCTACATACAACACAAATCACCAACCATCAATCTTTCATTTCATCACCAACTCATCATCATCTTCAATCAACTTCAAAACAAACTTGCAAACAAAATGGCTCAAACCCGATCACGATCAAGGCAACGAGAAATAGAAATTGAGGAAGAAGAAGACGAAAATCTCAATGAATTTCAAGAAGCACTTGGAGGAAATATAAATGATGAAAACCCAAGTACTCCCACTCCTTCAACAATTGAAAGGGTTCAGCATAACCCTCATTTTAACAGATTGTTTGATGAAATACTCAGGAGCAACGCAGATGCTCACTTTTTAAAACTCGCTCAAGAAGGAGCCAAACTCCCCTCTGACTTTGATCTTGCCCAATTAAGACAAGCACCAGAAAGACAAAGTCGCCATGAGGAGGATAGGGGTAGAAATCAAATCAGATATAATATTGCTCGAGGTAACCCACCACCTCCTCCTCCAAATGAAATGGAGATGTTGCGGCAACAAGTCGAGAATCTCGCCCAACAACTTCATAGTGGTGTTAAGACCAATCAATTCTCACTTAACGACATCTATCCCTATCCTTTTGATAGGAATCTTTATATGCCACCCTTTCCACGCGGGTTTGAAACACCCAAATTTGAAAAATATAGAGGAAAGGGGGATCCCCGTGATCATGTCCGAGAATTTCATTCCGCTTGTCTTGAAGTGGCATATGAAGACACATACCTAATGCGCCTTTTTCCCCAAAGTTTGGGAGGAACAACCACATCATGGTTTTCCCGACTACCAGGTGGCATTAGAACATTTGAGGAACTCATCCAGAAGTTCCTATCTCATTACTCTTATAATATTGAACGCGACATCACCATGGCTGATCTATGCAATACCAAACAAAAACTAGGTGAATTATTCTCAGTATTCCTACAAAGATGGCGCCAAATGTCTAGCAGACGTTCTCTTCAGTTACCTGAACGAAAACTAGTGGAAATTTTCATTTCCAACTTAAACGAAGAAATGGAATTTCACCTGGATGTCAAAGACACAGACTCTTTTAACGATATGATCATCAAGGGTTTAAAATGTGAAAGGGCACTCATCAAGAAAGGACTCATCAAAATCTTTAATGAACCAAAAGATGGTCCTCGCCCGCGCTTCAATAGTGATAAACCAAACTTCTGAAACAAGAATAAGAATATCGTCAACGATGGGGTTGTGGATGCTCGAACTATCCAAAATGCACAACCTGTGGTTCGGTTTGTAGGACAAAATCCTCCACCTCAGAATAACACAAATGTTCCTTCCAATCAAGGTCGCATCACGTCTCATGATGAACCAAGACCTGGTCAGCAAAAACAAAAACGAACATACACTCCCTTAGGGGAACCCATTGAAACAGTGTTGGGACAACTCCTCTCTCAAAATTTGGTCACTCTACCTAAGCTATCAAACTATGAGCCTCAAGTCAAACTAGCATGGTGGAGAGATAGTGAACACTGTGAATTCCATCAAGGAAGAGGACACAAGACAAGTAATTGTCACCGATTGAAAGATCTCATTCAGGATCTTATTGATCAAGGAGAAATTGAAATTGAAGGACATGACCCAAAAACGACCAATAATGATCATCTGATGTTCAAAAATCCACTTCCATCACAAGATCAAAGGGATCCTTCCACTTCCAGACGAGGCACTGATACCACTGATTATACGCAGGCTGCGTATAACTACACTGTAAATCACCTGTATGATGCCAGTGAACAAATTGCAACTATCACCTTCAAAAATCCCACCTCAAATTGCAATGTTGTTACACGTCGTGGCAAGGTCACCATAAAGGCAGCTCCACAAGGCACCACCTCCATCCCAAAGCAATACAATCTTGTGGAACAATTAGACAAAACCCCTGCACTTATATCCATTTTGGAGCTTTTGCGTCTGTCACCCTCTCATAAAACAATCTTGGATCAAGCACTCCAAGAGGCGTCAGTCCCTGCAAACTTGAATACAGACCAATTTCAAGCAATGGTTGGAAGTTTAAAGTCATCACCTTGTCTCACTTTTTCTGAAAGTGACAACTCTTCCTTCCAGCAACCTCATAACGCCTCACTCCACATCGAAGGATTTATTAACCAGCATAGGATCAAGCGAGTCTTGATCGATAATGGAGCAGGCCTAAACATTTGTACACTACAGTTGGTCATAGCATTGGGGTATGCAATAGAATCACTGGATCCTCGCAAGAAGATCACCATCAAGGCCTATGATAATGCAGAGCGTTCATCCAAAGGAGCTGTGGTACTACCAATCCGAGTGGGCCCTATGGTAAAGCACATCACTTGTTAGGTTCTGGACCTTCCTCTGCCATACAATCTATTGTTAGGAAGACCTTGGATACATGCCATGCAAGCTGTTCCATCCACCTACCATCAATGTATCAAGTTCCCACATAATGGTGCAGAGATCACAATCCTGGGCGATGCAAATCCCTTTGTATTTTGCCATAATATCAGCCATCAACTAGAAATTACTGTTCCTAATAATAGGGAAGCCATTTCCTCCACATCATATGTAAGTCCCGGCTCTCTTGCCAGTTCTCACACCCCTATACCCAAGAAAGAAAAGCTAAAGATGAAAGTAGCAGAGGAAGGTCCTGGAGAATACAACTTGAGTCAGCTCTTTTGTGTGGGACAAATGCCCACTTCTCCTAGAACACATGGTAAACCACAGTAGTTACTCCAGCAACCACTAATCACGCTAGCATGTGCCTTGACGCCTTTCGTCCTTGGAAAGAGTCAAGAGGAAGAAACACAAGATGAGGACCTAGCGGACTGGATCTATAAAGATCCCATCACCACTGACAAACCGCAAGTTACACTTCCTACAGAACAATATGGCAAAGGCCTCCTCATTATGCAAAGAATGGGATATGATGGTCAGAGTGCTTTGGGATACTGCAAACAAGGACGACACGAACCTCTGCTACCAGAACTCAAGCCCAAAGGTAATACAAGCCTAGGTTTTGAAAAAGAGATCCTTCCTAAACTCAGATTCAAAGGAAAACCTAGCAAACCATTTTGCCCACCTACTGCAAAGAGGACACCTTTCATAATCAAAGCACCATCAAGCACTATCCCCACTGCCCCATCGAGGCTCACAACTCCACCGCAACCAACACCAATGCCAAACATCCCACCAATCGAATCAGTAATCCCATCTGCGGCAGCCATCACATCAATAAAACCATTCACAGCAACAACTGTATCCGAACCCGCAGCAACATCTATGGCACCAGTAATTCCAGCAGAAGCCACTGAGTCACCATTACCAATACTTCCAGTAACAAATCCTTTAATCCCCATCAAAATTCCTGCAGCACCGATCACGACAAAAGTACATAAACCAATCACGCCTGCAGTATTCAACTCCAGCGACATCCCAATATGGTATAGTAATCGGATGCTGGAAAGTGATTCAGAGACCGACTCACATGAATGGGAATTTGATTTTGTACAGCTTAACACTTCAGATGAGGAAGACACATCACCGCCTCCACCACGCAAAGACATCCCTATTTACGGAGAAGCACAGATAAAGACCACTTGGGTTCCTGAATTGGAAACATCTTCCACAGACCCTACGTCTCATCCTACGCTTGATTCTAATAGGGAGAGTACCATCAATGACCTTCACCACACTGTCTTAACCCTCACTGATACCTCTAACGAACTTAACCTAATCGATGAAGTAATGCCCATTATCCACCCTGAACTCATCGAATGGAACCAACCAAATTCCCCATGTCTTGACCTCTTCCAAAACGATGAGGCTATCATTGACTTTTTGGAATTAAGGGATAATCTACCAAGCGGGGATCACAAAGCTGGATTCGCCATTCAACTTAATAGCGCAACATACTTCGGGGCGGATGCCAAACCTTTCAGCTGCAAAAATATAACAATGAAACATGGATCTTCCAGTGAAAACCACACTGTGGTGCTGTTTGATCCGACAAAAGTAAAAAGAAAGAGCGTATCCAACGGTGAAAACCTCTCTGAGGCGCCTGAGGATGAAGGGTTTGACATTCTCCCTGCTAGTACACAATAGGAACGATCCACGATTCTTATCGAGGAAACCAATGAATACAATGTGGGGACTCTTGAAAATCCTCATATTATACATCTGGCATCTCTTCTCACTCCAGAGGAACAACCTAAATTTATAGAGTTCTTCCAGCAGCGTCAGATCAACTTTGCATGGTCATATGCGAACATGCCTGGGCTTGATCCTGATTTAGTCATGCATCACCTCACTGTAGCAGAAGGAGCAAAACCTGTCAAGAAGAAGCTTCGTGCATCCTCAGATTGCAGTGCTAGTAAAAACAGAACTCAAGAAACTCCTGGATGTTGGTTTCATTAGACCAATTGATCATGCAGAATGGATCTCCAATATTGTGCCAGTTGGCAAACCAAAAGGGGGCATCCGCATTTGTACTGACTTCAGAGATCTAAATAAGGCCTGTCCTAAGGATGATTTCCCCCTACCAAATATCGACATCATAGTGGATCTAACAACAGGACATGCGATGCTTTCACTCATGGATGGCTTTTCAGGATACAATCAAATAAAGATCGCACCAGAGGACCAACATAAGACAACCTTCACATGTCCATGGGGCACATACTACTGGAATGTAATGCCTTTTGGTCTAAAGAATGCAGGAGCGACCTATCAAAGAGCAATGACCACCATCTTCCATGACATGATGCATACTATGATGGAAGATTATGTGGATGACTTACTAGCAAAATCACTCACTAGAGATGGGCATCTCCACATCTTAGATAAAATCTTTGATAGACTAGAACAATACCATGTTTGACTCAACCCAAAGAAATGTGTCTTCGGAGTGACCTCCGGGAAACTTCTAGGATACATTGTCTCAAGAAAAGGCATTGAGGTTGACCCAGCAAAGGTAAAAGCTATCATGGACATGCCACCTCCAAAGAATATCAGTCAGCTAAGAACACTACAAGGACGGCTTCAATCAATCCAAAGATTCATTGCACAATTGGCTTATAAATGTCACCCATTCACACACCTGCTACACAAGAACATCCGCTTTCAGGGTGAACTCACAAAGCTGGTTTCCACTTTTTGGTACATCCTGATTTTTGCTGAAATCATACATTTTTTGGAAAATATAATTATTTAAGCTTTAAGAGGTCCCATTTGAAGTAATTAATTGAAGAGAGTTAGATCAAAGGCTCTTAGATCAAAATTTCTTGGATAGAACCTCTCTACTTCTAAATCATACTTGCAATGGAGTCTCCTTTGCATCTATCAAATGCTGATAAAAAACCAATTTTACATTAGCTTTTGAGGGGTCAAACAAATTCATTTAGAAGTTTTGTTTTCTTAAGGATTTAGTCCTTATTATAAGCTTTCCAAATAGTATAATTTTTAATATATTTAAGTTTATTAATATATTTTTATTTTATTTTTTATGAATGTAGGTTTTTCACCGAACATGAACTTCTTTGTTCAATGCATTGGGAAAAATAGCAAACTAATTCAAATTTTTTTTGAAAAATATCTATGCCCTAGGTATTGATGTCTTCTTTCTAACAAAAAAAATAAAACTTAATTTTGATATATATAGAGCAAGTTATGTGTTCAAACGTACACCTATATCTAAATTATAATTAGTCGGACTTCAAAACTTAATAAAATAAAAACTATTCAACATATCACTATCAAACCAACTGCATGCCCTGGGTATTGATGTTACAAACCAAAATTTAAAAGAGATAAGTTTTTATCATTTATAGAAAAAAATTTATACGTTTCGGGATGTACATCACTCTTAAAAAATGTTGTTTCCTGTAAAAAACTACTTTTGAGGGAGATGGAAAAATCAATAAAATTTTATTCAAAAAAATTTGAAAAAAATATATTTAGAATCTACAAAAAGGATGTTACAAATCACTAGTTTACATCATCTTCAAATTCTTAATGATTTAAAAGTTATAGGTGTTAGAAAGTGAAGGTTTTTGCAAAATGTTCATCTAAGTGTCAAAGTTGGTCAAAAAGTAGGAACCAGTATTGTGAGTTCACCCTTCAGTGGGATGCCAAATGCCAACAAGCATTTCAGGTGCTTAAAGACTATCTCATGAATCCACCATTGCTGATGCCACTAGATCCAAGTAGACCGTTGTTACTTTATATCTCAGCGACAAGTACAGCATTGGGTGTACTACTAGCACAACATAATGCAGAAGGAAAAGAGTGTGCTATTTACTACATTTCTCGCACATTGGTGGGCTATGAACTCAATTACACGCCTATTGAGCGAGCTTGCCTAGCAGTAATCCTGGTAGCCACTAAACTGAGGCACTATCTATTGACACACAAGGTACAACTCATTGCAAAGATTGATTCACTCAAGTATTTACTCAACAAAGCAGCATTGACAGGCCGCTTGGCCAAATGGGTAATGATTCTAAGTGAATTTGACATCGAGTATGTGGACCGTAAAGCTATCAAAGGGCAGGTCATTGCAGATCAGTTGGCCGATGCACCACTCATAGGCGATCATCCCCTCATTTCCAATTTTCCAGATGAAGAGATATTCATGATCACAGAAGTACAACCATGGAAACTATATTTTGATGGTTCATACACTAGGCACGGCTCAGGGGCAGGCATTCTGTTTATCACACCTCAAGGTGATAGCATCCCGAAGTCTTACAGGCTCACATTTCCATGCACAAACAACATAGCAGAGTATGAGGCCTTGATCACAGGACTCAGGTTAGCCGTACAATGGAAATTACAAGAACTACAAGTATATGGCGATTCCCAACTAGTCATTCGACAAGCAACAGATGAATATCATACCAAAGATGATAAACTCATGCCATATAAACAAATGGTGGACACTCTAAAGACATCATTTACTACTATCACTTTTGAGCAGATACCAAGAGATCAGAATTGAGCTGCTGATGCTATGGCTACCATAGCATCTCTACTAGATCTTCCACAGAATTCAACACGCTACGAGTTCTTGGTAGAACAGCTTTGGATCCCCGCTTATGATATCCCCGAATCCGAAATGATATGTCACCTTGTCAGTTCTGAATCCCCATGGTACGGTGAGTTCTACACCTATCTCCGCGATCATACCCTTCCTCCCAACCAATCGAATAACCAACGAAAAACCTTCATTCGCCAAACTGCTCGATATACCATTATTGTCGAAACCCTATACCGACACGGTCTTGATGGTACTCTCCTTCGATGTCTGGAACAAGGTGAGATAACAAAAGCTTTGGAAGAGGTACATGAAGGAATTTGCGGGACTCACTCAAGTGGTCCATCACTAGCCAAGAAGATCATGCGAGCTGGATACTATTGGCCATCTATGGAAAAGGATTCCTACTACTTTGTCAGGAAATGCAAGAAATGTCAAGTTCATGGTGACCTGATACATGCACCAGCACAGGAACTGCAACCAATCACAACACCATGGCCTTTTTGTCAATGGGGCCTTGACCTTGTGGGTAAGATTCATCCATCTTCATCCAATGGCCATAAATTCATTATTACCACTACCGAATATTTCACAAAGTGGATCGAAGCTGTTCCACTTACCCAAGTCACCGGCAAGCAGATCGCCTCATTCATCCTCAACTACATCATCTGTTGGTATGGTGTACCCATGTCCATCATCACAGATAACGGTCTTCCTTTCAAAAATCAGGATGTCCATGAGCTTTGTGAGAAATTTCATATCCAACATCGCTTTTCCACCCCCTATTACCCACAAGGCAATGGTCAGGCTGAAGCATCCAATAAAAACATATTGAGAATCCTAAAGAAGATAGTCAATGATGCCGGTCGTGATTGGCATGTTCAATTGAATCCAGCACTATGGGCATATCGAACTAGCATTTAAACCCCTACAGGTGCAACTCCTTATTCATTGGTCTATGGTGCTGAAGCTATCTTACCTATTGAGGTTGAGATACCATCATTACGGGTTTCCTTGCACAATCTCATCGATGATGAAGCATACAGAGTATCTCATCTTCAGGACTTGGAGTTACTAGATGAGAAGCGACAAGCTGCATACAATCACCTCAAAGCCTATCAGTAGCGCATGAGTAGAAGCTACAATCACTGAGTTAGATCTCATACATTTGAGGTAGGTGATCTTGTTCTTCGAGAGAATCCTCGCAACCAACCAAACAGAGAACATCAAGGCAAGTTTGAATCAAATTGGCTCGGCCCATATGTTGTCACTGCTGTATTCGGGTCCGGGGCATATCAGTTGGCTACATCAGACGGAGAACCGCTCGCAGATCCAATCAATAGCATGCACCTCAAACAATTTTATACCTCAGGTGTGCAAGGCATCAGGCTCCCCTGCATATCAGAAAATACCAAAAACATTCAGAAAAATGTCCTAAAGAAAATACCAAAAACATTCAGAAAAATGTCCTAAAGAAAATACAAAAACATTCAAAAAAGTAAAGAAAAATCATGCATCCAAACGGTGAACAACCACTCCAGTGGCACCTTGGGTAAGTACGATGGGGAAAACCTGGCAAACAGGCACCACTCGTAAAGGCAATGGCTCTAGTATCTTTCAGGCTCGTTGTGATCCCATTCATACATACACACATCCATCCATCTAACCATGGCTTGTTATAAATCTACAAATCCAAGAAAGTACTACATGCATCCTGCATCCCGCTTTTTCATAAATCATGTCCAACTTGGGGGCAATGCCCTTACAATCTAGATGATGGAAGTGGATTCTACATTACTGGTGATTCATTGGCAAAAACATTCAAAAATGTCTCGCAAAATACAAAAACATTCAAAAATGTCTCGTAAAATCCAAAAACATTCAAAAATGACTCACAAAATCCAAAAACATTCAAAAACTATTACACAAAATCCAAAAACATCAAAAAATCCATCGAAAATCACACAAAAACATGGCAACACCTTGTACATATTCATTCAAGCAGATGCAAAACCAACATTAACACAGTACTCACACAATGACCATTTATCAATCGACCACACAATCCACATCCAACAAATCAGAAACTGTCTTTAAAAACAAGGATGCATCCTTCCTTACCAAAACAAAGACAAAAGTGACGTTTTCTTTGACAAGAAAATTATGTTAAGCTATCAAATGCTTGATTGATTCGTGAGTAATTCATTTGTTTATCTGTATCGGGATCTTTCAGCATTGTTTTGTATCATTTGCGCATTATTTCCGATGAAGTTCTGGGGCATGTACTAATGGTGTCTACGTGGGAAGTTCACTAGGCTACGTGATCTTATGCCAAATGCAATCATAGATCACTACGGCTTGCTCACTACAGCGTATACCTCGACCATATGAGCATGAACCATTACCAAGGATCCTTATTCTTTATTCTTTATGTATATATTGTTTGTTTGCAGGTGCAATGCTCTTCCTTTGGTTCCTCCTACCTCATCCAAACTGGATAAAGGTTTTTTATCTCTTAGTACGGTATGAACTTGTCTCAGGATATGATCAGCCTAAGATCAAGGAGGACGATCCAAGTCATGCATGAAAGGAGATAATCCTTGTCTGTTCCGCAAGCAATACTCAGGTCAACTTGATCCATTATATCAAGTTGCTTGTATTAACTTGCTATATCAAATCCATGTAAGAAATACTTTGGTCATCTTGAATCATTATGTCAAGATGCTTGTATTCTCTTCCAACATTTTAAAAGCTCAATGATGAAAATAGAGCACTATGGATCGTCATTCCATCTCATCTGTATATACTGCATTCCGTTGCATTCCAACCATCCATACATTCATAATAGCTGCATATCATGCATACATAGTCCTAATAATGCATACTCTATTTTCCTCTTCTTCCATAGGAATGAGTCATAGGTCCTCCATTTCTTCTAACATCGAACCCCCCCAACCCTCCCCATCTCAATAATCAACATCACATATCCTTCATCGTTTCCCATCAACCCAATCAAGCCACGTTCATCACCATCCATCTCTAATAGGAGGGATTGTGTTTCCCATCCTCATTCATCCACACAATCAAGCAAGTTACTCTATCTACACAGATACATCGACTCCCACACACCTAGACTATCAACAGATACTTTGATCAAGTATCTTCGGGTCTCAACAGGTAATCGATCATGGTAATCCTAGACTACATCAGGCATTTATCATAATGACCTAGTCTCAACGGGGCTGCCATGATTCCCCACAACCATCCATCACATGCACATACTATCAATTGGTCAACCAATCAAACACAATCCAATGGACAATTACATCAATTGTCTACGTCTCAACGAGTATTTTGCTTCATATACCTTGACTTCATCGGGCAATTACATTAATTGTCTAAGTCACATCAGGTCACTTTGATTCACTTACTCAGACTTTATCATGTCCAAGCGACCAACTGACATCAACTATCACGCTTTGACTTGATCGGGGCAATTAAACCGATTGCACCAGATTGTCTAAACAATTTTGATCAATTGTATAGCATCAATCCAAACCCCACACTACATCTGCTATGTATCTCTTGCATGACCTCAGGGTACTCGTTGGCTTGTTGTTTCTTCATATTCACTCCATTTTCTCCCATTCTTTCATCATTAGTTCTAATTTCTTCTATTCTACCTCCCCTCCGCTTTTCATTCTTTTTCGAGAGATCGCCCGATTTTTCAAAAAAATTCGGCCCATCCCTTGAGGGGGCATACCACCCATTAAATTTACATTTTATGGGGCATTTCTTCACACCTATTTTTCTTTCTTTGAAACGACGCGATAAACTGCACCGTCTCAAAGAGGGGCAAATGTAGTCACATAAATCAGCCCACTTAATTAAATGAATACTTAGTATTTATTTGATTATTTAACCATCAATTAATAATTAATTAAATTAATATTTAATTAATTCATCTTAACCCTCTTCTCCTATTAATTAAATAAATTATTCAATTTATTTGATTTAATTCACTTAACCAAATTCAGACCATTAATTAAATAAATAAATCATATTTATTTAATTAAATACTCTCTCACATTTAAATAAATTAATATTTATTTAAATCCCCCAAAATCCCACCTCTCACATTTAAATAAATAAATCATTTATTTAAATCACCTTTATCCTCCACCCACTTGTATTTTCCTACAAAAGCAAGTTGCACAATTATTTTAAATAAATAATTTATTTAAATCACCTTTATCCTCCACCCACTTGTATTTTCCTACAAAAGCAAGTTGCACAACTATTTTAAATAAATTATTTATTTAAAATCCTATTTATCCTCACCCACTTGAAACCTTTAATGGTTTCCCTTAAAGTATTCAAACTTGATGGCTTTAAAGTCTTCAAACTTGATGGCTTCCTTCTATAGTCTTCTTAAGACTTTAATGGTTTTCCTTAAAGTCTTCAAGCCTTTAATGGTTCCCCTCAAAGTCTTCAAGTATTTTAATGCTTTATCTTCCTTTTTTTTCATTTAAATAAATTAATATTTATTTGAATATTTATCCAAATACAACTTGCACACATTTATTGAAATAAATGAATTTTTATTTTAAATAAAATCCTATTTTCCCTCACCCACCAAATCCACTTGCAAAATCTAATCCCCTTCTAGATTCTTCTAACCCCTTCCTAATTAGCCTAATCCATCCCCTAATTATTGTCACATTCCTAAGCAAAATGGAGTCACTTCTCAAAGCCTAAAAGTCTTTGATAACCATTAAAGACTTCCAACCTTCAACCACTAAATGTCTCAAAGTCTTGGATAACCTTTGAAAGCTTCCAACCTTCAACCACTTAATCCACAAAGTCTTCAAAAACCATTAATGGTTACCTCAAACCCTCCCACATGGTTAAAACATTTATTTTGACTCAACCTCTATCCAACCCAAGGGTCTCATCAAGCCTTTAATGCTTTGACCATGATTATCTCTTAATCATTTGCACAAAGGTTTATCCTTGCATTAACTCCTAATCCAGTGGGTAATCCTAATTTAGGCTTGACCCTTACCTTCTAGATAACCATGAGGTCTCCTCAGGCATTTAATGCCTCCAACCTTTTCTCTCAACCCAATCTTATGTTGACACTTGTCACCATTTCATTGGTGCAAATTGTGCACATGGATCCCCAACTTTCAAGCTTGACCCTTGATTAAACCTTTCAATCCTGGCCATCCATTGCTCCATTTTTCCTATAAATAGAGCCCATTCCTTCATAATCCAGATCCTGAAAACTTGTATGCATTTAGGCTATAGACATTTTAGAGAGCATTTAGCATAGCATAACTAAAATCTTGTCTTTTTGGTAAAATCAATCATTTTAGCATCAATAGCATAGTATTTAGCTTTTCATTTCATATTTGAAGCTTAATATTAAATCTCAATCCTCCATAAGCATCCATAGTGCAAAAAGCTACTGAGAGCTACACTCATTTGGGACTTGGAGAGGAGAGGAACAAGGGAGGAGCAACTATGAGCATCTTGATTAGCTATTTCATTCTATGTTTATATGCTTTCTATTTCATGCTTAATATCTCTCTTGATATGCCTGTTTAGGATAATCTTTTGTTGCTAACACTAACGTTTGTTTCTTGTGCTCTTGTGTGTGTTGCCATCAAACAGATTTTCTAATCCTTTTTGCAGAGCATCACAATTCCTTTTAATTTACTAGAGAGAGAGAAGAAGACGAGTCATAATCACTCAATTTACTATATAATAAACATCAATATTTTCCATACTAGTCTTTCAAGTGGACAATCATTAAAATCGATCAATACCATAAACAAGCACATACCGTACTTCTAGATTCAAGATATTAACAACTCACCCAGATGGATTAGTCAAAAGAGTAAAACCATTCAAGAATGAAGGTACATATGACTCCCTTTCAGAGTAAGAGAAATCATAGACTAAGACCTCAATGAGTAGACAAAACACCCATAATTATTTCCAAAACACCCACATCAAGGTGGACAACCATACAACATAAGGTAGACACACACACACCAACTAAGAGCACAAGCAAAACCAGAGATCCCAGTGTTGCAACATGGGCTCTGATAACAAGTGTAATGCCCCGCCAGGAAACCCCTAAGGGTTTAAGTTAAAATCACTCGATTAGAGTGTAAATAATTTTATTTTTTTTAATAATAATTAAGAGCGTTAATGAAAAGTTACAACATTAAGATAATTAGGAGTTATCTAAAACTTAGATACCACAGCGAAAGGCTAAACGAACCTAAGGAGTTTCCCAACGCGATTACATAACCTTACTCCCAACTCAACACGCGTCAATTGATCCAGTAAGCTGGATAACTTAATTACGAGATAATGCATAAGACTTGATTATACATATGTTCAATGATTTGACATCTTATAATTTTAGGAAGTGTTCATTTACTTTGGGTGGTTAGGAGGCCATTGTGAGGTTATTTATTCAATGCACTTTAATTCATAATTTCATTAGGAGGCCTCCCAAAAAGGTTCAAGCGTTTAATATAACGAAGTTCATTCATTTGGGTTTTAAGATAACCACCCACATTTGGTATTTTTATTAAGTATTAAAAGTATGGTTAATAAGATGAGATACATTCATTAAGGATTAAACTACAATTAATAGAGTGAGGTCCCTTCATTTGATTTCATGCATAGCCAACCAATGAGTTGTAGTTCTTT
Organism: Cryptomeria japonica; assembly: GCF_030272615.1. Taxonomy (NCBI): domain Eukaryota; kingdom Viridiplantae; phylum Streptophyta; class Pinopsida; order Cupressales; family Cupressaceae; genus Cryptomeria; species Cryptomeria japonica. The sequence continues at coordinate 439,627,269 of NC_081413.1, read as the reverse complement.
TATGAAAGATAAAATGTGAGCAGCAATAGAATTCAGTGAAGTTTTAATAATGCTAATAGATGGCTAAATTCATTAAGGTGAAAATGTATTAGGACACATGAGTTATTCCTTTAAATTAAAATATAGTTAGCAAGATGATATTCAACATTATAGGATTAAAATACAAGTTCATAGTGACGTTCTTTCATTAGGATTAGAATATAACCATCTTATTGCATGTCACTCCTTTTAGTTAAATGAAGTTAATATGAAAGATACATTTACTAAGATGGAGATATAAACAACTATACAAATACTTCCCATTTTAGTTCAATTTTAGCAATCATAAAGGGATTCTTTTATTAAGGTTACAATTATGGATAAATGGTCGAGTTAACCCAATCTTCAAGTTAATTTTGGTAAGGATTATTGTCAAGATTAAAATGTGAAATAACTAAACAAATTCATCCAATGCAGTGAAACATAGTTAACATGGCGTTACTCATTTAAGAAGATAAAAGTAATTACCTATATGACGTTCATTCTTTAGATTTCAACTTAGAAATTATAACATTAATTCTAACTTTGTTTCCCACAATCATTTGTTCAATTTACATGCTTAATAACAAGTTAATCCAATGATGTAATCTAGCAAGATTCTTTCCACTAGTACTACTTTTAATTCACATTATCAAAATACTTTTTCCATAATCTTAATTACAATCTCCCATGAACCTGATTACTACATTTGTCAAGATGAATAATTTTATGCACTTAGATTTAAATTCATTAATTTCCCATCACACACTTATGAATAGCAACCATACATGATAACTTAAAGCATGAAACAAAGGAGCTAAAACATCGCATAACACAGATATGATCTCAGAGTTCACCCCTAAAGGGCTACATCTCTGGGTCTGCTCAACTGCAAGACCCCTCTGGCATTTAATATAGTTAGGAATACATAATTAATATGTCTGTTACATTTTTGCCACTTAGGCAAACACAACCAAAATACAAATGACCACTTTGATCCACAAATCCTAATTGACTTCCACGTAGAGGCAGAACCAACTGAGCATACTAAAAAGGAAATACAAGGTTTATTGCCCAACAGTACTCTATCTAGAGGCCTAAGACTTAACAGGTGCCCCACTTTCAACAACAGGTTCCAGACAAATACATCAAGGTTTGCCATCACTTTAGCAAAGCAAATACAGAACTTAAACTTACAAACTTTCCAATTCGATACGTTACCAAACTCCCATCCATTCTTCTAGCATATCAAGGAAGTAATAGCAAAATATACGAAGGTAATCTAGATACATATTTTCATACTCTCCTATACTTTAGTTTTCGTTTCTAAAATTTCCGAAACATCTTAATTAATCAAATCGAAAGACAATTCTTATTTCAAGGAATAAAAAAAACAACATCTTATTAAAATATACATTTCATAGCGTTAAGAATAGTGTTATATTTCAAAGGCTTCAAATAAAGGCATTATTGGATCAAACAATTTCCATATTTTATTCTGGAACCCTACCTGTGGGCCCCACCTCCCATCTCGGGAGTGGGTGGAACGCACACGCGGGTCCCTGCGGCCCACAGCCTGGACGCAGATCCCTGCGAAACCACACTGTGGTCGCAGGTTCCCTGCAGCCCACAGCGTGGACGCAGGTCCCTGCTAGCCACACTATGGTCGCAGGTCTCCCTGCGGCCCATAGTGTGGACGCAGGGTTCCCTGCGGCCCACATTGTGGTCGCAGGTAGACTGCAAGCTACGGCGGTGCTGCGGGGAAGGGGACGGGTTGAGCTTCGGCTCCCCCCTCGAAACCCTAAAATTTACCCCTTTTTTTTGTATAAATTTTTTTTCTACTCAGTCTAGTTTCATCCCAAACCAAATTTTACTTTTTTTTTTTTTTAAATAAACACAAAATGAAATAACTAACTCATATAAATCCTCATACCCTTTTTTTTTTTTTCCACAGCCACAAATATTTTCCAGATTATTTAAGCAATAGATTTGACGAAGGTTTTTTTTCTTCTTTCCAAAAAGCCCAAGAAACCATGGTCAATCTTAAACCAAGAACAACCAAGCCTTCAACAAAACTGAAAACTAAATCTTAAGAACACTCATGGGTAGTATTCCTTTCTATTTTTCCAGCATTTCATGGAGGACATAACAATAAACAAAAGGGTAGATTGGAATCCTACCTCCAAACGCATTCCGGGAAGAGATTTTTGACGAAGAGCTCCACCTGCAACTCCAAGCCAATCTCCCATTTTTCCCCCAAAAAAAGCTCCCCCATCTCCATTTTTTTTTCCCAAAAAACAAGCTCTCAAGAAAGAACCCCCCCCAAAAACATTTCAAAACTAGGTTAAAATGAGAAACCCTCTTTTTGCCCCAATTTTCAATTTCGAATTTAAGCATTTATTTATTTTTTATTTTTTGAAAATAAAAGGAACATGAAAGTGGAAATCATTATTTTCCACTACTCAACAAATCTAACTTGTTTTATTCTAATTAAAATTTACATGCTTCTATTTCTTATTTAATTCTAATTTTCATCTCTCTAAGTATCAATTTAGGCCTACATTTATATTTTGAACTGTTAACAAGGGTGAGGTATTTAAATTAATTTAAATTTCAAAAATCAATCCTTTATACTATATCAATTTTGCAAGTAAAAAGAATAATTTCCTTTTAAATAATAAAATCTACCCTTTCTGTTCCAAAATGCGAAAATGATAAATTTTATTTCTATTTCCCAAATTATTTTAAATCTTTCCTTTCTAAGACGCATAACTCATTAAATTCGTTATTATTAAAATTAGCTATTAAATTGACTCGCTATAACATAATAAGCGACCTTTTCAAATAAATGACTAATCTAATGAAAGAGTCCTATTTATTCTAATTTCTCAACTACAAATGCGTAAATGAGCACATTAATCCAAGATAAATACCTTAAGCTTGCTACAATAATGATTAAAGCGATCTCTTTAAATTAACGATTAATCATATAAAAGAAAACTACCTATTTTAAATTTTCTACATTACTAATGCATACTTCTACTCATTAAATTGAATTAAATACTTAGGGTAACAAACTCCACTTACCCCGCGCATGGCACGCAAACTGAGGAAGTCCACCAAATCACATGACACACAATCCAATGAAAAGAAAGCCCCATGAACCACACACGATGCTCACCTGACCATGGCTAAGGCAAGACGAGAGTTTATGACCCCCAATTCCGAATTCTGAGGATGGAGGAGGTTTACTCACACCTACAATTCCCAAAGAAGATAAACCTCACCCTAGGCGGTGTTGTACCTGCAATCTCCTACACCCATGAATTCATGCAAGCATACATATACATATACATATTAAATGAGGGCGTTAGCTCGAGATTTATCACAAGAGTTAGGAAACAATTACATTTACACAAGAATCGATGCAAGAGCACAATAATAAGTATGCACAATTATCTACATTATCTAAACTACACATTGCATCATGGTTAACCTACCATTCAAGAATGCCACATAGGAAGCCAATCAAGGTCAAACGGGTTTTACAAGTCCGACTAGGGTAGGGGCATTACAGCTCACTTATGCCATGTGTCACTTCCTGATTGGCTTTAGAGTCCCTACCCTGCCACTTTAGCACGACCTCACTAACCGCCGGAATGAAGCTCTTCTTTATTGCTGGGTTGCAATGGATATTCTAACAAGCAGTTTCCCATCATGACCTAGCGACCACCATTGGATCAACCTTGATATGCTTGACCATTATCTCACTTGAGATGCTCTCTTGTCGGGTCCCACCACTTGGTCGCCAAGCCACGATGGATAACGTTTGTGCATCTCACCATAGTGGTATAGCGATAGTCGTTGATCCACCTTCAACCTACATGGTCTTTAACTCACTTCTTTTTTCATGTGCTTTGTTGCCAAGCTGCGGGGAATAACTTTTAATCATCTTCCCATTGTGGTATAGCAACAGCTGTTGGATCAGCTCGGACTTGCTCACCCGATAGCCCGATCACAAGAAGAGGGTTCTATCGGCCCATCGACAAGAGTCACACCGGTAGCTATTCCATTGGGATAGGTTACTTCGATCAGTCTAAACACAAGTCAAGTTAATTCGAGGCACATTTCCAACAAACTCCCACTTGATGAGGAATTCACTGGATCGATTACCATTCCTGACGTTTTTGAGAAACATGGGCATCAAGACCCATAGAATTAGAACACCACCTAAACTTGTGAGTGCTCACATGTTTCGTCAAGGCATCTGCAACATTTTCCAGAGTGTCTACCTTGTTAAGATAAACTTTTCCATCTTCCACCATGTCATGAACAAAGTGACACTGAACATCAATATGCTTCGATCTGGCATGGAAAGTAGGGTTCTTTGCAAAACATATGGCACTCTGACTGTCACTCCAAATTTCAACCTGCCCTGCATCAAAACCAATATCTGAACTTAAACGTCTAAACCAGACAACTTCTTTACAAGCATGTGTGGCTGCCATGTATTCTGCCTTTGTAGTGGACAAAGTGACTACAGATTGCCACTTGTTCATCCAACTAATTCCTCCACCATTCATGACAAAACCATATCCACTGGTGGATCTTCTGCTATCTATGTCTCCTGCCCAATTAGAATCCACAAAACCACATACACTGATAGTTTTCTTTGAATCATCAAAATGACCATGATAACACAAAGCAAAATCTAAAGTTCCCTTCAGATATCTAAACACTCTCTTTACAACATCCCAATGAGGCCTTCCGGGATTTGACATACACCTTCTAAGTACTCCCACTAGTTGGGAAATGTATGGTCTTGTACAAACCATAGCATACATCAAACTACCAATAGCACTTGCATAAGGTACAATTTTCATGTCTTCTATCTCTTTTGGAGATTTCAGACTGTCAAGCACAGACAACTTAGTTCCCTACAAGATGGGAACAACCTGTGATTTATAGTAAGTCATATGAAACCTATCAAGAACATTGGTTATATACTTTCTCTGGCTGAGCCAAAGTTTCCTCTTAGATCTATTCTTTTTTATCTCTATTCCCAAAATGTAATTTGCTGCTCCTAAGTCCTTCATTTCAAATTTCATAGATAACTGAGATTTTAAATCTGAGATCATACATTTTGTATTTCCTATGAACAACATGTCATCTACATACAAAGCTATAATAAGAATCCTATCACCTTTAGTTTTGTAGTAAACACAATGATTAGCTTTTGATCTCACAAATCCCAAGGACAAAAAAAATGTATCATACTTTTGATACCACATTCTGGGATACTATTTCAAACCATACATAGACTTCTTGAGTCTGCATACCAAATGTTCTTTACCTTTTTCCACAAAGTGCTCAGGCTGAGACATATAAATCTCTTCTTCAAGATCACCATGAAGAAATGATGTTTTCACATCCATCTGCTCAATCTCCCAATCATATGTTGCTGCAAGTGATAAGAGAAATCTAATAGATGTTAGCTTAGCCACAGGAGAAAAGATCTCTCCATAGTCAATACCTTCCTTTTGAGATTACCCCTTTACAACCAATCTTGCTTTGTACTTGTCAATGCTGCCAAATTGGACCATAATTCTTTTTGAACACCCACTAGCAGCCTACAGGCTTTCTTGCCTTTAGGCAATGACACCAAATCCCAAGTTCCATTTTTATCCAATGATGACATTTCATCATTCATGGCTTCCAACCAAGAATCTGAATCGGGCATTTTAATAGCTTATTTGATAGTCCTAGGCTCATCAATATCTGCAAGTAAAGCATAAGCACAATTAACATTCAACATAGAGTGACTGTACTTATTAGGTCTATACCTATTAGGTTTTGGCCTCTCTAGAGTAGATCTTCTCAATTCTGGTGTTGAGGATTCTTGAGGTTCAACAGGAGGCTCGTCATCATGTTCTTCTTCAGAACTAATTGAACTACTTGAACTCTCCTCATCTTTAGGTATCTCTAGAGATTGTTCTTGAGCTGGAGGAATTTCAACCTCAGCTTCTCCTTGCTTTCCTATATTGTGATCTAGTGACATAGGTTTTAGCTCATGAAAAATCACACTTTTGTTGTACATAACCTTACCAGTCACTGGATTCCAAAGTTTATATCCTTTCAAACCAACTCCATAGCCAATGAAGATACATTTCATAGATTTGTTATCCAAATTAGATCTATTAACATCAGGCACATGAGAATATGCCTTTGCACCCAAAACATGAAGGTGCCTTAAAGAGTGTTTCTTACCAGACCAAGCTTCCATAGGTGTTTAGTCAACCAATGCTGAAGTAGGAGAATGATTTAGCATGTAACATGCTATAGCAACTGCTTCAGTCTATAATTTTTGTTCTAGCCCAGCTCTGCTCAACATGCTTCTTGATTTCTCTATTAGAGATCGATTCAACCTTTCAGCAACTCCATTTTGTTGTGGAGTGTAAGGTACAGTATTATGTCTCTTAATTCCATGATCAACATAGTACTTGTCAAAATCTGCACTACAATATTCACCACCATTGTCTGTTCTTAAAAATTTAATCCTTCTCCAAGTTTGATTTTCAACAAGGTTCTTAAACTCCTTAAAATGACTGAACACTTCCGATTTACTTTTAAGAAAGTACAGAAATGCCCTTCTTGAATAATCATCTACAAAAGATACATAGTACTTAGACTTAGACAGAGAAGGAACATCCACTGGACCAAACACATCAGAGTGAACATAATCCAGAATGTCAGAAGACTTATGAGAACTAGAATAAAACTAAATACTGTTATGTTTTCCATATATGTAGTTTTCACAGAAATCGAACTCAAAACTACAATCATCCTAACCTTCAACTAGATTCTTATTCTTCAAATCTTTTAAACCTTTTTCACCTATGTGGCCTAACCTATTATGCCAGAGCATTGTTTTCTCAGCAAGAAGTTTAGCTTCCAATGAATTAGCATTATACATCATTACAGTTGTCTTTATAGACTTTTTAGAGGTTACATTACAACATATAGGTTTAGCATTTAACTTATATAGTGTACCAATGTGATCACCCTTAGTCATCTTGTAACCACCAGATACAAATGTAACTTGTACTCCAACATCATTAAGTTTACTTACAGAGAGAAGGTTTCTTGCCAGACCTGTCATATGAAGAACTCCATTGATCCCCTTCACTCTACCATCTGGAAATTGAATTTTAATTCTACCTCTGCCTATAATATCCAACGTAGAATCACTAGCCAAGTATACCTTTCCACCAGCATATGGTTCATACTTCGAGAACCACTCCTTGTGGGAGGTCATGTGAAAAGATGTGCCAGAATCTACTAACCAGGTATCATCTGAGGTAGGCACTACCAGGGCTGCTACAAATATATCTGCATCACTTTGAGAAGATTTAGTGTCAGAATACTTCTTCTCCTCCTCCTCCTTCTCCTTGCAATCCTTTCAGACATGCCCTTTTTGCCCATAGTTCCAGCACTTCACCTTTAACTTCTTTCTTGGAGATTTTGATCTCTCTTGAGACTTGGACTTGGACTTCTTTCCTTTCTTCTTGTCTTTGTCCTTCGGTCTGCCTCAAACATAGAGTGCGTCTTTTGTCATCTCAGAAGACTTCTTTCTCATTTCTTCTAACAAAAGAGTATTAACCACAATATTTATGTTGAACTGGGTCGTAGTACTACTGATAGCCATCACTAAGTGATCCCAAGAGTCAGGCAATGAACACAATAGCAGTATGCAACATTCTTCTTCTTGAATGGTCACATAATAGAAGTTAATTGTGCAAGAACCATGTTGAATACATTCAAGTGGTCTACTAATGGTGTTCTTGTATGCATCTTTAGAGAGTACAACTTCTTCCTCAAGAAAAGTTTATTCACCAAGGACTTGCCTTGATAAATATCTTCTAACTTATTCCAGAGAAGATGTACAGTCTTCTCCTCATTGATGTTTAACAAAATAGAATCAGCAAGACATAGCCTGATTAGACCCCATGCCTTCTGGTCGGCTAATTCCCAATCCTCTTGTTTCATGCATGTAGGTTTCTGCCCAGACATAGCAATCCAAAGGTCTCGGTCAACCAACAAGTCTTCCATCTTGAGTTTCCATAGTTCAAAACTGGAACCATTAAACTTCTCCATGTCTATGCGCCGTACGGTGTTCGCCATCTTAACCTATAAAACAAACAAGTAGACACTCTGCAAGACTCCCACTGAAAAATAAATGACACAAAAAACTAACCCTACCCAACAAGGATAACAAAATGGGCCAAGCTATGATACCACTTGAAAGGAAAGCACAATGGGGAAAAGCCTTCCTAATGTCAATTAACAGGGAAGATCATGAAAGAATGTAGTTTAAAAATTTTACAGAACATTAAGAATAACATAGACTAAACACATAGAATCAACACAGAGACAGAACACCAATAATTACATGGGAAAACCCTTTCAGGAAAAAAACCCACCACCAACAATTAAAACGCTTTATTTCCAGTAAATGAATTTACAATGAAGTTTCAGTTTGCAACTACAAGTGTTCGTTCTTAGATTCTCATGAGCTGGACACTACAATCGGATCTCGGATATCATTTTTTCACCATAGTTATCCAATGGCTACATATATCAGATTGTCGTCAGTTCATCTGAGCAACTGCACCAACGGTTTGAAGTCTAACCATCTACATCAATCTGCATCGGTCTGCATTCATGAGAAACAAAATATCCCACATGCACCAGGAAGTCAGGTCGGTTTGTATTCATATACACCGACAAGACCATCTTCAATGTCCAAGTGTTTATCTTTTGGACTCCAGTTTGAGCACACACCCATAGTCTGTGTCTACTCCACTTGCTTGACCTGTAGCTCACATCTTTGCTAGTCTATCATAGACTCATCGTCAGAATGAAGCTCTTCTTTGTCGTTGGGTCACGATGAAAAGTGTAATGAGCAATTTCCCATTGCGACCTAGCGACCATCATCGGATCTTCTATGATCGCCATCCAATCATCTACAATCTACTTGGCCTTTAACTCGCCTTAGCTGCTCTCCTGCTAGGTCCCACCATGTTGAAATGTGGCGACTGATCAGAAAAGTACTGTACACTCAGCACGTATCCTCGCCAGGGTCCGGGGCCGGGCTGGGCCCCGGGTAGGGGTTCAAGGGCGGCAGCCACTGAGAAAGCGGGGGTTCGGGGGCGGCAGCCCCCAAGAAAATTTTTTTTGCCATTTTTTGTTGATGAAAACCGACATTGTAATAAAACCCTAAAAAAGGCCGACTTTGTTTGTTGCCCTAAAAACGCATGTTATAAGCGGCTGGGATGCTTAAGGCATTGTAAGGTTGATGTACTATTTTTGCTGGATAATAAGAAAGATTGGACGGCTGTGTATGGTGGACGTAACCCATTCTGGGTGAACCACGTTAAATCTCTGTGTTATCTGTGTCCTATTTTATTTCTTTATCTTTTTTATTTAAATCTGCATATAATTGTTAGTTCATATTTGCTTCGGATCTGCTTGAAACCCTAACAATTGGTATCAGAGTGAGGTTTTCTGTAAATTGGCAGGACTTTCAGATTTGAGTGGGAGCAATGGAGGATTCCAAATTCAAGGTCGAAAAGTTTAATGGCCAGAATTATCAGTTATGGAAAATGCAGATGGAGGATTACCTGTATCAAAAGGATTTGTGGCGGCCATTGGAAGGAAAGGCAAAGAAACCAACCACAATATCAGATGAAGAGTGGGACATTTTAGATAGAAAGGCACTGGGATCCATTCGATTGTGTCTTGCGTCGTCTGTAGCATTCAATATAACAGAAGCAAAAATGACTGTAGATTTGATGGCAACATTGGCTAAGCTGTATGAGAAACCCTCAGCTTCGAATAAGGTATTTCTTATGAAGCATTTGTTTAATTTGAAAATGAGGGAGGGAGGATCTGTAGTGGAGCACTTAAATGAATTTAATACAATTACCAGTCAATTGTCTTCAGTAAAAATTACCTTTGCAGAAGAAGTTAGGGCTCTCTTGATTTTATGTTCTTTGCCAGAAAGCTGGAATAGCTTGGTTATGACTGTAAGCAACTCTGTCTCTGGTAAAAATACTTTGGTATTTGATGATATTGTTGGTGTTATCCTAAGCGAGGAAATGCGAAGAAAAAGCATAGGTGAGACTCCAACATCATCGGGTAGTGTTTTGAATATAGAGAATAGAGGAAGATCAAAGGAAAGAGGAAAAGGCCCTGGGAATGAGAAGTCACGAGGGAAGTCAAAGAAAGGACGCTCTCAATCTAGAGGAAAGAAAGATTGCTGGTACTGCGGAAAGCCTGGTCATCTAAAGAAAGACTGTTGGTCTCGGAAAAACAAAGAAGGAGACAAAAATGAAAATGATAGTAAGGAAGCTAATATTGCAAGTAATACTTTACAAGATGCTTTAATCTTATGTTTGGATAATGTTAATGATTCCTGGGTAATAGATTCTGGGGCTTCATTTCATGCTACACCCCATAGAAAATATTTTCTAGATTATGTTCAAGGTGATTTTGGACAGGTATATTTGGGTGATGATGAGCCCTGTCAAATTGTTGGAAAAGGAAAGATAAAGATCAAGTTGCAGAATGGTAATGACTAGTTTCTGTAGGAGGTAGGACATGTTCCTAATTTAAGAAGAAATTTAATTTCTGCAGGGCAACTAGGTAGTGAAGGTTGCATAGTTACCTTCTCAGACAGTATGTGGAAGGTCACTAAAGGATCGTTAGTAGTAGCTAAAGGTGCGAAGGTAGACACATTATATCTATGTATTGGTAACACTTACTCTACCTTAGCTACTACAGATAAAGGTACTGCAGGGACAACAACAATAAATGTTGCAAGAACAGATTCGATAATGTGGCACCATAGGCTTGGGCACATGAGTGAGAAAGGGATGAAAATCCTTCACTCCAAAAATCTATTGCCAGGACTAAAGAAGATTGATTTAGAGTTCTGTGAGAACTGTGTTTATGGTAAACAGAAAAGAGTCAGATTTCTCAAGGTTAGGAAAGAGAAGAAGAGTGAGAAGTTAGAGCTTGTACATTCAGATGTATGGGGACTGGCTTAGTTATCATCTCTTGGTGGCTCTTGTTATTATGTTATTTTTATTGATGACTCAACCAGAAAAACATGGGTATATTTCCTAAAACAAAAATCAGATGTTTTTGAAACTTTTAAGAAATGAAAAGCTTTGGTTGAGAATGAGACAGGAAAAAAGTTGAAGTGTCTCAGATCGGATAATGGAGGTGAGTATTGCAGCAAAGCATTTGAAGATTACTGTTCCTTAAATGGGATTCGAAAGTAGAAGACAGTTCCAGGAACTCCACAGGAAAATGGTGTGTCAGAGAGAATAAATAGGACCATCATGGAACGTGCGAGGAGCATGAGATTGCATGCTGGATTGCCCTTACATTTTTGGGCAGATGTTGTACATACTGCTGTCTATTTGATAAATAGAGGACCTTCAACCCCTTTGGATGGTGGTATTCCAGAGGAGGCATGGACTGGTAAAAAGGTAAATTATTCTTTTCTAAAAACTTTTGGTTGCGAAGCTTTTCTCCATGTTGATAAAGAAAACAGAACCAAGCTTGATGCTAAATCTCAGAAATGTACCTGCATTGGATATGGGATAGATGAATATGGCTATCAGTTATGGTATTTTGAAAATAAGAAAATAATTAGAAGTAGAGATGTTATATTCAATGAGAAGGTTATGTATAAAGAACAGATGCAGGAAAAGAAGCATGAACAGGACAAACAAGAATATGTGGTGTTGGATGAGATTCCTGAAAATGAAATGCCACAGGTACCTGATGCTTAGTAACAACAGATTGTCCCACAAACTCCTGCAAGTGTTAGACGTTCTACGAGGACAAGTAGACCCCCTGAAAGATTTTCTCCTTCTTTGTATTCTATTTTATTAACGGATTCTGGTGAACCAGAAGAATATGAAGAAGCAATGCAGGTGGATGCCAAACAACAGTGGCAACTAGGCATGAAAGAGGAGATGGACTCCTTGATGAAAAATAAGACTTGGGACTTAGTCCCTTTACCTGCAGAAAAAAGAGCCTTGCCTAACAAATGGGTTTATCGGCTGAAGGAGGAGGAAGGAGGTCAGAAAAGATATAAGGCCAGACTTGTGGTAAAAGGTTTTGCACAGAAAAAGGGTATAGATTATGATGAAATATTTTCTCCAGTTGTAAAAATGACTTCAATTAGAACTGTACTTAGTCTTGTGGCTGCAGATGATTTACATCTTGAACAATTAGATGTCAAAACAACTTTTCTCCATGGAGATTTGGAGGAGGAAATTTACATGTTGCAACCAAAGGGATATGAGGTCAAAGGTAAGGAGAACTTGGTGTGCAGGTTGAAGAAAAGTTTGTATGGCCTAAAGCAAGCACCCCGACAATGGTATTTAAAATTTGATAGTTTCATGGCTGAACACGGTTATCATAGATGTCATTCTAATCATTGTGTATATTTTAAGAGATTTGATGATGGCAGTTATATTATCCTATTGCTTTATGTTGATGACATGCTTGTTGCTGGGTCTAACATGCAACATATAAATGATCTTAAATAGAAATTAGCCAGGTCATTTGCTATGAAGGATTTGGGTGTAGCTAAGCAAATTCTCGGTATGAGGATTACACGGGACAGGAAAAATAGAACCTTGAATTTGTCCCAAAGTGAGTATATAAAGAAGGTGTTGAAAAGATTTAACATGCAGGATGCAAAAGCAGTTACTACACCTTTGGCTAGTCATTTTAAATTGACTAAGGAGATGTGCCCAAAGGCACAGGAAGAGGTTAATAAAATGTGTAACATCCCGTATTCATCAGCTATTGGCAGTTTGATGTATGCAATGGTATGCACAAGGCCAGATATTGCACATGCAGTGGGAGTTGTGAGCAGGTTTATGAGTAATCCGGGTATGGAACATTGGAATGCTGTGAAATGGATTCTTTGGTATTTGAAAGGAACTACTACGAAGGCATTATGTTTCAAAGGATCTAATGCTGCTCTAAGTGGATTTGTTGACTCTGATCTGGCGGGTGATATTGATTCACGGAGGAGTACTACAGGGTATGTTTTTACTATAGGGGGAACTGCAGTCAGTTGGATTTCTAGGCTGCAAAAGGTTGTTGCACTTTCAACCACTGAAGCTGAGTATGTTACTGCTACAGAAGCCAACAAAGAGATGATTTGGTTGCAATGTTTTCTGAAAGAATTGGGTCAGACACAAGAGGATAGCTCATTGTATACTGATAGCCAGAGTGCCATTCATCTTGCGAAGAACTCTGCTTTTCATTCAAGGACAAAGCACATTCAACTCAGGTACCACTTCATCCGGACTATTTTGGAGGAGGGTCAGTTACGGCTTGAGAAGATTCACACAAGTGAGAATCCTGCCGATATGTTTACAAAGGCAGTTCCATAGGAGAAGCTGATTTCTTCATCAGTTTCTGTTGGTCTTCTTGATTGATAATTGTGGAATTTATACCAGTCAAGTCCTAGTGTTTTATCTAGCGGATGTTGCATGTATAGTGGTGTCGTGTAGTATCAGTCTCCAAGTGGGAGATTGTTCGGTGTGGAGCCTGATCAGTCTCCAAGTGGGAGATTGTTGAAATGTGGCGACTGATCAACAAAGTACTGTACACTCAACACGTATCCTTGCCGTTTTTTGTTGATGAAAACCGACATTGTAATAAAACCCTAAAAAAGGCCGACTTTGTTTGTTGCCCTAAAAACGCATGTTATAAGCGGCTGGGATGCTTAAGGCATTGTAAGGTTGATGTACTGTTTTTGCTGGATAATAAGAAAGATTGGACGGCTGTGTATGGTGGACGTAACCCATTTTGGGTGAACCACGTTAAATCTCTGTGTTATCTGTGTCCTGTTTTATTTCTTTATCTTTTGTATTTAAATCTGCATATAATTGTTAGTTCATATTTGCTTCAGATCCGCTTGAAACCCTAACACACCACTTGGTCACCATGTTGCGAGGGATAACATTTAGAGCACCTCACAACCTTGGTACAACGATAGCCATTGATAGTCTCTGAATTTTACTCCACCATTGATCTTCCTCGGATCTGCCATTGGATCTTCTTGATTTGCACGACCCTTATTTCACCTGAGCCACTCATTGATGCCATGTGTCACTTCCAAATTGGCTTTGGAGTCCCTGATCTACCACCTTAGCACGACCTCACTAACTGCCAGAATGAATCTCTTCTTTGTCACTGGGTCACGATGGATATTCTAACGAGTAGTTTTCCATCACAACCTAACGACCACCATTGGATCAACCTTGATTTGCTCGACCATTATCTCACCTAGGCTTCTCTCTTGTCGGGCCCCACCACTTGGTCGCCAAGGTATGATGGATAACGTTCATGCATCTTGCCATAGCAGTATAACGATAGTCGTTGATCCACCTTCAACCTGCATGGTCTTTAACTCGCTTCTTTTTGCATGTGATTTGTCGCCAAGCTACGGGGAATAACTTTCGATCATCTTCCCATCGCGGTATAGCGACAGCCCTTGGATCATCTCGGACTTTCTCACCCGATAGCTCGATCACAAGAAGAGGGTTCCATCGGCAAGAGTCACACCGATAGCTGTTCCATCGAGATAGGTTACTCTGATCAGTCTGAACACAAGTCAAGTTAATTTGAGGCACATTTCCAACACCTAGGTCCTGTAGAGCCTAACTAGTAGAAGATTACAGTTTTTGTGCTGAACCTTGTTCATTGGCCAAAACCAATCCTAGATCTATTTATGAGTCAGTGGCCATTTCTCTAGGATTTAGGATCTATTGATTTTGGAATCGCCACTTCCATAGGCATTTTATCAACAAGAGATGATGTAGGAGACTTGTTAACCAGGTAGCAAATAGTGGCAACAACTTCAACCCAAAACTTTTGTTCTAGACCAATACCACTTAGCATACTCCTAGCCTTCTCCATTAGTTTCCCATTCATTCTTTTTGAAACTCCATTATATTGTGGAGAATACAGATTTGTCTTCTATCTATTAATGCCACAGTCTTTACAGAATCTATAAAAAATTATTAGAGTAAAATTCACGGCGATTATCAGTCCTAAAAAATTTAATTTTATTTCTTGTCTGCAACTCAACCATTACTTTAAATTCTTTAAAATGACTAAAACCTTTAGATTTACTCTTTAGAAAGTATACCCATGTCCTTCTACTAAGATCAACAATAAATGAAACATAATATGTGGATTTTCCAATGGAAGGAACATCTACAAGACCAAGCACATCAGAATGAATAAGATCCAAAAACCACAAGATTTATGAGAACTCGAGTAAAACTAAACACGGTTTTGTTTTAAATAAATGCATGCTCATAAAAATAAAAGTTAATATTATAGTCATTCAAACCTTCAACAAGGTTTTTATTTTTTAAGGTCCTTAGACCCTTTTCTCCAATGTGGCCAAGTCTTTGGTGCCATAACATAGTTTTCTTTGTAGGCAACTTTTCTTTAGAAGAAAGACCACCCTTAGGTACCAAAAAGCCATGTCCATCCACTAAAGGTGAAACCCTCAAATCTACTGATGTAGTATCCACATATTTACTTTTTATAGAAATGTTATTACACTCAACAATGTATGCCTCTAGCTTATATAAAGTGTCGAATCTAACACCTATAGAAATCCCCATAGCATCCTTAATCATTTTACATCTTGCTTAAAAAAAGACTACTTGCACACTCACATCTATCAGTTTTCTTATAGACAACAAATTTTGTTTTAATCCAGGGATATGTAACACACCACCAATCTTTTTTATTATACCGTCAAGAAAACTGATCCTAGCTTTACCACGACCAAGAATATCTAAATGTGAATCATCACCTAAGTACACTATACCTCCATTAAATTTTCTCATATTCAAAAAACCAATCTTTTATTGGAAGTCATATGAAAAGATGTACCCGAGTCAATTAATCATGGATCATTACCTACATGAGTAGCCAAAGTTGCATTGAATACATCACCATCTTCCTTCTTGGACTCAAAATCAAAATTGTACTTCTTGTTTTTCTTGTCTTTTCTTCTTTGAAATCCTTATAGATATTTCCTAGTTTACCACAATTCCAATAGATGACTTGGACTCTCCAGGAGATTTTGATCTCCCTCTGGAATTGGATTTATTACGCTTCACATTCTTCTTGCCTTTTTCCTTAGGTCTTCCATGAAAAATTAGGGCTTCCTTCAAACTAATGGATACCTTCCTCCGCATCTCTTCACCAAGTAGGGCACCCACCACATCTTTAGACTTCAAAATGACAAAGTACTACCAATAGCCATTAAAAGAGAATCCCATGAATCAAGCAAGGAACTAAATAAGATCTAACATTTCTCCTCCTCATCCATCTTAACACCAACAAATGCCAATTGAGCCACCAACATATTAAATTCTTCCAAGTGGTCTGTAACTCGTCCACCCTCTTCCATTCTCAAGGAATACAATTTTTTCCTCAAGAAAATATGATTCAGTAAGGATTTCGCTTGATACATTTCACTAGGCTTAGTCCATAGCTTCTATGCAGAGTTCTCTTTGTGGACATTGACCAGAATAGATTCTGCCAAGCATAATCTGATTAGACCCTTAGATTTTTGGTCCATAACATCATAGAGAGTAGTCGCAGTAGGATCTATAGGTCTTGAGACATTCGCATCAACAACATCCCACAAATCTCGATCTATTAGTAGATCTTCCATCTTCAGCTTCCACATCTCAAAATTACTTCCATTAAATTTCTCCACCTCTATTCTCCCTGATGAACTTTCCATCTAAAACTTAATGCAACAAGATCAAAAAGTGTCTTCTGCACAAGCTCCCACTCAAATATGGATTAGTTCAAAAAACCCAACAACCCACAACTGAAACCAAAATTGACTTTGATACCAATTGTAAAGAGGTTATGTAGCAGAACAACTTCCTACACTAACCTTGAGAGGAGGGTATGTTGGACATTGTTTCTGCTAGGATATGTTGTTGTCATTGATGTCAACATATTCCTATGACTTATTGCAACCAAGGTTGCATATTGGTTTATTGGGATCATGGTTCTGTGTATGAAGTATTTATAGTATCATTATTATAATATCATTATATCTTTCTGTATTGGTTTTGGTGATCTGGAATCTTAATTGATCAAATCATATGATCTAGTTTGCAGTTTCATTTTTATGATCAGTTCTTTGTAGAGTTTGGTATTTCCTTTGGTATATTCTGGTGTGATCAGATCTTGAGCTGAGATTTTGGGAGATTGTTTGGGATGTTCATGTGTATCTTCATTTTAGATGGTTCATGATTTGGTGCTTGACAAATTATATTTCCTTATGACATTTGTTGTTGTTTAAGTTTTATTGAGTTGAAGATGTTGATCAATGAAGATTTGATAAGTGGTGTTGATGCAACTGTTATCGATGATTCTAATGTACTTTGTAGTGTTTCCTAATTGTGTCCTATTTGTTTTGATGATCTGCATTGATCATTGTGCAAGTTTTTGGTAATTTTTTAGGACCGATGATGTTCTTCATGTTATGCGGTATTCTTGGTGGTGTAGCATGTTATGGTGGATCTTGGTGAGATTTATGGTGGTGTTGTGTGTTTGAGCATTTGATTTAGGTCCATTTTCCAATGGTCAATCTTTGTATCGTGTGATGTAATTTTATAATTGTGTGTTGAGGGTTTGGCGGACCTTGTAGTCAAGGTTGATGAATTGTATAAATAGGTGATATGGTCATGTAATTCAGGTATTGAGGTTGTTGGCCATTTGAAGGAATTGATTATGTGTTGCATTGATGTCAACACTAGCTTATTTGGTTCTCTACCAGATTCTGGTAGAGTGGTTGGACTTCAATGATGATCAAGAGATTTGTCTCCGGTAGATTCTGATTGGTGGAATTGGTTTGGTTCGGTCATTCATGTGGTTTAGATGCTTGCCATATTCAGTTGGTTTAGGATATGGTTATCTAGAAGCTATCATATGTTCTAGTAAGCCTTTTGGTTACCAGTAAGGGTTCTATCGACAAAGCTTTATTGAAGATCTTTTGATGACTTTTATAAGTGGTGTTGGTGTGACTTCTAGAAGGTTTTCAGGATGCTGATGGTTATCATGTTCATGTTCCAGTTGATTGGTGGTATTTCATTTGACTTATGGCAACCTATATTAGGTCCAGTCTTATTCTACTAGGTTATGGACCGATTTGTGTAACATGTTGGTGGATACTTCCGATGCATTACTGGCTGGATTTATAGATTGGTTAATGTTGTTTTGGTCTTAGGCCGACTTGGTTTATCATTGGTTGGAGGGTTTATGTAATGGATTTATTGTATCATCTTGTAGGTGGCATCAATAGATAGAAAACAAACTAAACTTTCACCAAACTTAAACCCAACTCATAAATCAATCACTGAACTAACTAGTTTAGACACAATACCATAAACTGCAACTACACTATTAAGTTTACCTATTGACTAGAATACCAATATAAAAGTGTAACAGATTTGAAACTCACATATCATTTAACCAAAACATTAAACCACTTTAATAACATTAGTAATAGCTCATTTCAGATCACTTCCGGTCATCTAAACATATCTAAGTGGCTTTACCAGTTAAACATATTAACCATATCAAAACATATAACCACAAAATCATTCACACTTGACACAATGATTTTGACGTGGAAACCCAAATGGGAAAAACCATAATGGGGATGAATACCCATAAGTATTTTGAACTCTTCTGAAGTTCTCCCTATTAGGAGCTAAGTCTTGTTAGAAGCTTTACAAAAATGTCCTATTAGGAACAGATCCGGTTAAGGACCACCCGGTTAAGGGATTGACTACAATACCCCGTTAAAGGCAATACCCTATTAAGAGTAACCTTAGTAGAGGATTTGAAATCCAAGTTAATGGATCACTTGGTTAGAGGATTTAGAAAGTACCAAGCCTATTAAAGCTTACCCGGTTAAGGGATTTAACTATTGTAATTGTTAGAGAACAACAAGGTTTTTTCTGATCTGGTAATAGCACTACTCTGCTTAATCAGATCCTTTTATGCTCCTATCTACCTTCAAAACATTTTGCAGATACTCCTTCTAGTTTGGCAATCAATCACACTACCACACTTAACCAAATTTCCAACACAATTACAAACAACTCATTGACCTTATAAAGAAATACAATAGGTCGGCAACACATCACAAAACCTAAGATCTCATAGAGATTACATACACATCGGTTCAAACATGACCATTGGATTACATAGAAATCAACAACACATTGTTCAAGACAACTTTGACTACTCCTGGATCACCACACATTGGATCTTGTAACTCATCACATGTTATTCACTTCATGCTATGCATTTCTTCATTCCCAAGATAAAACATTTATCTGTACATGCCAAAACCACTTTGAAACTCATCACATTGATCATGTATATATGGCATCTCCATCTCAGATCACCATTCGATCATAGATCAACACAACCAATTCACCAAGCTCCATCAGTTAGAGTTCAACATATCAACAGGTTAGGGTTGCCAGTTGATCACTCTACTTTAAATACCAATACTGGTTTTCTTCACTGCACTACTACCGGTTGCAATACAACTCCAATACCGGTTGCTATTGACATCAATGACAACACTCTACTTCATCAATGCAATCTTCATGCAATGCCAACAATCTCCCCCTTTGGCATTGATGGAAATACAAATATCAATACCCTTTGATTGTGATGATTAAGAGTAATGCACATACATAGGTATAGGAATCCTAGTTTACATTATTTCATGCACTTTGTTTCAACTGTATCTCCAAGTCTTCAGTTGGTAACTGTCTATCAATCGTATATAATTATTCTCCTTATCAATCATATAGTTCTTCTCCCCCTTTGACAACAATTCCAAAGTGAATATCAATATCATCTAGCTAACCATTCCATGCTTCACCAATCTACAACAACACTCTGCAACTTGTTGCACCCCATGTGGAAAAGCTCCACTCTACACCAATCCTGCTTCAAGATTTGCAATAAGGTCTGGGACTAATGTCATGTAGGGGTACAACCTCTAGCTGACCTCTAAGATACTCAAAAGTAGCCTTAGAAAGAGGTTTAGTAAAGATATCCGCTAGCTGTTCCTTAGTAGATACATGCTCCAATGGCACATCTTTACTCTGCACTTTTTCTCTTAAGAAATGATACTTAAGCTCAATATGCTTGGTTATAGCATGCAACACCAAGTTCTTTGAAATGTTTATTGCACTGGTGTTAGCACAAAAAATCCTAATTGGTTGTATAATGTTAAACTTGAAACCTTCCAGAATGTGTTTCATCCAGATTGCTTATGTATAGTTCATGTATGTTGCAACATATTCAGCTTCTACACTTGATTGTGATATGCAACTCTTCTTCTTGTTTCTCCAAGATACAAACCTTCCTCCAAGAAATAATGCTCCTCTAATTGTACTGTTCCTATCATCAACATTTCCTACCCAATCTGCATCTATAATGAATTTCAAATCAAAGTTACCTGCATATGGATACCATAATCCATAATCAATTGTGCCTTCAAATATCTTAAAATTCTTTTAGTTGCTACCATGTGTGTCTCCTTAGGACTTTTCTAAAATCTAGCAACTAATCCAATTGCATGAGGAATATCCATTCTATTGTGGACAACATAATGTAGTTTACCTATCATTGACCTATACTCCTTTTCATCCACTGATGCAGAATCATCCTCCTTATACCATTTACAACCTGTAACCATTGGTGTTCCAACTGCTTTATAGTCTCCCATTCCAAAAGTCTTCAATACCTCTTTCATATACTTGGACTGTGTGATAAAAATACCATTCTTCATCTGTTGAATTTGCAAACCTCTCTCCTACCAGAGACATCTCAAATTCACTTTTTATCTCATTAGCAAAGTCATCGCACATGTCATCATTGCCTCCCAAAATGATATCATCCACAAATACCTCACTAACATGTATCTTATCTCCTTCAGTCTTGAGATATATATTGTTATCTTCACTGGTTCTCTGAAAAACCTATCTTCACCAAGTGATAATGTAGTATTTCACACCATGCCCTAGGTGCTTGCTACAAACCGTATAGTGCCTTGTGTAGTTTCCACACCATATCCTTTGCTTCAGTCAAAGCATAACCATCTGGTTGTTTAAAGTAAACTTCCTCTTCCAATATTCCATTTAGAAATTCTGACTTCACATCCATCTAATATACCTTGAATCCTCTTTATGCTGCAAATGCAATTAGAGTCCCAACACCTGTCAATCTTGCAACTAGTGCAAGTGTCGCACCATAGTCTTCACCTTATTCTTGTGCATAACCTTTGCATACCAGTCTGGCTTTATTTCTGACCACTACTCCATCTTCATTCAGTTTATTCTTGAATACCCATTTTGTACCTATTACATTCTTGTTCTCCAGTTTGGGTACTAGTGTCCATGTATTGTTCTTCTCAATCTAGTCAAGTTATTCTTCCATAGCCTTTATCCAGTGATCATCTCCAAAAGCTTCCTTTGTTGTTCTAGGCTCAATAATGGAGATCATACAAGAATTCTCTCTTATTCTTCTTCTGGTTAACACACTAGCATCTTTATCTCCAATAATCTAATCAGGATTATGATTGAGTCTAACATACCATGGAATAGCATGATCATGGTCTTTAGGTTCTTCTTCTTCTTCACTTTCTTCATCTTTTGCAGAATCTACCTATTCAGGTTGAACTGGTGCTATAGTATTCATTTCACCAACTTTCTGGCTTCACTGGTTCTGGTTCCAAACTCAGAATGTAAGGTTCATCTTCCTCCTTCTCCTTACTGATTTCTCTTGAATATTCAGGAAATTCATCCACTCAAACATTAACACTTTCAATGATCTTCTTTGTCCAGTTGTTGTAATATTTCTAGGCTTTTGTCTTGGTGGAGTAACCAATAAATATGCCTTCATCACTCTTAGCATCAAACTTACCAACATAGTCACCTCTTTTGATAAAACATCTGCTACCAAAAATCTTAAAGTAACTGACATTAGGTGATCTACCATACTAGTATTCACAAGGACTTTTATCCTTACCTCTTTTAACCAATATCTGGTTCATTGTGTAGATAGTTGTGCTGACAACTTCTCTCTAGAAAGTCTTAGCTACACCTCCTTGTATTAGCATAGTCCTAGCAGCTTCAACAACTGACTGGTTGTTCCTTTTTTCAATACCATTCTATTGTGGTGTCCTAGGTGTAGAAAAATGCCTCTTAATTCCATTGTCTTCATAGTATCTAGTGAGTTCCTCTGAAGTAAATTCACCACCTTGATCAGTTCTTAAGCACCTAAGCTTTCTTCCACTTTATTTTTCAACTAAGGCTTTGAATGCCTTAAACTTGCTAAAGGCTTCTATTTTGTCCTTCAAGAATGTGACCCACATCATTCTTGAGCAATCATCAGTAAAAATCATAAAATACCGATCACCTTGAATACTCCTAGTCCTTATTGGTCCACAAAGGTTGGTATGAACCAAATCTAGAAAATATTTTGCTGAGAAAGATTTTCTCTTAAAAGTTGAGGATGTCATCTTCCCTAAATGACATTCCTTACACGGAGCATTCATCGGTTTGTCCAACTGCGGAAAACCTCTTATTGATTTGGACTTACTAACTTTTACCATGTTATCAAAATTTACATGACATAATCTTCGATGCCAAAGTTAACTATCTTCTACCTTTTCAATTAAATAATTGTTGACTTTAGAACTTAAATGAAACAAGTTACCTTTTGTCTACGTGCCAGTTGCAATCAGTTCACGTTTGCTTCCATAGATTTTGCACATCCCATTCTTGAATTCCAGTGGATAACCTCTGTCATTGAGTTGAGCAACACTCAAAATATTGTGTTTCTATCCTTCAACCTGGTAGACATCATCTCAACTGCTCTTATTGTTAAGAGAGATGGTTCCCTTTCCTTTTACCAGGCAAGGTGAGTCATTCCCAAATCTCACAACACCTCCATCAAATTCCTTCAAAGTAAGAAACTTACTCCGGTCACCGGTTGTCTATAATCCAATCATTAGAACTATCCATATGAGAGACTAATGCCTTTTGATCTGATGTCTCTTCTTTAATGGAAATAAAGACAATGTCCTCATTTGCATCTTCCTTAGATTCCTCATCTATAATTCCTCCATCCACTGCAATGAGACAATCTCTTTTACCTTTGTGTTTATACTTATTATACTTCTCATGTTTTTGCTCATTATCTCCATTTGGAAAGTTAGCAGCAATATGTCCAATCCGGTTACATGCAAAACACTTCAAAGGTAATTTACCTTTGTACTTACCAGTACCTCTAGGTAACCACTTGGCCAATAATTCTTCAAGCTCAGTCAGACTATCTTCATCATTAACCTCTCTGCTGGATCTAAACTCATGACTGTGGCTCACTTCTTTGCTTTTTCTTACCAGTGGGTTTGAAACTGAAGATCTAAATGTAGATTTTGATCTCTGAACACTTCCATCATAACCATTTAATTCAAATGTAGTTAATTTACCAATGATGGAGTCAAGAGTTATCTTTGATTTATCAATAGACTTGAGTTCCTAAATGGCTGCAACTTAGATAGCGTAGACCAATAGAAGGGTTCTCAACACCTTGCTAACCACTATGGTATCTTCTATTGTACTAAAAATACTTTTGATCTCACTGACTATCTCCTTGATCCTCTGACCATACTGTTAAATTTTTTCACCTTCAGCCATCTGCATATAATCAAATTTACCTCTCAGACTCTCCTCTTTGGCAATCTTCACATGCTCATCACCGCTATAGATATCCTCAACTTTCTTCCACACTTCAAAAGCAGTCTCCAAACCATGGACATCAACATACTATGAATCAAACAAGGAACTGATAATGACCTCCAATGCTTGATTATTCTCCTATTGCTTCTTCTTTTGATCATCTGACAAAATCCCACTAGGTAAGTTATATTTAGTAACAACATGTTCCCAATATTGACTTCCTAAGCTTTTGATATAGATCTTCATTCTATCACTCCAAATTTTGTAATTTTCCCTATTGAACTTCAGACCTTCTTTCTTCATCATGTTCTCCTAGATCTTTACCTCAAGATGTTAGGCTTAAACACAAGAGGCCCTAAAATGCTCTGATACCAATTGATCATATGATGAATCAATAAGGATCTGGTCAACTACTAAGAGGGGGGAGGGGTGAATTAGTAGATAGAAAATAAACTAAACTTTCACCAAACTTAAACCCAACTCATAAATCAATCACCGAACTAACCGGTTTAGACACTATACCATAAACTGGAATTGCACTGTCAAGTTTACCTGTTGACTAGAATACCAATATAACAGTATAATAGATATGAAACTCACATAGCATTTAACCAAAACATTAAACTACTTTAACTAACATTAGTAATAACTCATTTCAGATCACTTCTAGTCATCTAAACATATCTAATTGGCTTTACCAATTAAACATATTACCCATATCAAAACATATAACCACAAAATCATTCACTACTTGACACAATGATTTTTGACATGGAAACCCAAATGGGAAAAACCACAGTGGGGCTTAATTCCCATAAGTATTCCAAACTCTTCTGAAGTTCGCCTTGTTAGGAGCCAAGCCTTGTTAGAAGCTTTACAAAAATGTCCTATTAGGAACAAATCCGGTTAAGGAGCACCCGATTAAGGGATTGTCTACAATACCCTGTTAAAGGCAATACCCTGTTAGGAGTA
Organism: Cryptomeria japonica; assembly: GCF_030272615.1. Taxonomy (NCBI): domain Eukaryota; kingdom Viridiplantae; phylum Streptophyta; class Pinopsida; order Cupressales; family Cupressaceae; genus Cryptomeria; species Cryptomeria japonica. The sequence continues at coordinate 439,602,364 of NC_081413.1, read as the reverse complement.
ACCTTAGTAGAGGATTTCAAATTCAAGTTAATGGATCACCTAGTTAGAGGATTTAGAAAGCACCAAGTCTGTTAAAGCTTACCCAGTTAAGGGATTTAACTATTGTAATTGTTAGAGAACAACAAGGTTTTTCTTCTAGTAATAGCACTACTCTACTTAATCAGATCCTTTTATGCTCCTATCTGCCTTCAAAATATTCTGTAGATACTCCTTCTGGTTCGACAATCAATCACACTACCACACTTAACCAAATTGCCAACACAATTACAAAAAACTCATCGACCTTAAAAGGAAATACAATATGTCGGTAACACATCACAAAACCTAAGATCTCATAGAGATTACAAACATATCGGTTCAAACATGACTGATGGATTACATAGAAATCAACAACACATTGTTCAAGATAACTTCGACCGCTTCAGGATCACCACACATTGGATCGTGTAACTCATCACGTGTTATTCACTTCATGCTATGCATTTGTTCATTCCTAAGATAAAACAATTATCTCTACGTGGCAAAACCACTTTGAAACTCATCACGTGCATCATGAATACATGGCATCTCCATCTCCGATCACCATTCGATCAGAGATCATCATAACCGATTCACCAAGATCCATCGGTTAGGGTTCAATATATCAATAGGTTAGGGTTACCAGTTGATCACTCTACTTCAAATACCAATACCAGTTTCCTTCACTACACTACTACTAGTTGTAATACAACTCCAATACCAGTTTCTATTGAAATCAATGACAACACTCTACTTCCTCATTGCAATCTTCATGCAATTCCAACAGTGTCATGTGAATTTTGTTTGCATTGTAAAGATCAGTTCAACTAAGGCAGTTAGAGATATACCTAAGATTGTCAAGCTTCTTAATCCGGTATGTAAGGAATGTTAAATGGGAAAGCAAGTAAGAACTTATTTCAAGAGTATACAAGACAAATCTAATGATGTTCTTGATCTTATTCATACTTATTTGTGTGGTCCTGCTAGAGTAAGATGTTTTCAAGGTGATAGATATTTCATGCTAATCATTGATGACTATTCTAGAATGATGTGGGTTTCTTTTCTAAGGGAGAAATCTGAAGCCTTTGAAAATTTCAAGATCTTTAAAGCTATGGTTGAGATAGATATAGGATTGAAAATCAAATGCTTAAGATCCGATCAGGGTGGTGAATTCACATCCGATGAATTTAATAGTTATTGTGAGAAACATGGGATAAGGAGACAGTTGTCTACACCCTAGACACCTCAACAAAATGGTGTTGTGGAAATAAATAACAAAACTATCCTGGATGCAGCTAGATCTATGATGATGGAAGCTAATTTTCCACATATCTATCAAATAGAAGCTGTAAGAACGATGGTATACACATTCAATGGAGTTCATATAAAAGGAGACATAAGTAAGACACCTTATGAGTTATGGTTTGGTCATACAACTACACTTAATTATTTGAGAATCTTTGGTAGTAAATGCTATATCAAAAGAGATGATTCCACTAGAAAGTTTGATCCTAGATGTGATGAAGGAATATTTCTTGGTTATTCTAATGAAAGAAAAGCATATAGATGTTATAACAAAAGATTGCAGATAATTGTGGAGAGTGCTAATGTCAAGGTGGATGAGTAGAATAGAGATCACATCAAAACTTATGAGATAAAACCGGAACTGGAAATGGTTTAACTGAGTTGGTAACACATGTACCAGAATAGAATGTTGAACCAATTACTCCGGTAGTATTAGAAAATTCAACAGTAACTAAAGATCAGAGCAGGGAATCAAAAATTTAGAAGACTCCTCGGTATGTAAGGTTGAATCATTCATAAGATCATATCATTGGAGACAAGAGAAAAAGAGTAATGACAACAAACAAGAATGTTGGCAGCTGAAGAGGTATGTTTAATTTCTCAAATTGAACCCACATCAGTAGATGAAGCATGTAAAGAGGAATGTTGAATAAAAGCTATGGAAGAGGAATTGGATCAGATAGAAAAGAACAACACATGGACTTTAGATCCCCGACCTAAAAATAAGAATGTTATTGGAACTAATGGGTTTTTAGGAATAAATTGAATAAAGATGGATAAGTTGTGAGGAAGAAGGCTAGATTGGTCTGTAAAGGATATTCTCAAAAGGAAGATGGATAACTTTAATTAGAATCAGATTTGGCTAACTTGGACTTAACCAAGGACAATCAAGAACTTCTTACGTGAGATCATTCTAATGAGAGTACTGTTCTAGAAATTGACACACATATTGAAAACTTTGATACATCCATCATGACCCTTGAAACCCTCGAAACATCCCAACCTGAAGATCCCTCACTTCTAATCCACCCCGAGCTTATTGATTGGGAAAATGAAGGACATATTGCTATTGATACCTTTCCAAAAGACCATGCCATATCTGTATATCTTAACGCAATTGAACTTGTAATAACTTCAACCAGGAATTTCAGCAACGCATCTTCTAGTCAAGTGGGTTCCAAATCTCCTAGTCGCAAAAGTGAAAATAAAGAAAACAAAATTAGGTCTAATGCTAAAAACCATTTATTGGCAACATTAGACAAGGAAAAAGTAAAAAGAAAGAACACATCTAATGGTGAAAACCTCCTTAAGGCATCGGAAGATGGGAGATTTGACACTTTACCTGAGCATTATCAAGAAAGGTCATCCATTTTGATCGAACCAACAGAGGCAGTTAACATTGGCACAACAGAGCAACTAGAGTTTTTTCATCCAACAACATCTTTATGAGAAGAAGAAATGCAACAATATGTGGAAATTTTCAAACGAGGACAAATCAATTTTGCCTGGTCATATGCAGACATGCCAGGGTTAGATCCAAAGCTTATTATGCATCATTTCAATATTAGCCCAGGAGCCAAACCAGTCAAACAAAAGTTAAGGAAAATGCATCCTCATATTTCTCTTTTAGTCAAAGAAAAACTAAAGAAATTATTGGATGTTGGATTCATCTGACCTGTAGCATATCCTCAATGGGTATCCAACATTGTTCCTATTTCAAAACCAGATAAAAGCATCAGATTATGCACATACTTCAGTGATCTTAATAACACATGTCCAAAAGATGACTTTCCTTTGCCTAACATTGACATCATTGTAGATTTAACTGTGGGACACTCCATGTTTTCTCTAATGGATGGTTAATCGGGATACAATCAGATCAAAATAGCACCCGAAGATCAAGAAAAGACTTCTTTCACATGCCCATGGGGTACTTTCTGCTGGAACGCCATGCCTTTTGGATTAAAGAACACAGGTTCTACATATCAAAGAGTTATGACAACTATATTTCATGACATGATGCATACATTCATGGAAGACTATGTGGATGACATATTAGCTAAATCATACAACAAAGAAGAACATATAGAGATACTGGAAAAGATATTTGACAGGTTAGAACAATACAAGCTAAGGCTAAACCCTAAGAAATGTGCCTTTGGTGTTACTTCAGGAAAGCTATTGGGATACATTGTTTCAGCAAGAGGAATTGAAGTAGATCCAGCTAAGGTTAAAGAAATCATGGAAATGGCATCTCCCAAGAATATTAGTCAACTCAGATCACTACAAGGAAGACTCCAGTCAATCAGAAGATTTGTGGCTCAATTTGCAGATAAATGTCAACCATTCACTCACCTATTGCACAAACATGTTAATTTGAAATGGGACCATCAATGTGAAGAAGCATTCAACAAGATCAAGGCATATCTCATGCAAACACCTGTTCTAATGTCACCAATTCTAGGAAAACCATTATTACTCTATGTATCAACTACCGAAGCATCATTGGGAGTTTTTCTCACACAAGAGGACAAGGAAGGAAAAGAATGAGCCATCTACTACATCAGCAAAACACTAGTGGGATATGAGGTTAACTATTCATCAATAGAAAAAGCATGCTTGGCAGTAGTTTTCGCTTCTCAAAAACTATGACACTATCTACTATCTCAATCCATCAAGTTGATAGCTAAACTTGATCCTCTGAAGTATTTTCTCAGCAAAGCCACATTGACAGGACGACTAGCAAAATGGATCATGATTCTAAGTGAGTTTGATATCAAATATGTTGACAGAAAAGCTATCAAGGGACAAGTCATCGTAGATCAACTAGCAGAAACACCACTTCAAAATGACCATCCTCTACAGATTGAATTCCCTAATGCTGATATCCTAACAGTCACAACAAAAGCATGGCAACTATACTTTGATGGTTCATATACACAACACAGATCAGGAGCAGGAATTCTATTCATCATGCCACAAGGGCATACAATACCAAAATCATACAAATTAAGCTTTCCCTGTACAAACAATATAGTAGAATATGAAGCATTAGTAACAGGTATCAAAATGGTCATAGAATGGAACATTAAACAACTTGAAGTCTTTGGAGCCTCTCAGCTTGTCATTAATCAAATCAATGATGACTATCAAATGAAAGATGACAAACTCATGCCTTACAAAAAGATGGTGGATGATTTCAAGAAATACTTTGTAGAAACAAATTTTGAACAGATTCCAAGAAATGATAACAAAGCAATAGACGCCATGGCTACACTTGCCTCTCTATTGTAGACACAGGAAAATCAACAACGTTATGAATTCCTGGTTGAAGAGTTGTTTCATCCCGCCTTTAATTGTCCCAATTCCGAAACCATCTATCAACTTATTGGACACGATTCCTCTCGCTATGGCCAAACTTACACATACCTGAAAGATAACATCTTACCTCCTGACTTATCGAATAAATCAAAAGAGAAACTTTATTTGCCAATCCTCCCATTTTACTCTCGTCGTAGATACCCTATTTAAACGAGGTCTAGAGGGTACTCTCTTCAGATGTATCTAACAAGAAGAATCTAAGAAAGGCTTACATGAAGTCCATAATGGCATTTGTGGCACTTATTCAAGTGGTCTTACCCTTTCAAAAAAAATCATACGCTTGAGCTATTATTGGCCGACTATGGAACGAGATTGTTTTAAAATTGCAAGAACATGCAAACAATGTCAGATCCATGGGAACTTGATCCATGCACCAGCACAAGAACTTCATGCTTTAGCAACATCTTGGCCTTTCTATCAATGGGGTCTTGATCTGGTAGGAAAGATAAATCCTTCTTCATCTAATGGACATAAATTCATCCTGGTAGCTACTGAATATTTCAAAAAATGGATTGAGGTGGTACCTCTCAAAATATCACAGGAAAACAAATTGCTGCATTTATCTTGAATTACATCATCTACCACTATGGAATACCAATGATCATTATCACTGATAATGGGTGACCATTCAAAAATCAAGAGGTACAAGAGCTATGTGAGAAGTTCAAATTCCAGCATAGATTCACCACATCATATTATCCATAGGGAAATGGGCAGGCAGAAGCATCTATCAAAACTATTCTGAAAATCCTCAAAAATATAGTGAACGATGCTGGAAGAGATTGGCATATTCAACTAAACCCTTCTCTATGGGCTTACCGTACCAGTATCCGCACACCGACAGGTGCCACACCTTTCTCTCTGGTATATGAATCAAAAGCCATATTGCCAATTGAAGTAGAGATACCCTCTCTATGTGTATCACTTAAAGGTCTCATCCAAGATGAAGAACAAAGAGTATTTAGACTACAAGAGTTAGAACTGATCCATGAATGAAGACAAAATGCCTTTGATCATCTAAAGGTATATCAACAAAGAATGTGTCAGAGCTATAATCATAAGGTCAAACCATAAATATTTCAAGATGGAGAGCTAGTGCTAAAGGATTATCCACGCAACGAGGCAGATTGAGAAAAGAAAGGAAAATTTGAACCAAACTGGTTAGGTCTGTTTGTGGTTACAATAGTAGTTGGGTCAGGAGCATATCAACTATCAGAACAAGATGAAGATTAGCTCGAGGAACCCATCATTAGCATGCACCTGAAAAAGTTCTATGTTTGAAAAATAAAAAACAGTGAAAAATCAAAAAAAGAAAAAAATCAAATATCAGAAAAACTGCAATAAAAATAGATGGTGAAAACCTGGCAAACAGGCACACTCTGTCTGCTAGGTCTTCCATCTATTAGTTCATGCATTTTTCCTCTTACATTCATTTTCCATCAGTGCTAACCATCATCAAGCATTTGTACATACTCAGGCATCACAACTGCTCTCTCACCATGGTTTGGATCATTGGATATATCATAACGACTTTGTTTCTAGGCTTGGGGCAAAATCCTGCACTTAGCTAGGGGCAAAAATCTGAATCAATTTTGAGATTAATCAAATAGGTAGAAAAAATAGTTAGACAACTCTTATCAAGCAAAAAATGAGATACATCCAACATTGAATACAAGATCAAACTATCAACTATGAAGCTATCACAAAATCAATCTAAGCACATCACACACTTTTCAATGGATAATATCTTTTTGGATAATGATTGTAACATGATTGTTAAACTTTTCTATATCGCTTTTCGCTATCATGATTTTTGAGTGACTCCAGGATGTCTTTGAATAGAGGAACAAGGAATAAACATGATATTTTTCTTGTCTGTTGTCTGAAAATTAATCATTAATATGTGCAAATTTGTCTCGGGACATGATCATCAGAATATCATTGAAGATATTTCCAATTTACGTATTGAAATGATTAATACTGCCTATTTTTTTGCAAGCAACACTTAGGTCATCTCGGTTCAATTATACCATCGATGTTTGCACTCACTTCCCATATTTCAAAAGCTCAATGATGGCAAAAACACAAAATAAACCAGTGATTGGTCAGGTCATAGTTTGCATTCCATTGCATTTTCATTTGCATTTAAGCTTGCATTTCATTCTTGCATGGGATTCTACATGCTCCTTTTATCCAAGGTTAAATCTATCATAAGAATCATCAAAGTATCATCACAAGTGTATACAATATCAGATAAATGACTCATATCTCTCTAGATATTATTGACCTAGCCCAATCTTATGCTATCTCCCTCAACAGAATCAACAATCAACATATCCAAAAATTTCTACAACTTGATATCAACAAACTGTCAGTTCTTTATCTAATCAACCTTATCAAATCAAATCAATCAATCAAACCTAATCAATTCTATCACATCTTATAAATGATGTATCCTTCCTAAAACTAGACGATCTAATTCTGATTCTTGTCTTATACAGGATGTATCCATCTTGAAACCAGACGTTCTGATCATGTCTTATACAGGATGAATCCTTCTTGAAATCAGATGCTATGATCATCATTGTCTTATATAGGGTGAATCCTTCCTGAAACCAAACTAAATCTCAATCTATTCAATCAAGATTTTTCAATCTTATCAATCTAAGGAATCAAGCTAATCGAAGAACTTGCACTTTCATCAAACCACAGTTGCAGAAATCAAATCAAATCTATTGGGTTATCAATCTCACAAAACTCCAAAGATCAATTATCTCAATTGATCTCCCGAGGGGGCATCATCATACCGGAATTTAGCAATCAAGAGCTAGCGCATCCTATCAAACCAATATCAGCATTAAAATGAGATTATTCTTTGAATCAACGCAACATCACACCTCGCTTCAAAGAGGGGCAAAATGTATACACCTAAAAATGGTCTAAAGATAATTAATTAAATAAGCAATTATTTAATTAATCTCTCCTCCCCAATTTAATTGAATTCACTAAGCAATCTGATTAAATTTCCCCTTTCATCTACTTATTAATAAATCTAAGGATTTATTTAATAGGTTCATTTCATCCACTTTAATTAATTAATTCAAATTAATTAATTTCCCCCATCAAAAATATTTCTTCTAATCCTTTAATTAATTAAAAAAAACCAATCATGAGTTGTTGAAATTAATTAGCCTTTTCCTATTATTTGAATTTTTAAATTCAAACACTCCTAAACTTAACCCATTCTACCTACCACCATGTCCCCTTTCATCCAACATCTTCTAAAACCTTGTGACAATTGTCACTAAGTGTTCCCTTTCATCTAATTCCTTCTAGAAGTCTCTTGACACTTGTCACAATAGAGATGACAGATGTTCGATTTAATCCAACCCCCCTTTACCATCCTCCTCCAATTTAACCATTGATATCTTCAGATCAATCTGGATCATTGATTCTTGCCACCTCACCCATAGCCTTGGAAATCCTATAAATAAACCTCATTTTGGAGCAATATGAGTCCCAATTTCATATCATTCTTGCATATCATTTGATTCATCTCATTTACATTCAAGCATTGTTACTATAGGCATCTAGCTTCTAGTTTATTATTTTTAGCAATGTTATCATGCTCAATTTTAGCTTAATTGCATCTTCATTCTAGCTTATTTTCTAGAATCAATCATGAACTCATATAGCTTAATCATGCTATTCTTGCTAGATCATGCATTTTCATCATTCAAATCCTCTATCTAAGTGTAGTCAAGTCACTATAATTTGCATAACCAGATCTGAGAGCAAAATTCATACTCGCATTTATTAGGAGGCAATAAGTCGATTAGCTATGGTTTGGTCTTTCATTGTTTCAATTTCCTAACCATTGCTTCTAATGATTTATTGAGTGCATTGTGTTTGTAGGTACATGTACACTTCACAGAGCATGACATTTTGGTGCCCACCATGGGGCCAAAATCATCACTTTTGGCCTCTTAATCTTCAGCAAATTTCATCTCTATCCGGCTCTGGTTCAGATATTTATACGAGTTTCCTTTTCAGATCATACGAACTTCCTTTCAGTCTATGATGACACCTCATCCTGACTCATACTAGGTATAATTTTGTGTTGTAGGAGCTTCTATGTTGCAAATTCTTTATTCATACTAGGTCTGAAGCTGTGTCGTACAAGTCTATTTCTTGCAAATTCTTTACTCGTACTAACCATAATTTTGTGTCATATGAGCTAGTTTTGGCTTGTGTCAGAGATCTAAATTTGTGTCGTACTAACTAGAAATTTTTATCGTACAAGTCTCTGGCTCTGTGATTTTTAACAGATTGCATTTTAGGGTTTTTTTATTCTAATCCAAAATTTTCTAACACTAACTCTGATCTGTTTATGAGATGTTTGCAGCCTAACTCTTTTTTGCAAGATGCTTGTTGAAGATACGCTTGTCAAAAACAAATTCAAAAAAAAATCATGACTACTAATGGATCTATTTTGTAGGTTGCCTAAGAATTCAACAAAAAGCTTTGTGTATTCTTTACAATTTTAACACACACTTCAATTTGGGCTTAAGGAAATGAACAACTATGTCTTATGTGTCTTTGATGATAGGCGAGTATGCTCTCACCTTTCTTAGGTGATCATAAAGCTAGACTCGTCTTTTGCTTTCATTAGTGCATCTCTTTAGTAGGCCTGCCCTCTCAAGGAGTTATTAACTCTTAACCCTTAAGGCCGGTGAGAGGGGAACGACCTAAGTGGGAACGACTAACACCAAGTAATCCAACCCACTATGAAATAAATGTGTTTTTGATGAAAATCAAAACAATGAAAGTGCTTGGGAATAGTTGTCCTCCGTACCTTTGGGTATATCAAACCTTGGTTTTCAAGGCTGGGAGACCTCTTAATTGAGTTTAGACCCCAACGTGCCGAATGGATCCCTTACTAGTTTCGATTAAAATAGAAGCTCCCCGATTCACCTCTGAAAGGGTGATAATCTTTGTGAAAGAGAGATAGTAACTCTCCCAAGACACTTGCCATATCGTGCCCCCATTAGCATTTGGAGTCAGATAATACGGTGTTGAGAATCCATTGCATGAGACTCAGCGGTCATATTCTGATTAGCTATTGGGTGTGTACCTAAGTCAGCAAGCAAAGGTTTTCATTCTTAGCCAACTTCCTTAGGGTTTAGCTTGATTGGAGTCATTTATCACATCATGTGTTTGCTGTGTATTCATCCCTAAATCAACAAATCAGACATCCAAAAACTGGAAGACATAAGCAAAACATTAAACTTCAATTATCAAAAAATCAACCAAACAAACATTTTTTATCTTTGTCTGGTTATCTGTTGTATGAGTTAGGATCTCTATCGCATGAACCTATCTACATAAAATTGTGTGTCGTGCTACACAATATTTTGTGTCGTACGAGTCAGTTGTTTTGTCGTACGAGTTTCTACTTTTTACATGAAAATTGCTTTGTTGTATAGACTCATATCTTGTGTCATTCTAAGCTGCATATCCTGTCATACGAAACTCTACATTTGTCAATCTAGAGTTGTGTCTTACATGCCTATTTCAGATTTGTCATATCTGCCTGATCAATTTGCAGTAAATATAAACACTTGTTATCTGTCAATCCATGCTTAGATTGTCATCTTGGTTCACTTGGTCAAGTTATCATCCTTCAAAATCAAACTTTAGAAAATATACACCTCAAGATTTTCAAGTGCTCACCCCCAACAAGTTCAAGATCTAAACATCTCAAAGTGCATTATCACCCTCTTTGATAAACTGATCACTCAAACATAGTTTCTCATCGGGATCAATCATCCTTTATCATGAAACTAAAATGTTTGGTTAGGATAATCTTGTCCCACATCATAGGATATATTGTTCCTACTGGACTTGGTTCTTATCAATCATCATCATTGCACTCCTAAACCGAAGATCGAAAAACTTGCAAACTTTTAAACACTTGAATTCTCTTTTAGTATCATATCACTCTATTGCCTTGAAATTGACTATTGATCACTTACCCAAAACAACCTTTTGGACAATTGAATCCTAAGAAAAATAACATACGTGTATGCCCATTCTAACTAGAGCTCAGAAATGAAGGATTGCAGAAACTGAAATCGAAACATTGAAAACATTTGAAGAGCATATAACCATGGAACATGAAGATGAAATACAAGTTGAAGAAGAAATAACATAACAAAACATCAAAGACATCAAGAAAGATCCCCAATTCAACAAATTTATGCAGAGATTGTTGGAGGAAGAAAAAGAAAAATACTTTCTAATGCTAGCCAACTTTGGTGCTACACTTCCCTAAGATTTTGATGTGAATAAATTGACAAAAAAGAAAAGTGACCCTCCTCCTACTAAGGAACAATATGAGGACATCTTTGGACTCCACATGAATGACACATCAATTCCCAATACCACCAGGACCAATGAAGAAACCGACATACCTAGAAGAGATGAAGTAGAAATCTTGAATAATATTCAATTCAATGAGGATACAAGAATAGCTAGAGATGAAACAAGAAGAGATCCTAATCCTCCTAGAATGCAAAATCATGGTCATGCAAGAAAAAATCATGTTGATAATCCTATCATGACTTTCACACAACAACTGCAAGCAATGTAAACACAAATCCAAGAGATGCAAAGAGGAAATGTTAGACGATACTCACTGCAAGAAACTTGTCCTTATCCTTTCGACATAAATCTACACATGATACCATTTCCTATAGGTTTTGAAACTCCTAGATATGAAAAATATGATGGAAGCACTGACCCTCAAGATCATATACGAGAATTTTGCATAATGAGTATGGAGTTTGCACACGAGGATACCTACTTAATGAGACTATTTCCGAAAAGCTTAACTAGACTAGCTATGGAATGGCTCTCCAAACTTACACCTAGAATTAGATCATTTTCAGAGTTAGTTGATAAGTTTGTTTCACAATACTCCTACAACATACAACATTAAGTAACCATGCTAGACCTATGTAACACTAAACAAAATATTGGAGAACCCTTCATGACATTCTTACAACAATGGGGATGCCTAGCATCGCGGTATCCTCGTACATTACTAGAGTACGAAAAAATGGACATATTCATCGACAACTTAAATGATCAAATGAGTTATTACATAAAAATGCAAGGAAATAAAAGCTTTGGAAAAATGGTTGATAATGGAATCAGAATGGAAGAAGCCATGATAAAGAAGGGTGAGTTGAAAATATACAAAGAAGGAGTCCATCCTCCTAACAAAAATAATAATAACAATCACAATGATAAGCCAAAGTTTTGGAATAGAAAACAAAATATCGTCAATGATGGAATAGTAGACAACAACAATGTGAAACCAAAAAAATCAATTTTCAATTTATCTAATCACTTAGCAGCAGCACAACAAAACAACAATCACCAAAGAGCAACCATCAAAACTTTCTTTCGAAGACAATTCACAAACAATGGTGAACCCCTTGGATTAGTACTAAAGACACTTCTCGCAAACAAATTGATCACTTTACTAGAAGAAAGGAACTACGAACCTCAAATCAAACCACCTTGGTGGAATGATAATCAGTATTGTGATTTCCATCGAAACAAGGGACATCTCACAGATAATTGTCAAAAGTTAAAACATGTCATACAAGACTTAATTGATAATGGCATAATAACTATGGATGGACATATAATAAATGAATCTCATACCGCCTTTAAAACTTTTCTTCCAAACTATGAGAAAGGTGAATCATCAACAACAAACAATGGTAAGGGTAAAGAAAAGGTAAACTATGTGCATACACATGACAATGTGGTGAATGTGATTGTAGTTAAAGAAAAACAAAATCAAGAACATGCTTAGGCTATCACAAGCAAAGCCAAAGTTGTTTTGCCGGGTCCTGCAACAAACACATCATCCACTACAACAAAACAATACAATCTAGTGGAACAATTACAGAAAACACCCGCCCAAATATCAATCTTGGAGCTTTTAAAACTTTCACCTCCACATAAGGAAATTCTTGAACAAGCATTAGTAGATACAACAGTATCCAAAGATCTTGATATTGATCAATTCGAAACCATGGCGGGACACCTCACAACCCCTCATTGCTTATCATTCACTAACAAAAATGACATGTCCTTGCAACATCCTCACAACGCTCCTTTGCATATTGAAGTCCTTATCCATAAAACCCGAGTAAAACATGTTCTAATAGATGGTGGAGCTAGCCTAAATATCTATTCATTGAGTCTTGTTCGAGCCTTAGGATATTCAAAAGATGCAGTTGATGTCCAGAAAAGGATCACTATAAAAGCCTATGATGAAGAAGAACGTTCCTCCAAGGGAACTGTGATATTACCAATCAGAGTGGGACCTCTAAAAAAAGACACAGCATGCCAATTTCTAGACTTGGACCTATCATATAATGTGCTCCTAGGGAGACCATGGTTACATTACTTGCAAGATATCCCATCAACCTATCATCAATGTGTCAAATTTCCCTACGAAGGACATGAAATAATAATATCTGCAGATGCAAATCTATTTCAATATTTTAGCAATCTAAAAATGGCTCAGGAAGTAATTGTTCCTCATAACAAGGAAGCAACATCTTTGAACACATAATCCAAGGAAAAATCATTTGCCTCTATTCTATCAAGTATGGAAGAACAAATGCAACTAAGAGATCGAGGGAATGGAGAATACTCAATATCACAATTACCACTTTCTCCTAAATCCTTGGGAAAATCGTCAAGCTCTAAACAACAACCAACTGTGAAACATCTTCTGATATTTGATGGAGCATTTATTAGTGCTGGAACCTTATCAGAGGAGATAGAAGACAAAGATGTGCTACAATGGCTATACAAAGATGAAGAAGTTCAACAAAAGGTCAACAATGTCAAAATACCTACAAAAAAATATGGAAAAGGATTCAACATTCTTCGAAGGATGGGATACACTGGAACAGGCCCTATAGGAAAAAGAAAAGAAGGTATCTCAGAACCTATTCAGCGTCATACTTAGCAGACTACAGAAAAAATAGGGCTAGGGTATGGACAAGTCACTATACCGGAAGACACATCTTTTAGTCAACAACAAGAGGAATATGAAAACAGACAAGAGCAACTGGCAATTGAAAGGAAAGAAAAATTAGTTAAGCAACAAGCACAAGCAAACACAACATGGCAAAAGAAGAAAGCTTCAAATCAACAAGAGAAACAAACTAAAAACATCTCTCAAGCAGCATTAAATCTCAATCAAAACAAGAAAGAAGCTAATATAAGTCTAGGAGAACTCATAGAAAAGTTGACAAAACTCAATCTCAGTTTTGAAGAGGTTGAATATGAATGAAGAAAAAGTATAGCCAGAAAAGCAGAAGAAATGTTATATGACCAAATCTGTAGACTGCAAGCTACAAGTGATATAGATTCTAGTGAATGGGCATGGGATTCCTATCACTCTGAAGAATTAGCTGAAAAAAAATGCTTTGAAGAAGATATAGAAGTCGATATAGTTCACACGTATGCAAGACAAACGTCAGGAACTAGTTCACTTGAATTAGAATCACATTTGACTAACTCGAACTTAACCGAGGACAATCAGGAACTTCTTACATGAGATCATTCTAATGAGAGTACCATTCTAGACATCGACACACATATTGAAAACTTTGATACATCCATCATGACCCTTGAAACCCTTGAAACATCCCAACCTGAAGATCCCTTACTTCTAATCCACCCTGAGCTTATTGATTGGGAAAATGAACGACATACTGCTATTGATACCTTTCCAAATGATCATGCCATATCTGTATCTGTTAATGCAATCGATCCCATAACAACTTCACCAAGAATTTCAGCAATGCATCTTCCAGTCAAGTGGGTGCCAAATCTCCTAGTCACAAAAGTGAAAATAAAGAAAACAATATCAAGTCTAATGCTAAAAACCATTTATTGGCAATTTTAGACCAGGAAAAAGTAAAAAGAAAGGACGCATCTAATGGTGAAAACCTCCTTGAGGCACCGGAAGATGGGAGATTTGACATTTTACCTGAGCATTATCAAGAAAGGTCATCCATTTTGATCGAACCAACAGAGGTAGTTAACATTGGCACAATAGAGCAACCAAAGATTCTTCATCTAGCAACATCTTTATCAGAAGAAGAAATACAACAATATGTGGAATTTTTCAGACAACGACAAATCAATTTTGCCTGGTCATATGCAGACATGCCAAGGTTAGATCCAAAGCTTATTATGCCTCATTTCAATATTATCCCAGGAGCCAAACCAATCAAACAAAAGTTAAGGAAAATGCATCCTCATATTTCTCTTTTAGTCAAAGCAAAACTAAAGAAATTACTAGATGTCAGATTCATTAGACCTGCAGCATATCCTCAAAGGGTTTCCAACATTGTTCCTATTTCAAAACCAGATCAAAGCATCAGAATATGCACAGACTTTAGAGATCTTAATAATGCATGTCCAAAAGATGACTTTCCTTTGCCTATCATTGACATCATTGTAGATTTAACTGCGGTACACTTCATGTTTTCTCTAATGGATGGTTTCTCTGGATACAATTAGATCAAAATAGCACCCGAAGATCAAGAAAAGATAGCTTTCACATGCCCATGGGGTACTTTCTATTGGAACATCATGCCTTTTGGATTAAAGAACACAGTTGCTACATATCAAAGAGCTATGACAACTATATTTCATGACATGATGCATACATTCATGTAAGACTATGTGGATGACATATTAGCTAAATCATAGAACAAAGAAGAACATATAGAGATACTGGAAAAGATCTTTGACAGGTTAGAACAATACAAGCTAAGGTTAAACCCTAAGAAATGTGCCTTTGGTGTTACTTTAGGAAAGCTATTGTGACACATTGTTTCAGCAAGAGGAATTGAAGTAGATCCAGCTAAGGTTAAAGCAATCATGGAAATGGCATCTCCCAAGAATATCAATCAACTAAGATCACTACAAGGAAGACTCCAGTCAATCAGAAGATTTGTGGCTCAATTAGCAAATAAATGTCAACCGTTCAATCACCTATTGTACAAACATGTTGATTTTGAATGGGACCATCAATATGAAGAAGCATTCAACAAGATCAAGGCATATCTCATGCAACCACCTATTCTAATGTCACCAATTCCAGGAAAATCATTATTACTCTATGTATCAACTACCAAAGCATCATTGGGAGTTTTGCTCGCACAAGAGGACAAGGAAGGAAAAGGACCAGCTATCTACTACATCAGCAAAACACTAGTGGGATATGAGGTTAACTATTCATCACTAGAAAAAGCATGCTTGGCAGTAGTTTTCGCTTCTCAAAAACTACGACGCTATCTACTATCTCACTCCATCAAGTTGATAGCTAAAATCAATCCTCTAAAGTATTTGCTCAGCAAAGCCACATTGACAGTATGACTAGAAAAATGGATCATGATTCTAAGCAAGTTTGATATCAAATATGTTGACAGAAAAGCTATCAAGGGACAAGTCATCATAGATCAACTAGCGGAAACACCACTTCAAGATGACCATCCTCTACAGATTGAATTCCCTAATGCTGATATCCTAACAGTCACAACAAAAGCATGGTAACTATACTTTGATGGTTCATATACACAACATGGATCAGGAGCGGGAATTATATTCATCATGCCACAAGGGCATACAATACCAAAAGCATACAAATTAAGCTTTTCGTGTACAAACAATATAGAAGACTATGAAGCATTAGTAAGAGGTATCAAAATGGCTGTAGAATGGAACATTAAACAATTTAAAGTCTTTGGAGACTCTCAACTTGTCATTAATCAAATCAATGATAACTATCAAACAAAAGATGACAAACTCATGCCTTACAAAAAGATGGTGGATGATTTCAAGAAATACTTTATAGAAATAACTTTTGAATAGATTCAAAGAAATGATAACAAAGCAACGGACGCCATGGCTACACTTGCTTCTTTATTGCAGACACAGGAAAATCAACAGCGTTATGAATTCCTGGTTGAAGAGTTTTTTCATCCCACCTTTAATTGTCCCAATTCCCAAACCATCTGTCAACTTATTAGACATGATTTGTCCCACCATGGCCAAACTTACACATACCTGAAAGATAACATCCTACCTCCTGACATATCAAAAAATCAAAAGAGAAACTTTATTCGCCAATCCTCCCATTTTACTCTCGTCGCAGATACCCTGTTTAAACGAGGTCTAGATGGTACTGTCTTAAGATGTCTCGAATAAGAAGAATCTGGGAAAGCCTTACATGAAGTCCATAAAAACATTTGTGGCACTCATTCAAGTGGTCTTAGCCTTTTGGAAAAACTCATATGCTTGGGCTATTATTGGCTGACTATGGAATGAGATTCTTTTAAAATAGCAAGAACATGCAAACAATGTCAGATACATGGGAACTTGATCCATGCACCAGCACAAGAACTTCATGCTTTAGCAACATCTTGGCCTTTCTGTCAATGGGGTCTTGATCTGGTAGGAAAGATAAATCCTTGTTCATCTAATGGACATAAATTCATCCTGGTAGCTACTGAATATTTCACAAAATAGATTGAAGTGATACCTCTCATAAATATCACAGGAAAACAAATTCTTGCATTTATCTTGAATTACATCATCTGCCACTATGGAATACCAATGACCATTATCACTGATAATGGGCAACCATTCAAAAATCAAGATGTACAAGAGCTATGTGAGAAGTTCAAAATCCAGCATAGATTCTCCACACCATATTATCCACATGGAAATGGGCAGGTAGAAGCATCTAACAAAACTATTCTGAAAATCCTCAAAAAGATAGTGAATGATGCTGGAAGAGATTGGCATATTAAACTAAACCCTTCTTTATGGGCTTACCACACCAGTATCCACACACTGACAGGTACCACACCTTTCTCTTTGGTATATGGATTAGAATCCATATTGCTAATCAAAGTAGAGATACCCCCTCTACGTGTATCACTAAAAGGTCTCATCCCAGATGAAGAACAAAGAGTATTTAGACTACAAGAGTTAGATATGATCCATGAACGAAGACAAAATGCCTTTGATCATCTAAAGGTATATCAATAAAGAATGTGCTGGAGCTATAATCATAAGGTCAAACCACAAATCTTTCAAGTTGGAGAGCTAATGCTAAAGGAAAATCCATGCAACCAGGCAGATCAAGAAAGGAAAGGAAAATTTGAACCAAACTAGTTGGGTCTGTTTGTGGTCACAACAGTATTTGGGTCAGGAGCATATCAGCTATCAAAACAAGATGGACATCAGCTCGAGGAACCCATCAATAGCATGCACCTGAAAAACTTCTATGTTTGAAAAATAAAAAATAGTGAAAAACGAGAAAAATCAAAAACAATGTAAAAGTAGAAAAATCCTAAAAAAAAGTGAAAGAAAAAAGAAAGAAAAAAATCAAATATCAGAAAAAGTGCAATAAAAATAGATGGTGAAAACCTGGCAAATAGGCGCTTTCTCTCCGCTAGCTCTTCCATCTATTAGTTCATGCATTTTTTCACTTGCACTCATTTTCCATTGATGCTGACCATCATCAAGCATTTGTACATACTCAGGCATCACAGCTGCTCTCTCACCATGGTTTAGATCATTGGATATATCATAACGACTTTGTTTCTAGGCTTGGGGCAAAATCCTGCACTTAGCTAGGGGCAAAACTCTAGATCAATTTTGAGATTAATCAAACAAGTAGAACAAACAATTAGACAACTATTATCAAGCAAAAACTGAGACACATCCAACATTGAATACAAGATCAAACTATCAACTATGAAGCTATCACAAAATCAATCTAAGCACATCACATACTTTTCAATGGATAATATCTTTTTGGATAATGATTGTAACATGATTGTTAAACTTTTCTATATTGCTTTTTGCTATCATGATTTCTGAGTGACTCCAAGATGTCTTTGAATAGAGGAACAAGGAAGAAACATGATATTTTTCTTGTCTGTTGTCTGAAAATTAATCATTAATATGTGCAAATTTGTCTCGGGACATGATCATCAGAATATCATTGAAGACATTTCCAATTTGTGTATTGAAATGATTAATACTACCTATTTTTTCACAAGCAACACTCAAGTCATCTTGGTTCAATTATACCATCGATGTTTGCACTCACTTCCCATATTTGAAAATCTCGGTGATGACAAAAATGCAAAATAATCCAGTGATTGGTCAGGTCATAGTTTGCATTCCATTGCATTTTCATTTGCATTTAAGCTTGCATTTCATTCTTGCATGGGATCCTACATGCTCCTTTTATCCAAGGTTAAATCTATCTTAGAATCATCAAAGTATCATCACAAGTGTATACACAATCAGACGAATGACTCATATCACTCTAGATATTATTGACCTAGCACAATCTTATGCTATCTCCCTCAATAGAATCAACAATCAGCATATCCAAAAATTTCTACAACTTGATATCAACAAACTATCAGTTCTTTTTCTAATCAACCTTATCAAATAAAATTAATCAATCAAACCTAATTGATTCTATCACATCTTATACAGGATGTATCCTTCCTGAAACCAGACAATTTGATTCTGATTTAGATTCATGTCTTATAAAGGATGTATCCTTCCTGAAACCAGATGTTCTGATCATGTCTTATACAAGATGAATCCTTCCTGAAACCAGACGCTATGATCATCATTGTCCTATACAAGATGAATCCTTCCTAAAACCAGACTAAATCTCAATCTATTCAATCAAGATTTTTCAATCTTATCAATCTAACAAATCAAGCTAATCAAAGAACTTGTACTTTCATCAAACCACAGTTGCAAAAATCAAATCAAATCTATCGGGTTATCAATCTCACAAAACTCCGAAGATCAATTATCTCAATTGATCTCTCGAGGGGGCATCATCATACTAGAATTTAGCAATCAAGAGCTGGGGCATCCTATCAAACCAATATCAACATTAAAATGAGATTATTCTTTGAATCAATGCATCATCACACCTCGCTTCAAAGAGGGGCAAAATGTATACACCTAAAAATGGTCTGAAGATAATTAATTAAATAAGCAATTATTTAATTAATCACTCCTCCCCAATTTAATTGAATTAACTAAGCAATTTGATTAAATTTCCCCTTTCTTCTACTTATTAATAAATCTAAGGATTTATTTAATAGGTTCATTTCATCCCCTTTAATTAATTAATTCAAATTAATTAATTCCCCCCATCAAAAACATTTCTTCTAATCCTTTAATTAATTAAAACAAATCAATCATGGGCTGTTGAAATTAATTAGCCTTTTCCTATTATTTGAATTTTTAAATTCAAACACTCCTAAACCTAACCACTCCTAAACTTAACCCATTCTACCTACCACCATGTCCCCTTTCATCCAACATCTTCTAGAACCTTGTGACACTTGTCACGAAGTGTTCCCTTTCATCTAATTCCTTCTAGAATCATCTTTACACTTGTCACCATAGAGTTGACAAATGCTCCCTTTAATCCAACCCCCTTTACCATCCTCCTCCAATTTAACCATTGATATCTTTAGATCAATCTGGATCATTGATTCTTACCACCTCACCCCTAGCCTTGGAAATCCTATGAATAAACCTCATTTTGGAGCAATATGAGTCCCAATTTCATATCATTCTTGCATATCATTTGATTCATCTCATTTGCATTCAAGAATTGTTACTATAGGCATCTAGCTTCTAGTTTATTATTTTTAGCAATGTTATCGTGCTCAATTTTAGCTTAATTGCATCTTCATTCTAGCTTATTTTCTAGAATCAATCATGAACTCATATAGCTTAATCTTACTATTCTTGCTAGATCATGCATTTTAATCATTCAAATCCTCCATCTAAGTGTAGTCAAGTCACTGGAATTTGCATACCCAGATCTGAGAGCAAAATTCATACTCACATTTATTAGGAGGCAATAAGTCGATTAGTTATGGTTTCGTCTTTCATTGTTTCAATTTACTAATCATTTCTTGTAATGATTTATTTAGTGCATTGTGTTTGCAGGTATAGGTACACTTCACAGAGCAAGACATATATAATGAATGATGTTTATATCTTATCAAAATATCAGAGTGGTCCTAGAGAGAATCATGAGAGTGCAATAAAAAGGATTTTCAGATACTTATAGGGATCAACTGAATATGGTTTATGGTATCCTATAAATGATGACTTTACACTATGTGCATATGCAGATGTAGATTGGGTTGGAGATGTTGATGACCGAAAAAGAACATCTGGTGGAGTTTTCTTTCTTGGAAAGAAACTTGTTTAATGGATCAGCAAGAAATAGTCATGTACTTCTTTATCTACTGCAAAAGCTGAGTATGTTGTTGCTGCTACTAAATGTACACAATTTCTATGGATGAAGCAAATGACAAAGGATATAAGGGTAGATTGCAATGAACTGATAGTTATTCACTATGATAACTCTACTGCTATTGACATATCAAAGAATCCGGTATTTCATTCTAAGACAAAGTATATATAAATCAAGTATAACTTTTTGAAGGAAAAGGTGGAAGAAAATGAATTCAAATTGGTGTATCCGAACACTAAAGAGTAGATTGCAAATATCTTCACTAAACCATTTTTCCAAGGAATCATTTGAGTATTTTAGAGACAGATTGGGGGTCTCTACCCCCCCCCCCCCAATAAAGACTTGAGTGATGTTGATTGGCATCGATTTGGTATGCATTATCAGAATTATTATTCATTCTAGATTGATGAGATGGTGCTACTACTTAGGGGGAATAGTTAGTTGTATGGTTCAGAGGTTTTCTGATAATTTTTTAATTGATGTTTATGTCACATTTTTGGCATTGATGTTAAAAGGGGAGAGTTATACATGTGGAAAACAAATCTTAACAGAGATATCTATCATAGGGGGAGTGTGGTCTTTGGTTCAAAACTTCATTGGCATATCATTTGTTGGATGTCTTTCATTGGGGGAGACTTGTTTGGCACTTCTTGGCACTTGGATGTTTTTCACATCTAGTGTTATCATCAATGCCAAAGGGGGAGATTGTTGGCCATTTGGAGGAAATGATTATGTGTTGCATTGATGTTTGTCATTGATGTCAACACTAGCTTATTTGGTTGTCTACTAGATTCTGGTAGAGTGGTTGGACTTTAATGATGATCAGGAGATTTGTCTCTGGTATATTCCGATTAGTGGAATTGGTTTGGTTCGGTCGTTCATGTGGTTCAAATTATTGTCACATTTAGTTGGTTTGGGATATGGTGATCCAGAAGCTATCATATGTTCTAGTAAGCCTTTTGGTTACTAGTAAGGGTTCTACGAATAAAGATTTATTGAAGATCTTTTGATGAATTTGATAAGTGGTGTTGGTGCAACTTCTAGAAGGATTTTTATGATGCTGATGGTTATCGTGTTCGTGTTCTAGTTGATTGGTGGTATTTCATTTGGCTTGTGGTGACCTATTTTAGGTCCAGTTTTATTCTACTAGGTTATGGACTAGTTTATGTAATGTGTTGGCAAATGCTCCTGATGCGTTACCAGTTGAATTTATTATTTGGTTAATGTTGTTTCGATCTTAGGCCGATTTGGTTTATCATTGATTTGTGGGTTTATGTAATGGATTTATTGTATCATCTTTTAAGTGGATGACCTAATTGTTTAGGTCCTTGGTTGGTATAAATATGATGTAAGATCTCTTTGTAGATCGTCGGTCAAGGTTGTGGGATTATCTGTGTGTGAATAAAGTTGTAATCATATGTAAAAGGTTTAGTTGATTATAGGTGATCGAATTGGGTTTGTGTAAGAGGTTTTAGACCTTCGACATTGAGCTTAACCAGAAGTGTACTCAACAATAGGAGATGTTATTCATGCAGTTCATTCTTATTTTTGAATTGTAGTTGTGATTTCTTTTGTAGTCAGCGAGGCTCCTTTGTGATGAGTAGTGCACTCTAGGTTGTTGGCCTTGTAGGCCCCTTATTGTAATCACATACTTACTCCAAATGTATTATCTAATTGTGGGTAGGCTTCCCATCATGGTTTTTCCTTTTACCAGGTTTTCCACGTACAAATCTTTGTGTTATGTGTTGTGGATGCATGGTAATTGGTTTATGATTTATGTTTGTGCTTAATTGATATATTTGCTATTCCAGTATTTTGTTTATGCATTTTGGTAAAAGGTTTTGTATGCTTAAAGTTTCATAATCTGTTAACAACTGAATGAATCCCCTCTCTCAGTTGTTCACCAGTTATCCTAATAGAGGTTGTGTTTGTATTATCTTTTAGTGGTGTATGTGGGAACAAAGAGATTCATCTTTTGGTGTGGTGTATTGAACAAAGATTGGTGTAGAGCAGACAAATGTGCTTAACCAGAACTATCATCAGGCATTAGCAGATGTTATTATTGCAGTTCATTCCTTCTGGATTGTAGTCTGAATCTTTTTGTAAGTCAGTGAGACTTCCTTGAGGGTTGTAGCCTTTTGAGTTATTATATCTTGAGCAGTGAACTCTAGGTAGTGTTCCTAAATGCAGGTGCATTCCCCATTGTAATTATTTTCACATACTACTGCAGAGTATCATCTTATTGTGGGTAGGTTCCCATCATGGTTTTTCCCTTAACTAGGTTTTCCACATCAAAATCTTGGTGTTGTGTTTTGTGCTATCAACTTGCTTATCTTTCTTGTTGCTATAGTTTATCAGATTTGTATTTATGGTTAAGTTTTTTAATTTGGTGAAAATTGATTCACCCCCCTCTCAATTTTCCTTCATTGTTGTTGCCAATAGGGTAATGCAAAACTTAAATATGGTTACGATATTTACATAAACTTAATAGAAATAAATATAATATCATGCATACCACAACATAGTAATATAGTGATTTACATGGGGAAAACCCTTTTGAGAGAAATACACCACGCTTGAAAAGCAACTCAATATATTATTCAGCAATCAATAACCAATTTAAAATATACTTGCAAAGAAAGCTCTTCATAGGAGTACCACTAATCAGAGACTCAGAGGTAACTCAATAGCCATAAGACTCTTACACATAATCTCTATCTCATGCACCCCATATATAGGAGATACAATACAAGAAACTATTAAATGGTATTACAAAACCATGGGCTAAAACCACTCAATAAAATAGAGCCAACCTTATCTTCATTCTAGATGCCCTATGACGTGTCAAAAAACACATCACCATATGTTCCTCCCTTTTACAACTAATTTATGTGTCTGATGCAATTTCATATTTCCTATTACAGGAGTCCAAAATTCTAGATGCCATAACTTGTGAATTGGGTATCCAATTGATGAACCGTTTAAGATGCTAGAAAGCTCATGAAGTTATCTATAACCAAATAAATCACTACACCAATTACACCCACTTTTCAAGACATTTCAGAGGGTCTAAAGTCCTCAAAATTAAATTTAACCCTTTCTTCGCACCCTTCAAAAACACAAGCTTTAATATCTTCAAAACTAGTTGTGATCTTACGATAAAAATTTACTAGCATACTTATCTAGCCAATCCAAACCTTTGAGGAGAATTTCACACCATTTAGTGCTCAAACAAAATCTTACTATAAATAGTAACCTCATGTAAATGCAAGGTTGAGACACCATTTTTGCAACATTTGATCTTCATGTCCATTTCATTTTTAATCATAGATTTGAAGGCCTTAAACTTATCTAATGCTTCAAATTTCTCTTAGAAAAGTAACCCATGTCATCCTAGAGTAATCATCAACAAGTATCATATATTACCTTTGATTGGCTTGGTAGGTTTGCATAGATTAATACATATTAGCAACAAGGGTTTTGAAGTACAATATTCATTTTGTTGGCATATGATGAACCGGTATGATAATTATGATGATAATGTATGTTGTCATTGATGTCAATAAGTACAGGTGAACCGGTATGAAGATTGGAAGAAGTTGTTATTGATGTTCAAGTTGGAGAACCGGTGTCAGGGTTTCACTAAGTGTTACTACCGATTGGTAGTCTCAGCTCCAGGGTTTCCAGTTTGGCAATCTAGCTTGTGTGATGCAATTGGTGACACTCTATGATGAGTTAGCTAAGAGATAAGGATGAGATCAAGATACCACGTCAATTTTGTGCACGTGAAGGATTTCCTTGAGGATCTTGCATTTGAAGATCGATTGCATTAAATGTCTACCTCGAGAATGAACATTCCTCTTAGCGATATGAGAAGAAAGCGTGATGGGTTACTGATTTCTATGTGCGGTGAAGAATGGACGATGTAGAATGACTTGTGATCTATTTGAGATTGTCTTATTCTATGTAATGTGTTTGGATGGTAAGGATCGGACCACTTGTAATTGTAAACCTAAATTGATTAGGGTTTAGGGTTTATGCTACTGACCTAATTGTTGTCTATAAGGTCGATGAGTTTTGATATTGTAGTTGTTGGAAAATATTGTTTTTGTATCCAAGTGATGAGATACTTGCTAGACGAGTGAGTGAAAAACTGCAGAGTGTGATTATAGAGTAGAGGAGTGGAAAACTATAGAGTATAGGAACTAAAAAGGATATGCCTTAGCATATAATGTTGTTATTAGATCAGAGCTTTACCTGTTGTCTTGTAACCATTTCAATAGTAGGAAAATCCCTTGACCAGGTAGCTTTAACAGGCTTATTGTAAAACCTTTAACCAAGTGACTCAAGTTCATTGAGTTCTTCAAATCCTCTAGCAAGGTAACCTTTAACAGGGTTTCAACCTTTAACAGGGTATATAGCCACCCCTTAACTGGGTGATCTTTAACAGGATCAGTTCCTAGCAGAACCTTATTGTAAAGTCTTTAACCGGACTAGGCTCCTAACAGAGCGAGCTTCAAAAGAGTTCAAAACAAGCTTGTGGGTATTCATCCCCATCATGGTTTTGCCCATTTGGGTTTCCACGTAAAAAATCTGTATGTCATGAGTTGTGCATTTTTCATGTGATGATTGAGTATTCTTTGTTTAGGTTAATATGCATGCAGAGCTAATGGTTATGGTATTACTGATACAACACATGCATATGCATATGGGTGAAGTAGTTATCAAGTGTTTAATGATATTTGAAGTATTCAGTTTTACTGGTTTAGATGTCCAAAGTCTTACTGTGTTTAACCTATATTGCCATGGTTAAGTTCAGTAATGAAGACAACTAGTTATCATTGTTTTAACTTGATAAATTGTTGAGAAGTTTTTGTCTGTATTGATTCACCCCTCCTCTCAGTACCAGTTAGGGTATTTGTTGTTCATCATTATTCATCAATTGGTATTAGAGAAACTCCAAGTCCTTGGTGATATAAGCTTAACCGCTTGAGGTAAAAGATCTTGCTTTAATGATGAAGAGGGAAGGTCCTAAGTTCAATAGAGATAACTTCAAAATATGGAAGGACAGAATGAAGATTTATATCAAGAGTTTGGGTGCTCAACACTAGAGCTATGTTGAGAATGCCTATGTAATCCCCACTGGCACTCTAACCGTTGATTAGAAAAGAGAGATTCAAGAAAATGGGCAAATCATGGAAGCCATTATTAGTAGTCTGTCAGATATTGAGTTCATTGATGTACAAGATAAGGAAAATCCTAAGGATGTGTGGGACACATTGGAAACTATTTATGGAAGTGATGAGTATGTCAAGCATTCTAAGGAAGAAAGCCTTAGAGGAAAATTTAAGGCTATTAGGATGGTTAGGCCCAATATGGAAAGCTAATGTATTGAGAGGGGAGGGGTGAATCAGTACTCCAAAACTTTTCTTGAATAATAACTTTACTATTATGCATAAACAGAATAGTGCAGTAACATAAAATAAAGTTAAAACAAATAGATAACAATCATACATGATTCACTCCTTAACACATATATTTTGGTTACGCAAAAACTCTTGGTTAGAGAGAAAAAATGTAGTGGGGATGGCACCCACAACTTCACTACTGCAATAGTAAAGAGTGCTCGGTTAGAGCTACATTTTAGCTATTTCTGATAGCTTACCCTATTAGGAGTAATAAGATCTGTTAGATCTACCTTGCTAAAGGATTTTACAACATTTATTCTGAATATTGCACCTGGTTAGAGGCTTTACAATTTATAGACTTGATTAGAGTCTTTTACCCTGTTAAAGGTTTCTCTTTCAACTTCACAATATTACAATTAAATCATTACAAATATCTACAACTTTACATGTAAAATGTTATAGCAGATTCTATGTGCTCAGAATAGATTACCTTGCTTATGGTATACCTCGGTAACCCATATAGTAACTTGGTAAACCCTTATGTTTACTCTGTTCTTCGACTGTTCTCTGAAAACCTTCTCGATGACCTATGTGTCTCTGTAACAGTCTTCCTTCATGCATACATACACTTTACTCATGTTGTATAAATAGATCTCTTAAAATGGTGATCTAATTCATTGCATCAATCTTACAAACAAGATTCCTCGAATGAATAACTATACAAATATTTCATTGGTTAGATTGATCTCAAAATCATACACAATCTTCTGGTGCAATATCCAATGTAATAACAGTTAGATGTGCCTCGATTTTGTAACATGTTTTCATATGCATGTCTAGGTTCAATGTATCTAGTAACACATTTCAATCGGTGTATGTCAACTCAGTTTGTCATATTTGCTGCTCGGTAGTCTCAAAAAGATACTCCGTAGATAGCTCAGTGTATACTGTGTTTTGTGACCGCTTTCCTCTATAACTAACTAGACTGTGCATACCGACTTCTGTGTGTGTACCGACTGCATGATTCGGTAGTGCTAACCGACTAGAATATATAGTGTGACTTTGAATATAAAAACTAATGGCAATTTGATAAGTAGTAACAATATCCCCTTTTGACATTAGTTGAGATGTTTGACAAAAACTACTTTCAAAGTCATAACTCAAAAATCTATATACTTTGCAAAATGACTATACTTGATAGTAAATACAATAGTCAATGAAATAGTATATTCAGATATACTCCCCTTATCATTATACTGTACATAACTCTAATTTTGTGCATGCTCGGTTTTGTGTTTGTGTGCTCTGCTTACTATCCTTGGATACTCTGCATACTCTGCTCATACTCCCCTGTATACAATACTTTGAATAATGTATCAAAACTATATTACAAAACTATATTACTCCCCAAATATATTATATTACTCCCCCTATATAGTATCACTCCTTTTTGACAAACATCAAAAACTTAATTTCCCTCCGGGGATGGTAACTGATCAAAAATAGATTTATACTTCTTCCGGGTGTCGGTGAGTGCGACAAAGAGTGCATCCTTTACACTTTCCATTAAAGAATTTTTTGCTTGAATATCAGCCAATAGTGATATTAAGCCATCAAGAGTGCTTCCCTCTTGTGTAGTAGATAGGCATGTAGCTCGGTTAATCTGTTCTTGAACTGATGAAAGATGAGGAAGGAATAATGTCTGGAGGGTCATTATATCCATCCTGATCTTATGTTCTTCATTTCTGAGTTCTAGTTGTTGAGCCATGAGCTGTTGAAGCTTCGTATAAAAATTTTGAACTGAATTGGGCTCTGTGGTCAACTTTTTTGAGAGATCGGTGATCTCTTTCTCAATTACATCAGTTTTATTCTTGATATCTTTAATGAATATGGAAAATGTACAAAGTTTCTGAAATAAATAAAGAATATGCTTGAGTTGAGGGGACAACTCAGCAATGAATTTGAAAAGCTTGACTTTTCCAATAGCTAGAGCTTTTTGTACCTCTTCAATCATTTTTGCAGTAAGCTCCTTGTTTTTTAGCTTGCTCAAGTACTTAGATGCATCAAATCCAGATGTTTCTATTTGATTAAGGAGTTCATCTAGTTGAATGTGGATGGTTGCATCAGTTGACACTGTTGCTGAAGGTAGCATATCTATTAGCAGTGTCTTTACCTTCTGAAGTACTTTATTCTTCTTTTGAATGGCCATCTATTTTTCTTGTTTGGCCTTTGCTTTGCATAGTTCACTGAAATCAATAAGTGCTTGCCCCTTTAATTTTGAGATATCCACATTGGGCAACACTATCGATTTAGATAAATCAACTTTGAAACTATGCTTTTTCACCTTCTTCTCTTTACCTTTGGTTGGGTGGACTAAGACAATAGCTTGTGAGGCTTGCTGACCCTTGGTAGGTTACTCGATGGAGGCAACACTTTGGTCAGTTCTTGTAGCCGTTATGGTGTCTTTTGGTGTCTCGATACTAGGTGTTTCAGCTGCTACATTTTCGGTGCTCGAGGGTGCTTGAGAGGTCGGGTCTTGAGTTGTACCTTCTGCTACTTCAGACTGGTGACCTTCGGTGCGTTGTGCTGTATCCTTAGGAGCTTCGGTTGAGATAGGTTGAGTGATTGGTGGATAAGGCTAAACTTGTACTAACACGGATTCACTAGATACAAGTTTTGCATATGTAGTGCCTTCTATCATCTCCTACTCCGGTGCTTCTGCATCCATGACATCTTCATCAATTTGAATAGTGTCAGCAGGGTCTTGCTCAGTAGCATCAAGATCTTGTTCGGTGACATCAACAATTTCAAGTTTAGATTGTTCACTAATATCTTTTATTTTGAAGATTTCCTACCATTTTGCTTTTGTCTCATTTTCTACATCAATGTATAGCCCATTCATCAATTTTAAGGCTCTCTGTTTGACAAGAAATTTAGAATTGGAGGTTTTCAAGTGTTCCTTTATTTCTGCTACAAACATATCAGGAAATAGATGGAGTAGAATTCTTTCTCTAATTTGTTTTTCTGAGTCCATTGCATATTTCCACCTGTTATCAATATGCAAGTAAAGTTCATTTGGAAGTGACTTTACTAGTTCCAATGGAGCTAGCCGAAACTTTAGAAGTGTATAGATGACAACTTCTTCAATTTGTCGCTTCTCATCATTATTTCTTGTTTCATACTTGACATATCTAAAGGAACCAAATCCACCATATTCTTTTAGATTGGCACAGAAGTTTTCAACACTATCTATATTTACCTTCTTGCTTTTGACAATTTGGAATTTGTTTGCATCTTCGGATTCTGTATCACTAGACTCTTTTGCCAGAATGAGTCTCCGAGTAGATTTCTTGTAGGTCTTGGTTACCTTGGGAGCAGTAACACTCTTTTGTTTCTTACTCGGTGATGCAGCTGATGCTCTTGTATTAGGCTTCTTTGTTGGAGGAGTCGATAGGGCCTTTGGAATGTCTTGTTTCTTTCTTTTCAATACTTTACCCTTAGGCAGTTCAGTGCTCAATGTTATTGTTGCCTCTTGAGCTTTTGATTCCTCTTTGGTGATGGCAAGAGTACCTTTGACAAGTGTGGAGGAATATTCTTCTCCCAATTTCTCAGATAATGCCTTAATCATCTTTGTAGCCTTTCTTGTAGCTTTGGGTACTACAATGCTCATTTTTACCTTTTCCTTAACTTCTTCATAAGTTCCATATCTCAGCTCAGTAGCATGCCTTGGCAGTGTAAGAAATGCATGAATTTGTTGTTGTGTGATATCATAGTCAATCTCGTAACCCATTGGTAGCAAAGATTGAGTCTTTGGTTCCACAACATTCACATAACAGTAATCGGTGTCTACCTCAAAGCATATATCATCTTTATATTTCTCTACCAGCTAGGGTGGAATCCGGTACCTGTTGTGCATCTTCTCTTGAAATTTTTTGAAGTAGTCATCCATTATATCATTGAAATCATCTCCCAATTCCTTAATAAAGTCATTAATTTGATGGGTGATTGGTCGGTGTAGCTCCCAAACTACTTTATCGACTGATGGAAAGAATTTCTCAAAGTAGCAAAACATGCATACAAGAAGTGAACCAAACTTCAGTGTATTTGCCGAGTTGTTCTTCTTCGGCTTCCTTATTGTGTTCAGGTTCTCAAACAAGTTTTTCAATAACACTTCACATAAATCTACTTTCATTCCCTTTTTCACAATTTTATAGGCCAAGTCAACTGCGGCACAGGGTAGACTGTTTTCCCTTGCTGATTGGAAGAAATAGTAACCAATTACTCTAATTGCAAACTTAAGTTCTACATCAGTGACATTGTTCAGTTTCAGTCCTCGGTAATCATATTCTATTCCAGTTAAACTTATTAACACCTTCTGTGATATCATCTTCTGTGCTTGTGCATGATCATAGATAGGATAATCGGTGATCACATGAATGATTTCCTTAGTGATTTTGAATGGTTTCTCCTCTAGCCACATGAAATCATCATGAACTATACTTAAAACAAACTTAACCCACTGGGGTTTGAACACACGGGGATAGGTTAGGGCTTTAGTTAATCCCTTGATTTTGATATGCTCATACTTGCTATCCATTTTACCATCGGTACATAGCTCATCATATGTGTCCTTAATTTCAACATGGCATTTGGTGAAGAATCTAACATCTTCGACTAACAAGACTCGATCCGGGATGAGTGAAAAGGCAGTTTTGTCATCCAGTTCAGAGGCGACTTTAGGAGTCAAAGAGTATTTCAGTGAGGGCTTCTCTACATTCTTGACAACTATGGGATCTTGGAACTTGGGTGCCATTTGTAAATTTTAGATAAAACTAGCAAACTATCCTTAGGGTTTGACAGTTTACAAATGGCAGACGCTTCACACTCAGCAGATAAATAGCAATTTGACAAGATCGGTAAACTAGCTTAATCAGTGTGATGAGATTTATGTAAATACCTTGGATTTGCTCTGAATGACGTTTGATCGCCTTGATTCCCTCTGCTCTGCTCTCTTGAAAACTTGGTGAATGAAAATGACCGCGAAAATACCTTTAAGTACACAAAATACCTTATCGGGCTCCGTGCGGGTTAGGTCAAAACATTAAATGCACTCGGTTCACCTTTAACTGATTTACTCTCTTTTTTCATTTTAACCAAGTAACCAAATTTCCTTCATTTACCGACTTGACAGGATTCCTATATTCACCGACTTGATAGGTTTCCTGTAAAGTACTTTTGATAGAATTTCAAACTTACTAATGCATCTTAACTATGCAGATTTTGAATTTAGTACATAATAGAATAGGAATTGTTATGATTTTAACCTTCAAAGAATGCAGTACCTTCATACCTTTGCTGATTAATTTGGAATAGGTGCACCTAACTCGGTAGGTAAGGTGCTTTCTTAATTTGACATGATTCCTTCTTTTTCCAAATCATATTTAATTTTTTTTTTATTTCTTCAGTGTCTCCTCTAGGTTGATCTCTGCAATCTCCAACCAAGTGTCCAACTTTGTGACAATGAAAACATGTCATACTAGGATTTCTCCATGATCTTCGGTTGTTCATTCCAAACCTTATAAAACAGTTGGCACTTATATGTCCATATCTTCCACAACATTCGCACCATATCCTTGTATTGTAATCCCATGGTACTGCTGTATATTGTCGGTAAGGATCTGTGTGAGTTCGGTAACCTCTAGTGTTTGCTCGGTGTGCATACCACATGTAGTTCTTTTGCTTAAGCCAGTGTCATGCCCAAACTTTAGGGAAAAACACAACCACAATTTTTTTTTTTTAAAACACTAAAATTACAAACAATCCATTGTTTAATTAGTCGAGACATCTTAACAAGATGTTCCAAACGAATTATAAATTGATATTAAATACTAACATAATACTTACGTTAATTCCTATTATCAAGTGGAACGATTAAAATTTATAGGGGTAATATTAAATTCACTCAAAAGTCCCTATCATTACCGTTGCGTCTATTAGCACTTAATTAGATCCATCTCCACTAAATAGTCATTAATAAATTTACTTGGTTCGACATCAATAATTAATAATTATCAAGTTCCCATCATCCTGTTAATACACCTTTTCTTAATAATTTAATTTAGATTGGAACACTAAAAGAATTAATTTTATTGTCTCATCAAATTGAGTCAATAGATTGATTTAATCAACCTCTCTAAATATAATTGACGAAGATATAATTAATCTCCAACAAAAAACCATTAATCGCTTTTAGGAACTAATTAAATTAGTTACTAGCACTTAGTTTATGAAAGTCTATATTTTATTTTAACATAACTAAAATGTAGTTTATACTATATCGACTAAAGGGTCGTTTAACCCCATAACGAAAATCGTTCTATAAGGTTTAATCTCTAAAACCTATATTTAGTTGGTCTGAAACTTATTCCCTATAGTCAAATAACTACCAACAGAATAAATTTCCTAAATGATTAACTCTAATAATATTATAATTTTTAAACCATTTTTATTTTTGTTAAATATACCCATATGTTTATTTTGAAACCTATGTTAAATATAAACACTTAATAAAATATTTATCCTAACATTATAGACAAATCATACAATCATGTTTTAAACTATGAATTTTACAATTACATTATAGATGATTTTATACATTCATGTATTTAATCTATATATCTCCTTTTTATTCGAACACATATATATAGAACATTATTTATTTTATAAATGTAAATGTTTCAACATCTTATCTAAAAATATGTTAAGTAGATACTAAAACCATTCTCTTTATTCTATAACCACTAAATGAAATCTTAAATCTAAGATCTACCCTATCCATTCATACTTTCAAACTATATATATATATATATATATATATATATATATATATATATATATATATATATATATATATATATATATATATATATATATTATATTTATATATATATATATTTATATATATAAACCTATATAAATAAATAAATATGTTTCCATTTTTAAAATCCTCCATGTAAAACCCTATCAGAATATTATATATATATCCTTTAAATTGTTCTACATTTAAAAAAAATCTCATACTTCTTCCTCCTTACCCTAACCCTACCCGGGGGTAGGGTTTTTATTTTTTTTATTCTTTTTTTTTAATTGTATTACGGAGGGCTGAAGCACGCAGGGGCGAAGACCATGGTGGCGGGGGTTTTAGGGGGAGCGGTGCCGCTCACTATGGGTTACCACAGTGGCGGCGACCACTGTGGTTGCCCACAGTGGCGGCCCTCGGGTCGTTCATTGTGGACGGCCGCAGCGGCGGTGCCCACTGTGGTCGCCCACAATGGCAGCCCTTGGGCCGTCCACTATGGACACCCACAGTGGCACCAGCCAAGGCCACCACTATGCCGTGCACAGGGTTCGGCCCCCGCCGTCCACTGTGCATTGCACAGTGGTTCGGCTTGAGCCCGACCCCTTTCTTTTTTTTAAAAAATAAATTTTTGCTTTTTAAATATATTTCCAAATAGTTTTCTGCAACAAATAACTCCATCAAATTTCCATTTGTCCTAAATCATTCCTTCCAACAACCTGCAAATAATCAAAGGACATGACCATGGAGTGCTCACCTCCCAGCCTAGGCTAACTAGTAGCCATCCTCGAGCTTGGAGAACCAAGCCCTAGACAAGTAACACACACACAAACACAATAAGCAAGGGAAAAAAACAACCACAATCACATTCCCAACCAAGTCTACACTGCACCACACATTGTGATGTCTTTTCAAGGGTGGTAGTGGACCAGGTACCCTGAGGAGACTGCAAGTATGGTAAAACATATAGCCACCTCATGGAAAACCAAAACATATAGCCACCTCATGGCAAACCAATTACATCAAGTGTAACAACCCCACATTCCTTATGCCCCCCCAGGGCATTCATGCCTTATTTCCCTCCTTATGACCCCCCAATGCATAAACAAGCCATGCAACAAGGGTCACATAAAATCCCTTGTGATCACTCTCATAACGAGAGCCTCTCACTCGAGGGCTGTCACTTCTACCACCCACAAGCCCACCCTCTCTCCCAAGAGTAGGAGGTCTTGTTTACTCCCAAAACACATACATTGAATAAGTACAAAACACTAAGTAAATTTCCAAGAAATACATGCACGAAAACCAGTCTTTCTCACAGGAATTTTTCTTTAAAAACAACATACAATAAGAAAACATTACAAGAAAGTAGAACCAACCTTAAACTACCCAA
Organism: Cryptomeria japonica; assembly: GCF_030272615.1. Classification (NCBI taxonomy): domain Eukaryota; kingdom Viridiplantae; phylum Streptophyta; class Pinopsida; order Cupressales; family Cupressaceae; genus Cryptomeria; species Cryptomeria japonica. Next base: position 439,567,574 of record NC_081413.1, on the reverse strand, counting down.
AGGTATGCTAGTTTTGTTGAGGATGAGCAGCCCAATTCCACAAGACTTCTCTTTCTACCCTTAGCCAAAATTCTAAATCCCAAATCTATCTTTTCTTTTCAAAATTCTTTTGTCTCAAAAAATGGAGAGTGGGTCATTACCCCCAAAATCTCTCTTTCTTGCTTAAGAAGACACTAGTGTGAGTTCTCTCAAGTTTCTAAAACTGAAAAGGAAAGTAAGGTAAAATGGAAAAGGGAACTGTCATTCGAAAAGGAAGGTTCACAACTTAGTTCAAGTCTTCAAATTTCAATTTTCGCACAACTTAGAAAAGTCACTTTTTAGGGTGTCTAAAAGGTCACATGGGAGTAGAAACTTGCCTAAAATTACCCCCAACCCTTAGGTATACCTTATGGGCTTTAGGAAACCCTATTAAACTACCCCTAGGTGTCCATTTAACCCTTTTTTAACCCCTTTGAAGTTTATTTTCGGGTCAAACCTATGTTGACCATCCCAAAGATTCTTTACCCAAGGCATTTATGGAATCACATTACATTAATTGAAAAAAGCTATAGTTAAACAATTCCCTCCAAGAGACAAATTTAAAAACTCAAACATAAATCAACACATGTGTCAAGTGACACAAAGAAAATACTTTTACAAAATTGCACATGAAATCTTGTCTCTTGTTGGATTTAAATAAATCAAATAAATAACATTTAACACACATGCATCATCTACTATTACAAATAAAATACGACACAAACAGGGTGTTGTCTCTCCAAATAGACAAACCCTGGTTTTACGAACATACATAGGTCTAGGTTTGGTTCTCCATAATATTTCCATGGTCACATGGATATCTTTTTCTGCGCCACTCAAATACACCTTAGTAATTTCCGATAACCTCATATAATATTAAACACATGAATTAGAATACACATCAAACACTTCACATACAATTTACATTTGAACAATTCAATATATCTCATATCCAAATAAATCCACATAAGCAATTATCATAATTCTCCTAATTTTGGTCCACACATAAAACATACATCTTAATTCTATCCTCATAATAAAGTCCTGCAAATCCAATAATGACATACATCATCACCAATTTATCCTATTCTAGAATCATATAGAGTTCTATATCATAAAGCATATAAATGAAGCATCAACATTCATCAAGGTTATCCAATCATGGAATCATATAAGTTCTACATCCAGACATAGCTGACATACGTTAAATCAAGATTATCCAATCAATGGATCTTTTAGGATTTCAAATTCATAACACATCAAAATGTACACCACAAGGTGCAATAACTCTATAACTTGGTTCAATTACTTTTCTCACCAATCTATTTGTCTAACACCATCTATTCTATTGAATTATGAAGCATTTATTAATAGGGTCAAACATGGTCAACTAAGTTAATCAAAGCTTGGTTTGGGGAAGGCCTTACAGCCAACACTTCTCAGTACTATGTCCACATCTATTGCAGTTTCTACAAAACCCTTTGAATTTTTCCTTTTGACAGTTGTTAACAGACTTTGTCCTACATTGATTAGATGTGTGACCATATTTATTGCAATTGTAACAATAATCATTGGACTTAGTGATATTCAATTGCTTACCTTTTCTGATTTGGCATATGTTGGCAGTGTGACCTTGATTTCCACAGTAGTAGCAAATAGGCTTCTTTCTTTTGATGTTATTCCTTTTTTCAGCTTGCTTTGATGATTCTCCTCTCTCGGTAGTATGAATTCCTTTCTCGGTAGATTCTTTTCCTTTGTAACCGAGTCCTGCATCTTTGTTGGGTCTTCTTGTATTCAGTTGCTCATCCAACATCTTTGATGCTTCATAACTTTTCTTCAATGTTTCTTTGGATTTTTTCTCTATTTCAAGTTCATTGGTCAACCTTGATACTTCAAGTTTTAATGCTTGATTTTCATCATTCTTCAGAATTGCTTCATGATGTGCATAACCTAGTTGATCTATCATATTTTGTTGAATTCTAGTCAACCTTGTGTTTTCATCATTCTTATCAGATACTAAGACTTCAAGTTGTTGTTTCTCTCTTTGTAGATCTCTTGCTTTATCCTCAGCTATCCTCAATGCATCTAGATTTTTAGTCATCTGTGTGCTGAAATGTTCATGTTCTCTTTTCATTGCTTTTAGTTGATCAGCTAATGCTTTCTTCTTTTCTTTCAATACTCTAATCATTTCTTTAGTTTCTTCAGATATACTGTTCTCAGATGATATCTCAATTTGTTCCACTAACTCTTGAGAATCCTGCAAATCATCAGATAATCTTCTTCTTACTTTCAGAGATTTTTGCATTTGCCTTTGCATGTCTACAATCACTTGATTAGCATGATCTAGCTCTTCTTGCAAATACACAATCCTCCAAGATTGTTTATAGCCTTCCATTGATAAGATCTTTCTCTTTAGGTAGTTAAACCCTTTTCCAAGATTCAAGCTCTGATACCAATTGTTAGGCCCAATATGGAAAGCTAATGTACTGAGAGGGGAGGGGTGAATCAGTACTCCAAAACTTTTCTTGAATAATAACTTTACTGTTATGCATAAACAGAATAGTGTAGTAACATAAAATAAAGTTAAAACAATAGATAACAATCATACATGATTCACTCCTTAACACATATTTTGGTTACGCAGAAACTCTTGGTTAGAGAGAAAAACTACGATGGGGATGGCACCCACAACTTCACTATTGCAATAATAAAGAGTGCTCGGTTAGAGCTACATTTTAGCTATTTCTGATTGCTTACCCTATTAGGAGTAACAAATTCTATTAGATCTACCTTGCTAAAGGATTTTACAACATTTATTCTGAATGCTGCACCTGGTTAGAGGCTTTACAATTTATAGGCTTGATTAGAGTCTTTTACCCTGTTAAAGGTTTCTCTTTCAACTTCACAATATTACAATAAAATCATTACAAATATCTGCAACTTTACATATGAAATGTTATAGCAGATTCTATATGCTCAGAATAGATTACCTTGCTTATAGCATACCTCGGTAACCCATATAGTAACTCGGTAAACCCTTATGTTTACTCTGTTCTTCAACTGTTCTCTGAAAACCTTCTCGGTGACCTCTGTGTCTCTGTAATAGTCTTCCTTCATGCATACATACACTTCACTCATGCTGTATAAATAGATCTCTTAAAATGGTGATCCAATTCATTGCATTGATCTTACAAAGAAGATTCCTCGAATGAATAACTATACAAAATATTTCATTGGTTAGATTGATCTCAAAATCATACACAATCTTCTGGTGCAATTTCCAATGTAATAACAGTTAGATGTGCCTCAATTTTGTAACATGTTTTCATATGCATGTCCAGGTTCAATGTATCTGGTAACACGTTTCACTCGGTGTATGTCAACTTGATGTGTCATCTTTGCTGCTCGGTAGTCTCAAAAAGATACTCAGTAGACAACTCGGTGTATACTGCGTTCTATGACCACTTTCCTCTATAACCGACTTCTCTGTGTGTATCGACTGCATGATTGGGTAGTGCTAACCGACTAGAATATATAGTATGACTTTGAATATAAAAACTAATGGCAATTTGATAAGTAGTAACAGTCAAGCATGCTAAGGAAGAAAGCCTTAGACGAAAATTTAAGGCTATTAGGATGGTTGAAGGTGAGACCATTCATCAATATGGAATTAGGATCAAAATTGTGGTTGGAGACATCAAGAGCACTCGTGGAACAATTGATGATGCCACTGTTGTTAGTAAAGTTTTGAGATCATTGTTACCGGTCTATGCAATCAGAGTTGTTGCTATTCAGGAACTAAGGTCTATCAATAAAACCAAGGTATCCTTAGACTCTATCATTGCAAAGTTGACTGCATATGAGTTGAATAGCTATGATGGCAGTGTTAAGAAGACTAAGTCAGCTTTTAGAGCATCTATTGCACCAACCAGAAAAGGAAAAGAAGTAAGTACCAGTTATGAATCCATGTAAAGAAGAGGTATGTATGATGAAGAGATTCTGATGGAGTTTGAAGCTCTTCTTTCCAAAAGACTTCCAAAAGGCACTGGAAAATACAGAGGTAAGCTTCCTTTAAAATATTTCTCCTGCAATAAGATAGGACATATAGCTGTTAACTGTCCTAACAATGACAATAAGGATAAATCAAAGAGGTTTAGAATGTATAAAGGAGGAAATAGAAGAAATTGTCTTGTTGTAGTGGATGAAGGTGTTACTGATGAAGAATCTAAGGATGAAGAGAATGAGGACATAGTGTTTGTAGCTGTAAAGGAAGAAGTATCTTACAATAAAGCACTTGTCTCTAGCTTTGACAACTCTAATGAGTGGATTATTGATAGTGTGTGTTCTCACCACATGAATGGTGACCAGAGAAAGTTTATGTGTCTAGAAGAATATGATGGAGGTGTTGTCAGATTTGGAAATGATGCACCTTGCTCGGTAAAAGTTAAAGGATACATCTCATTGAATGGAAAGAGCAGTGCGGATGATGTCTACTAGGTAGAAGGTCTTAAGCACAACCTTTTGAGTGTTGCTTAGCTAAATGACAAAGAACTCACTCTAGAGTTCAAAGGTGGAATCTGCAGTATAATTGGAAAGAATGGTGAACTAATTGCCACTGGTAAGCAGACCAAAGGTAACTTGTTTCAGTTGAATACCAAGATTAGTCAGTGTTTGATGGTGAAGTTTGATGATAGTTGGATATGGCATAGGAGACTTTGTCATATGAATTTTGATAATATTGTAAAAGCCAGTAAGATCAAGGCAGTAAGAGGATTGCCTTTGGTGAACAAACCTGAGAACTTTTTGTGTAGAGAATTTCAACTTGGGAAGATGTCTTCCTCAAATTTCAAAGGTAAGTCTGTTTCAGCAAAGAACTTACTTGATCCTGTGCATACCAATTTGTGTGGTCCAATGAAAACTAAAAGTATTCAGGGAGATAGGTATTTCATGATTCTTACTGATGACTGCTCAAGAATAATGTGGGTCACATTATTGAAAGACAAGTTTGAGGCATTTGGAAAGTTCAAAGCCTTTAGATCATTAGTAGAGAAAGAAAGTGGTCAAAGGATAAAATGCCTAAGAACTGATCAAGGAGGTTAATTCACTTTTGATGAATTCAACAAATATTGTGAAGATAATGGTATCAAGAGGCATTTGTCTACCCCAACGACACCACAACAAAATGGCATAACAGAAAGGAATAACAGGACTGTAGTTCAAGCGACTGGAACAAAGTTGATCCAAGGAAAGGTTGCTCACACTTTTTGGAGAGAAGCAGTGAGCACTGCAGTCTATACTATGAACCGGGTATTCATCAAGAAAGGTAAAGTTAAAACTCCTTATGAGTTATTTTAAAGTATTTGGCAGTAAGTGTTATATCAAGAGAGGTGAGCATCTGAGAAATTTTGATGCTAAATGTGATGAAGGAATATTTTTGGGATATTCCACTAAGAGCAAAGCTCTCAAGTGCTACAACAATAGGACACAAAAAATTGTTGAGAGTATCAATGTCAGAGTTTATGAATCCCTTGAGGAACCTGAGGAAACCTGCAGCGAGAAAGTCGAAGATGAACCAGGTGTAGCCTTCTGGGAACTGGTTAAGAAAGAAACAAGTAAAGACCTCAGTGTTCCTATACTGGTAGAAGCTGCAGTAGGTGAAGAAGAAGAAGTAAGTGAAGAAGAAGAGGAAAAGCAAGCAGAACCAGCTAGAGTCATTCCTAGATATGTGAAGCTACATCATGATCTGAAGTAGATCATAGGAGATAAAGATGTAGGGATATTCACAAGAAGAAAGGTGAAAGAGAACTCTTGCATGATTTCTGAATTTGAGCCTAAGACTTCTAGAGAAGCACTTACAGATGAAGACTGGATGAAGGCAATGGAAGAGGAGCTAGACTCGATAGAAAAGAATATAACATGGTCTTTGGTACCTAGACCAGAACACAAGAATGTCATAGGTACCAAATGGGTCTTCAGGAATAAGATAAATGAGAAGGCACAATTGTAAGGAACAAGGAAAGACTTGTATGCAAGGGATATGCTCAGGAAGAAGGAGAAGACTATGGAGAAACCTTTGCCCTAGTGGCTAGACTGGAAGGTGTTTGAATGCTACTTGCATTTGTAGCATTTAAAGGATTCAAGGTATACCAGATGGATGTGAAGTCTGCATTCTTGAATGGAATCCTAGAAGAGGAAGTGTATATTGAGCAACCAGATGGGTTTACCTTATTAGAAGATAGTAACATGGTGTGTAGATTACACAAGGCCCTGTATGGATTGAAACAAGCACCAAAGGAATGGTATGAATGTTTACACTCTCATCTTTTGAAGATAGGATTTCAGAGAACAAGTGAGGATAGCAACATCTACCTGAAATCTGAAGGTGATCAGATTCTAATCTATGAAGTATTTGTAGATGACATAATCTTTGGAGGAGATGATGAAATGAGCCATGCATTTGCAGATGAAATGAAGAAAGAGTTTGAAATATCTTTGATTGGAGAGATAAAGTTCTTCATTGGTCTACAGATTCAACAGATGAAAGAGGGTATCTTTATTACCTAGTCCAACTATGTCAAAGAGGTATTAAAGACCTTTGGCATGGAGGAAAGAAAACCGGTTGGTACACCGATGGTGACCAGATGTAAATTGACTAAGGAAGATGATTCAACGTTAGTGAATGAGAAGGAGTATCGGTCAATGATTGGTAAGTTGCAATATGTGGTGCACAAAAGACCAGATATTGCTCATGTAGTGGGCATAGTAGCTCATTTTCAGAAAATTTTAAGAGAATCCCACTTGGTAGTAGTCAAGAGGATTCTTAGATACCTGAAAGGAACAATTGATTATGGATTGTGGTATCCATACAATGGTGATTTGAATCTCAAGGTATTTACCGATGCAGATTGGGGAGGTAATGTGGACGACCAAAAGAGCACAATCGATGGAGCGTTCTTTCTTGGTGGAAGACTAGTCTCATGGACAAGTAAGAAGCAGAGCTATACTTCTCATTCTATAGCTAAAGTGGAGTATGTGGCAACATTTATGAACTGCACTCAAGAAATCTGGATGAAACATGTATTGGATGGTTTCAAAGTACGTATATCTGAACCGGTGAGTATATTTTGTGACAATAATAGTGCAATTAATATTTCCAAAAATCCGGCATTGCATGCTAGGACAAAGCACATTGAGCTCAAGTATCATTTCTTGAGAGAGAAGGTTCAAAACAAAGAGGTTGTATTACAACATGTTTCTAGTAAGAAGTAGCTAGCAAACATATTCACTAAGCCCTTACCGAAGACTACATTTACCTATTTGAGAGGTGAATTAGGGGTTTTGCCCCTTCATGAAGTAAATTAAAGAATGTGTGCTCCACATGAGTCAGTTACAACAATGACAAATCTTACAAGGTTGATGTGTTGAAGGATGCTACTCCATAGGGGGATCAATATAAGTGGAGTATGGGAGCTTGTGGCTCCACTTTGGCATTGTTCTCAAAGGGGGAGAAGATATCTGATGATGTATGATATGGGAGAAGATATCTGATGTATGATATGGGAGAAGATATATGATGATGAAGATATATGTTATAGTTGCAATGCTACACTAAGTATTGCCATCAATGCCAAATGGGGAGATTGTTGGCATATGATGAAATGGTATGATGATTATGATGATGATTTATGTTGTCATTGATGTCAATAAGTACAGGTGAACCAGTATGAAGATTGGAAGAAGTTGTTATTGATGTTCAAGTTGGAGAACCGGTATGAAGAGATGTAGTGAACCGGTGTCAGGGTTTCACTAAGTGTGACTACCGATTGGTAGTCTCAGCTCTAGAGTTTCCGGTTTGGCAATCTAGCTTGTGTGATGCAACTGGTGACACTCTGTGATGAGTTAGCTAAGAGATAAGGATGAGATCGAGATACCACGTCATTTTTGTACACGTGAAGGATTTCCTTGAGGATCTTGCATGTGAAGATCGATTGCATTAAATGTCTACCTCAAGAATGAACATTCTTCTTAGTGGTATGAGAAGAAAGTGTGATGGGTTACTGATTTCTATGTGTGGTGAAGAATGGACAATGCAGAATGCTTGTGATCGATTTGAGATTGTCTTATTCTATGTAATGTGTTTGGACGGTTAGGATTGGACCACTTGCAATTGTAAACCTAAATTTATTAGGGTTTAGAGTTTATTCTACCAACCTAATTTTTGTCTGTAAGGTCGATGATTTTTGATATTGTAGTTGTTGGAAAATGTTGTGTTTGTATCTGAGTGATGAGGTACTTGCTAGACCAGTGAGTGAAAAACTACAGAGTGTGATTGCAGAGTAGAGGAGTGGAAAACTACAGAGTGTGATTGCAGAGTAGAGGAACTGAAAAGGATCTGCCTTAGTATATAGTGCTATTATTAGATCAGAGCTTTACCTATTGTCTTCTAACCATATCAATAGTAGGAAAATCCCTTGACAGGGTAGCTTTAACAGGCTTATTGCAAAACCTCTAACTAGGTGACTCAAATTCATTGAGTTCTTCAAATCCTCTATCAAGGTAACCTTTAACAGGGTTTCAACCTTTGACAGGGTATATAGCCATCCCTTTACCGAGTGATCTTTAACAAGATCGGTTCCTAGCAGAACCTTATTGTAAAGTCTTTAGCCGGACTAGGCCCCTAATAGAGCGAGCTTCAAAAGAGTTCAAAACAAGCTTGTGGGTATTCATCCCCATCGTTGTTTTTGCTATTTGGGTTTCCATGTGAAAAATCTGTGTGTCATGAGTTGTGCATTTTTCATGTGATGATTGATTATTCTTTGTTTAGGTGAATATGCATGCAGAGATAATAGTTATGGTATTACTAATACAACACATGCATATGTATATGGGTGAAGTAGTTATCAAGTGTTGAATGATATTTCAAGTATTTAGTTTTACTAGTTTAGATGTATGAAGTCTTACTGTGTTTAACCAGTATTGCCATGGTTAAGTTCAGTAATGAAGACAACCGGTTATCATTGTTTTAACTTGATAAGTTGTTGAGAAGTTTTTGTCTATACTGATTCACCCCCCCTCTCAGTACCAGTTAGTTTATTTGTTGTCCATCATTATTCATCACATTTCTCTTGAATCTTGTCTTTGTGTACTTCCCTATCTAACACTCCTTGCATAGTATTTTGGTAGGCTTGACAATCTTGGGCAAATCCCCTATCACATGTGTAGAGATAATCTCATGATGTTATGAAAATTGATGTGTCCCATCCATTTGTGCCAAAGAAATAATTCACTTATTTGGGCCATAAAACATTTCCTCCTTTGGATTCCTTTAGATTGCAAATATTTCCATCAATCCTTGTACCCTTTGCAATTATTCTTCTTGAGCTTCCTTTCCTAATTTCACAGCCATTCTCATGAAATGTAAGCTTGTATCCTTTGCTGCACATTTGATTGACACTAAGAATATTATGTCCTAGTCCCTTAACATAGAGAACATCCTCTATTTTTAATTGCCATCAATGGTTATGGTTCCTTTACCATAGATCTCAATAACCTATTTACCACCAAACTTAATTTATCCACCATTCCATTTTTCAATATTGATGAACTTTCTTATATCACCAATCATGTGATTAGAGCAGCCACTATCAATCACCTATGCATTTGTTTCTTCTTTAGCATGAAGGGAAGCGCACACAATCAATGATCTCTTAATGTTGTCATTGTTAAATAGATTACCATATTCTTCACATTTACCAATATTATCAACTTTTACAATCATGAATGATGTTTCATCATTTTAATCATCACACTCTTCTTCTTTGAATAATAGCTATTTTCTTAGGTTCTTAGGGATAAAAACTTCTTTAGGTAATCTTCTCTGAAAGTACATAGATGCATAGTGACCAATTCTTCCACAATTAAAGCATTTGAGGGATAGCTTACCTTTATATTTTCCAGTGCCTTAAGGTAGTCTTCTTATAAATTTTTCTTCTAAATTCTCGAATTCATCATCATGGTCAATATTATCTCTAATTCTCTTGTTGGCTTTGAATGCAACTTCCTTCTTGGGACTATCTAGTTCAATTTATGTGATCTCAAAGGTAGTGAGTGGTGCAGGGCACCCTCTTGTTTTTTGGTTTTCATTTTTTGTTTGAGTGTTGGATAGGTGGTCTTAGACCCTAGGATGATGTGTTGGATCAGTTTGGATCCTTTGGATGTAATAAAGAACCCATTTGTAAGGCCAATTGGCTCTAAGGTCATTTATAAACATAGAGACCAAATTAAGCCATGGGGTTCATGTAGTTTAGGAGGCATTTTGATAACTTGTCTTGAGTTTTTTTAGGCCTAATATAGGTCTAAAAAGTCCATTAGGGACGTTGGGATGTCAAAAGTGTCAAAAATGCAAAATTATCAAAAGTTGCTAAGCAACATTTTCCACCGATTGGGAAAAGAGGTTCCAACAGCCATAACCAATTGGAAAATAGTTTTAGCCATTGGGTAAATGCCTATTTGTTCCTCTTAGATCGTCCATGTTGGTGTTGGATGAAGCATGTAAAGATTTCGTGGTTTTGAATAACAAGAAAACTTAGATTTTACCCAATTTCCATTGTTTTCCGTACTGTACGATCTGACAGAGGATTTATTTGCATGGAATTTTGAATTTTTTGGAGTGTGGTGTGAGTTCAAGTTCTAAGGCAAGTTGTCTAACTCCAATTGATAGGGTTTGGAGAGAGTTGTGAGTAGTCTACCAAAAATTGTCATTCAAAACCCTGGTTCATAAGGTTTCACCAAAGATGTGGCCCTAACTTGAAAATTCCTTTGTGGAATTCAACAGCCTCTTGAAAAATGCAAGTTAGGGGTGTGTACACTGAGACATCAAAAGGGTGGAGTCCGGGAGTGAGGGTTGGTATACTTATCACCAAAACCTAGGATAAAGAAGACAATGTGTTTAATCTAGCCTACAAGGAGGAGTGAACAAACATTCACCTAGGGAGTGTTTGGTGACCGGTCTAATGGTAGATTTGGTCTATTAGAGGCCTAGGGAATGTGTCCAAGTGGTGATTTTGGTTCTGCAACCCCATCTTCAAGTAGTTGCTTTGGAAAATAGGCCTAATTAGGCTTATTAGGTCTACAAACATAGTAGGTGCTTAGGGGTGTTGGAGAAGAGTCAAACCTCAATCTCTTGGTATTGGATGTAAAGCCCAAAAGGGTATTCAAATCTTCATTTTTTTCCTAGAGTGTTTTGGGATAATTTTGAATGACGTGGGAAATATCGGTCTGACAAGGCTACTAGGATTAGGCCTAGATAGAGGTTTCTTGACCCGGGTGCAAAAAGGAAGCTTCCAAACTTGGTTGGAAGGATAGGGTGAGTGATCTTAGTTGTTGAACAATCCAAAACCTCCTTAGGAGGTGTAGTAGGTGACTAGTTGCATTGGTGTGTGTAGAACCCTAGTTGTGGGGTTGTGATAGGCCTCAATCAAAGCATAGAGGGGTGGTTTTGGGTCTTCTTACCTTCTAGTTGCCCACTCTGCATCAGGTGGTATTAGAGACATAAAGGTTCTTCAGGGTGGAAGAATAATATTGACAAGATGTTAGAAGGAGAAGACACTAATGATGGGAGAAGGACGACCAACGTTGAACTGGCCAAGTTGGTAAGAGGGAAAACAACAAAAAATAAAGAGATGAGAGAAGAATTGGATAAGTTGAAGGGTAAGATGGATAAGAACCAAGGAGAATTTGATGAAGAAGAAGAAGGGAATGATGAAGATTCCCTTTTGCAGGCAAGAGAGAGGATACCTATACATCAGAGAAGTTTCCTTGAAGCCCTTGAGAGAGTAGGTAGCTGAGATGACAAAGCAAGCCTACCTATGTTCACTGGGAAGATGAACCGAGGAAGTCATGGATTGGCTGGAGGCCTTAGAGAACCACTTTGAGTGTGAAGATGTGCCTGAGAACCAAAAGATGAAGACTACTAAGTCTAAGATGAAGGGATCCATCCTTAGTTGGTGGAACTTCTTGAAAAATGAGAGAGTAGAAGAAGGGAAGAACCCCACCTCATCATGGAAGAGGATGGTTGTAGAGGTGAAAAAGAAATTTGTACTTGAGGATTATGAAGTGACAATGCATAAGAAGTTGCATAGCCCGAGACAAAAGGATTTGGATGTGAGTGGATACATCGAGGAGTTTCACAAACTGTCCTTAAGAGAAAAGGTGCTGGAGAGTGAGAAGAAAAAGTTGGAAAGGTACATGAATGGCCTCAAATATGCCATTCAAGATGAACTGAGTCTCTTTAATCCTGAGACAATTCATAAATTCTATCAAATGGAATTAAGAATTGAAGAAAAGTTCAGAAGAAAGGGAGACCAACAAGGTAGAGGAAGAGGAGGACACTTTAGAGGAAGAGGCGGATTTGGTGGAAGAGGAACATCTCCTAAACCACAAGGTGAGTCAAGTAATCAAGAATCATAAAGAGAACCAAGTCACAGGGGTAGTTTCAGAGGAAGAAGACCAAATTGTTGAGGTAGATTTGGAGGTAGAGGAACCAATGTGTTCACCAGAAGATGCTTCACATGTAATCAAGTTGGCCACCAATATTTCAGATGTCCGAAAAAGCAAGGTTCTAACAATCAAGGTGGAGAAAGAAGAGTTCATTTGGCACAAGAGGAGGACACCCAAAGTGTGAAATCACCTTCAAGAAATGTAGATCCAGAGAAAGGGGAGTGTCTGATGTTCAAAAGGACCCTCTTGAAAGTACCAACCATCAAGGAGCCACCACAGAGGAAGTCATTGTTTATAACTACTTTCAAGGTAAGTGAAAAGGTATGTAGAGTCATTGTGGACTCAGGGTCAACTGATAATCTTGATTCAATAGATATGGTTAGAAAACTTGGATTGGAGAAACATCCTCACCCCTACCCCTACAAAGTCTCTTGGTTGAGCAAAGAGAAGCAAGATTTGGTAAGTGAACAAGTTTGGGTTGACTTTCAAATAGGTGAATATAGAGACAAGATTTTGTGTGATGTTGCAGAGATGGATTCTTACCATTTATTCCTTGGGAGACCATGACAATATGATGTAGACTCAAGGAATGATGGGAAGAAAAATGTCTACAAGTTGACCAAAGATGGTGTGCAATACACTATGACCCCACTATTGGATGATGGTAAGGATAATCATGTTGTGGCTAGTGTCATGTTAGTAGGTAGGGAGGAGTTTATGCAAACAATCAAAGAGAAGGATACCCCATGCTTTGCCATAGTGGTGAAGCCAAGAAAAGAAGTAAGGAAGAAAGAAGAAGACAAGGTTTAAGAGAGGACTGCAGGTCCTAGAGAGGTGAAAGAGTTGTTGGAAAGATACAAGGGTATAGTTACAAGAAGCAAACCTGAGACCCTGCCACCTTTCAGAGATGTAAGTCACTGTATTGACCTCATACCAGGATCTACATTTCCCAACAAAGAAACATATAAATTGACCCCTAATTAGAATGAAGAACTTGCAAGGCAAGTACATGAGTTGTTAGGGAAAGGATTCATAAGGAAAATTATTAGCCCTTGTGGTGTCCCTACAGTATTCGCCCCAAAGAAGGAAGGTACATGGAGATTATGTATGGATTCAAGAGCCATCAACAATATCACAATCAGGTTTAGGTTCCCTATGCCTCAGATAGAAGATTTGATGGACTGTCTAGTAAGAGCCAAGTACTATTGTAAGGTGGATTTGAAGAGCGGCTACCATCAAATCAAGATAAGAGAGGGAGATGAGTGGAAGATGACCTTCAAAACAAATGAAGGACTTTATGAATGGCTGGTTATGCCATTTTGCCTCTCAAATGCTCCTAGTACATTCAGGAGACTCATGAATGAAGTTTTGAAACCCTTTATCAATCATTTTGTTGTTGTGTACTTAGATGATATCTTGATTTTTAGCAAGAATAGGGATGAGCATCTAATACATTTGGATTTGGTATTGAAAAGGTTGAATGAAGAGCAGTTGAAGATCAATTTGGAGAAATGTGTCTTCTTGCAGGAGGAGTTAGTATTTCTTGGTTTTGTAATCTCCAAGAGTAGCCTCAACATGGACCCATCCAAGGTGGAAGCAATCCTCAATTAGCCTACACCTAGAAATCCAAGTGACGGAAAGAGTTTTCATGGTATTGCAAGCTTCTATAGAAAGTTTATTAAGAATTTTAGTAGTGTATGTGCAACTTTTTTTTGACACTATAAAGGGAGGTAGAAAATGTCAGTTTGTATGGACTAGTGAAGTAGATAAGTCCTTTGAGTATTTGAAAAGAAGGGTAGCAGAGAAACCTATATTAGTTCTACTTGATTTCCATAATATTTCACCATAGAATGTGATGCAGGTAACAAGGAAGTAGGAGGAGTCTTGAGTCAAGAAGGTAGACCAATAGCCTTCTTTAGTGAAAAATTGAATGAAGCAAAACAAAAGTACTCAACCTATGACTTAGAGATGTATGAAAGGGCTCAATCTTTGAGGAAATGGAGGCATTATTTGTTGCCCAAGGAATTTGTAGTCTATACTAATAACCATGCTATGAGTTTCTTGAATAGGAAGGACAAGTTGAATCACCGACATATGAAGTGGATGGAATACCTTCAAGCATTCACTTTCACCATCAAGCACAAGAAAGGAGTAGCAAATAAGGTAGTTGATGCCCTTAGCAGGAGGATTTTGATAGCGAAGGAGATTCAGTTGGAGAGAATAGGAATCACTTCCATGAAGGATATGTACCAAGGAGATGAGGATTTCAAAGAAGCATACCAAGTATGTAAGGAAATGGGTGACAAGTACCAAAAGGAGTTCTAAGACTTTATTTTGCAGGAAGGTCTACTTTTAAAGGGAAGCCAACTTTGCATCCCTAAAGGGTCCATGAGAGAAAACATTGTGAAAGAGAAGCATTGTGGGGGATTGGCAGGTCATTTTGGGATTGACAAGACCCTTGAGTTGGTTAGAAGATTCTACTTCTGGCCTAAGATGCAGACTGAGATCAGAAAATATATGGAAGGTTGTATGATTTGTAAAAAGGAAAAGGGTAGTAGTTCAAATGCATATTTATATACTCCTTTGCCCATATCAAACAAGCCATGGGATTTGGTCAGCATGGATTTTGTATTAAGACTCCCCAAGACTAAATAGGGTTATGACAACATCTATGTAGTTGTTGACAGGTTCTAAAAAATGGCTCACTTTATACCTTGTAAAACCACACATGATGCATCTCACATAGAAGGTATATTCTTTAAGGAGGTTGTAAGGTTACATGGTTTTCCACTGTCAATCATCTCAAACAGAGATTCTAAGTTTACTGGGAATTTTTGGCAAATTCTTTGGAGGAGGTTGGGTACCAATTTGTCATTTACCTCAGCTTATCATCCCCAATCTAATGGAGAGACCGAGGTCATCAATAGGTCACTTGGAAACCTATTAAGGTGTTTAACTAAGGATCAAGGAGCCACATGGAATTCAATATTTCCTCAAGCAAAATTTGCTTATAATGACTCAATGAATAGGAGCACTAGTCAGAGTCCCTTTGAAATAGTGTATGGGTCACACCCTAGAGGTGTATTGGAGTTGAGAGATGTGAAGGATTTGGACAAAAGAAGTGCACAAGCAGAGTACTTTGCAGAAGTGATGAGAGACATACACCAACAAGTATATGATAGGTTAGAACAAACCTTAGACAAGTACAAGCATGTAACATATAGGAAAAGGGGAGATTTGCAGTTTAAGGTTGGAGATATGGTGATGATTCATCCCAAGAAGGAGAGACTCCCTAAGGAGAAATACACCAACTTGATGATGAAGAAGATAGGTCCTTTCAAAATCATTCATAAGTGTGGCAACAGTGCCTACAAGATTGAGCTCCCACTGGATATTGGTCTCTCTCACACTTTCAATGTTTCAGATTTATATACATATAAAGGTCCTGTTACTGATGTGTGTTATGCACGTCAAGATGATTCTAGGAGGGAAGAGATGTTACAAGACCTACCTAAGAAACCTAAGCTTGAAGTTGAGCATGTACTTGACAAGAGGCTAAATAAGAAAACAAGGAGGCATACCTACTATGAGCACCTGGTCCAATGGAAGGACAAACCCTTAGAAGATGCAACCTGGATGAAAGAGCAGGCTTTGGAGAAGATTGGATGCAAGGTTCCAGATTTCCCAACTCAAGAGACTTGAGTTTTTTCCTAGCTCTGGGAGTATGGTGTAGGGAACCCTCTTAGTTTTGGGTTTTCATTTGTTGTTTGAGTGTTGGATAGGTGGTCTTATACCCTAGGATGATGTGTTAGATCAATTTGGATCCTATGGATGTAATAAAGAACCCATTTGTAAGGCCAATTGGCTCTAAGGTCATTTATAAACCTAGAGATCAAATTAGGCCATGGAGTTCATGTAGTGTAGGAGGAATGTTGATAAGTTGTCTTGATTTTTTTTAGGCCTAGGATAGGTTTAAAAAGTCCATTAGAGACGTTGGCATGTCAAAAGTTGCAAAAGTTGCTAAGCAACATTTTCCACCGATTGGGAAAAGAGGTTCCAAAAGCCATAACCAATTGGAAAAATATTTGTATCCATTGGGGAAAGACCTATTTTTTCCTCTGAGATCATCCATGTTGGTGTTGGATGAAGCATGTAAATATTTGGTGGTTTTGAATAACAAGAAAACTTAGATTTTACCCAATTTCTATTGTTTTCCATACTGTACGATCTGACAAAGGACTTACCTGCATGAAATTTTGAATTGGTTGGAATGTGGTGTGATTTTAGGTTCTAATGCAAGTGGTCTGACTCCAATTGATAGGGTTTGGAGTGAGTTGTGAGCAGTTTACCAAAAACTATCATTCAAAACCCTGGTTCATAGGGTTTCACCAAAGATGTGGCCCTAACTTGCAAATTAATTTGTGTAATTCAATGGGCTCTTGGAAAATTCAAGTTAGGGGTGTGTAGATAATAGTTTGAAAGGGTGGAATCTTGGAGTGAGGGTTGGTGTGGTTACCACCAAAACCTAGGCTAAAGAAGACAATGTGTTTAGTCTAGCCTACAAGGAGGAGTGAACAAAAAGTCACCTAGGGAGTGTTTGGTGACTAGTATAATGGTGGATTTGATTCATTAGAGGCCCGAGTAATGTGTCCAAGTGGTGAGTTTGGTTTTGCAACCCCATATTCAAGTAGTTGTTTTGGAAAATAGGCCTAATTAGGCCTATTAGGTCTGCAAACTCAGTAGGTGCTTAGGGGTGCCAGAGTAGAGTCAAACCTCAATCTCTTGGAATTGGATGTAAAGCCCAAAAGGGTATTCAAATATGTAATTATTTCCTATATTTTTTTGGGAGAATTGTGAATGACTTGGGAAATATCAGTCTAACTGGGCTACTAAGATTAGGCCTACATAGGGGTTTCTTGATGCGGGTGCAAAAATGAAACTTCCAAACTTGGTTGGATTGATAGGGTGAGTGTTCTTAATTTTTAAAAAATCCAAACCCTCCTTAGGAACTGTATTAGGTGATTGGTTGCATTGGTGTGTGTAGAACCCTAGTTGTGGGGTTGTGATAGGCCATAGTCAAAGCATAGAGGGGTGGTTTTGGGTCATCTTACTTTCTAGTTTCCCACTCTACATCAATGAGTACACCATAGAGTTGAACCATTTTATGTTTCTAGATCATTACTTTCCTTAATAGTAGACACATTAGGAATATAGGTTTTAGAAATAGTTTTGAGTACCTTCTATTAGCAGTTTCAAATGCAGTATAAATTTTCCGTGTGCATGTGAAAATATAACAAAGGCACATAGATATTCCCCTACAAAAAACTTTTGTAAATGTCTCAAGGTTATATTTTAAACCTCACCTTGGTTTTAAAGTGCTTTCAAATATTCCTTTGGCAGGTTTTTATGTTTTTCCAGTGACCTCCTTTCCCTATCACCCTTGGCTTAAGTTGTTTTCTCATGGGTTCTTTATTGTTCACCACTAGCACCATGTCCTAGCACTTTCATTTCAGCCAGTAAATTTAATATATGGTTTATCCTAAGTCTCTTGTGGCCCTCATAATGTTTTAATATCATTCTCCTAGTATTTGCCCCCTTCCCCATGATGTCTAGGGACATGACTTAAGCACACATGCTTCAAGGTTTTTTAAGTTGGCCCTAGTTTTAATAGCCCTTGGCATGCGGTGAAGTGTTTTACATGCCTTGACGAGCTTTTGAGTTCCATCGATGTGGCATCTTGGTGATATTCCAAGGAGTAGCTCAGGATTTGGTGAAATCCTTTTAAGTTTTACACCGAGCTTTGAGTGGTCTTATCCTTCACAAAGGTTCCGAGCATTTGAAACTTGAGAAATCAGTGAGCTATTTCATAGCCCTTTCCAACTCCCAAGTCATATCATAAAGCCCAGGGAATAATGAACTCATAACTCGTTAAAGTTTTTCTTTTGTCTTCGCAAGCATCAAGGGAAAGAAATTATGAGATGACGTGTGAAGTAACTCGAAACTAGTTGAGAGGCTTTCCCTCTCCCGAGTGAGTTCCCAAGTGAGTGAAAGTAAAGTGCTCTATCCATAGATGAAAGATCCAACATGTCAACTTGGTGACATTGTTAGCATTACTTTATGTGTTTTCATTGACGTCAAATCGTTTTCTCTGGACTAAGTACATATGTGGTATGATGAGAAGGAGCATTTTAATTAGGTATATTGTGCACTTTGTGGTTTCTCAATTTCACTGGATTACTTTGGCATCTCGGAAGTTGTTTCTCAGTATTATCTTTGGCTCCAGATTGATCTGAAGCTTGAGGCCTTGGACCATACATTAAGGTTGTATAATGTGTGGATGCACTTTGGGTCCAACTTTGATAATGTATATAGTATGTTGATATGTTCGATGAGGAACAGTGTGATATGGTCCACTTCTCACTCCTTACCACCATGGGAATGTTTAGTGGAGACCTATTTTAGATCTTTGTCTTAGCCAACATTGAGAAGTATGATTTTCAGAGACAATATATATAGGAGTTTGATTTGATGAATTGATATATGGATTTTTGTGTTGAAGACATGTGAGATTGAAAGAATCCAATAGTTGTGTGAGTATAGCATTGCAAATTGTTACCAAAAGTAGTTCTACCAGTATAGACTGTGTTTTCATTGTGGATTCTCTTTATATTTGTTTCTTCATCAATAATGAGCCTTTCAAGGCAATGAGCCCATCTATAGTGAGCCTTTAAGGGAAGTGAGCCCACTAGTAGTGAGCATCTTGTTAGTGAGCCACCCTTTGTAAAAATCACCTAAACTAGTGTCACCTTAACTAGTATTTATATATTGAGAATTAGAATTCTCTATGGTTTTTCTCTTCTTGGGTTTTCCATGTAAACTCTGGTGTTTGCAGTGTATATTTTGATTCTTGCATGTGCTTTCAATTTCTATTAATTCTATTTATTTATTTATTTTTCCAGATCTATGCATTAAGGTTAAAAGGAAAAAATTATAGTCAACTGATTCACCCTGCCTTTGTTGGAAGTTTGATGAGATTGTTGGAATAATGCTGCAAATATGTGCTTGAGAGATATCTAAGAGATGTATTGTCATTGACGTCAACATATTTCTCTATCTCTAATAGTGCTGCAGTACGGTTTAGTGAGTTAGTTTGTTCAGTATGTTGAAGATCAAAGTTTGCAGATTAAAGGGTTTGTAGATGGTTGTCTATAGTTGATTTAGTTAAATTTTTAGAGGTCTATATGAAGATTTGATTGAGTTATGAGTATCTCTATTGTGGTTGGTTTTTTAGTTGTTCAGTGATGATAGTGTTCTAGTATCTTGATCTGCATTTCTCCATTTAGTAATATCTTGATTTGTGGATTTGGAGATATGTTTGAGACATTGGTGTGTATCCTCAATTTAAGTGGTTCATGGTTTGGAGGTCTGCAAATGATTTTTCAAGGTTAAAAGTCATCTCACTTAGTGTTCATGAAGTCTAGTATGATGATGCTGATGATTCTAGTAATTTATGTTGGTGTGGATGCTGCTATGGTAATTCGTTATGCTTGTGAATATTTCTAGATTGTGTGCCTTCTGTGTTGGTGGTTTGCATTGATCGTTGAGCTTGTAATTGATTATTCTCTTCGGTATGTCAGTGTTCTTTATGTTCTTGGCTGACCAGATGATTGTAGCATGTTGCAGATGTCCGAGGAATAATTTTTGTAGATGTAGAGTATTTGAGGTGATGATTTAGGTCCATGCTATGTCTTAGCCGACATTTCTTGGTCCACATTATATTGTGTTGAGTGTGATTATATTTTTGTAATTAGGTGATGTGTGTTGAGACGACCTTGTTGATCTTTCCAAGGTTGATGTCGTGTATAAATAAATGTAATAATCTTGTGTGAGGTATATAGAGCGAATAATGTATTGATCTTTCAGAAGAAGAGAAGAAGTGTGTAGAAGAAAGTGAAAGTTTTTATGTGCTTAACCAAAACTATAACCAGGTATTAAGGATGCTATTTCTCAGTTCATGATTCCGAATGTGATATGAATTTGTTTATAAGATAGTGAGGCTTCCCTGGGTTGTAGACCTTTTTTTTTTTAATAGTGAGATCTAGGCAATGTTCCTTAATGCATGTGCATTCCCATTGTAATACTTTTATACTTATTAAAAATTATACTCATATTGTGGGTGTGTTCCCATTGTGTTTTTTCCCCTAATAGGGTTTGCACATCAAAAATCTTGGTGTCATATGTGTTTATGATGTGTTGTTTATTTGTACCTTCATGTTTGATTATCAAAATCTGAGAATAAGTTAAAATTGTGTGATTTTTTGAGACAACTAATTCACATTGCCCTCTTAGTTATTTGCCCTATTTCATCAGCTAACATAAAATCTATTTCATCAATTGGTATCAGAGAAGGTTCCTTCGAAGAAGCTTGACCACTTGATGTGATCCGAGATGGCAACCTAAAAGAAGGTTAGTCTAAGAATTGATGGCACTAACTACTCTCTTTAGAAGAATCACATGGAGAGTCACTTGAGATGCATTGGTGAATCTTACTAGAAAATTACCAAAGACAAGTATACCATTCCTGCAAATGGTCCTTCAACTTCGGATGATATAATGGAAGCTGAATACAATATTAGGGATAAGGAAGCATTTTTAAGTGCTTTGATTAATTCTAAGATGACAAATGTTATGGAACTGAAGAATTCTCATGAGATCTGGAAGAAGTTGGAAACTTTGTATGAAGGTAACAATTATGTGAAGATTGCCAAGTTGCAGAGCCTTAAGGGTAAATATGAGATATTGAAGATGAGCGAAGATGAGAATATCATTGTTGGGAAGAGACACTACACATCTAGTTGGGTATTGTCAGTAATGGCAACCCAAGTCATTTATCCCATCCGCATTGCATGATTTGGTCATGCCGAAAGTTAGATTGGTGATTTGCTTAAGTTCAAAAAGCCTTGAATAGAGCATCTGACAATATTTAGTATTTTGGTCCGAATTTATTTTTAGAATAATATTTTGTGTTGTAGATTTGAAGGGAGATAGATAGATGTCTAGACTACCCATATTCTAGATTTTTGGTCTTTGGTGGTGATTGGTGTGGATGGCACAAGTTTCTAAGTATCAGTTTTTGGTCTTCCAGTGAGTATCAAGCTGACTTGTGTAGTTGATCATTGTGTGAAATTGATGAAGCAGTTTTGGTGATTGGTTTTATGATCCAGGGAGTTTGGCTGATATTTGGCAAGCATGTGGATATTTATTTGTGGTCTGCATATGCATTGGAGTTTGAATTCAACCGACAGTTCATACACGTTTAAATAACATTCTAAGTGTTCTTGAGCTAACTAGAGATGGATATGATTTCATGTTGTGGATATATATAATCAATGTTTTAATCATTTTATGTATGGAAAATGTGTTGGTGATTGATTGTGCATAGTTTAATGTGCGCGGGTTAGAGATTTATGCTCTGGATTCATAGCAGGGCAGTGTAATAGAGTAGTGAGAGATGAAGTGTAAGAAATCAGTGTATTGTGCTTAACCAAAACTTTAATCAAGCATTTGTAGATGCTACTCTTAGTTCATACACTTTAGTGATTTGTTGTAATTCATTTGTAAGGAAGCGAATCTTCCCTGGGTTGTAGCCCTTATTATTTTGAGCAGTGAGCTCTAGGCAGTGTGTCTGAATGCATGTGCATTCTCATTGTAAAACTTCTAATTGAGTATACTCATATTGTGGGTTTCATCCCCAACATGGTTTTTCCCTTAACCGGGTTTCCACATATAAAAATATTAGTGTTATAGTGTTATGGTTGTTTGTTTTGTGTTCTTGCATCTATATTTTGATTAAATGCATTAAGTGGTTGAAAGAATGGATTAAAATTAAAAATTGCAGAACACTGATTCACCCCCCTCTCAATGTTCCTTGATTCCAAAAATTGGTATCAGAGCCTAGTTCCTTGGAGGAATTTTAATAACTTAAGGAAGAATTGGGAAGGTGATTCAATGGATTTTGGTGGTCTTCAACAACAACTCTTAGTTACACTAGAAGATCTTGATCAGTCCAAAGCTGAAGTCTGGGAATTGCAAGGGAGTCTTAAGGATGCTGAGAATTTCATTCACTCATTGAAAGAGCAACTAAAAAAATCCAGGGAGAAGAGAAAGGAACTTTGTGAAAAGATAAAGTAGAAAGAAAGAAAGAGCATGGAAGATGGCCACCTGAGTTAAGCCTTGAAGGTGAAGAAAAAAGAATGTGTGAAGCTTGCAAAAGAAAATGCAACCTTGAAACATGAGATGGAATCTATTGTGATGGGTTTGACAAAAGAAATTGAAGGAAGAAATAAAAGTGAAGAGAAGCTTACTCAATCCTTGAAAGATAGATCTAAAGAATGTCATAGACTTGATTGTGAGATTGGACAACTGAAGCTTGACCTGCAAGAATGCAAACACCATGAGGAAGAGATTGAAAGGAAAATTGTCATTCTTAGGGATGAACTTGTGATTGCAAATGAGTACAAGGATAAGTTCAAGATTAATTCAGCTAAACTTGATATGATGCTTGAAAGGCTGAAGAGTGCAGATGACAAGCAAGGTCTTGGATTTGAGAAAGTTGAAAGCTTCGGATCTAGTCAAAGAAATCCCAAGTCAACAAATTATAAGAACAAACCTAGAAGGTCTTCGGTAAGACAACCTAATGCTCAAAGGTAACCATCCTTCAATGTCAATTTCTTTGTTTGCAATAAATTTGGGTATGAAAGCATAGTGTCATGCCGCACTTTTAGCTAAGTGTGAGCGAAAAATAAATCTTATTCGGCCGAGAAGGACTTGATCGAGTAGGACTCAACCGAGTCTGTGTGGCACCACATGGCACCTACGTGGAGGACAGGTGGTGAGGTATACTAGGACGAGTAGTACTTGGCCCTACATATACCCGCCGATTGCACTTAGCCCCACATTTGCATAGTCCGAAATAACTAGAATGAGAGGGGGGCTAAGAAGTCTTTCGGCCAAGTAAGGTAGGGCCGAAAGGCTTTTTTTTCTTTTAATTTTTTTTTTGTTTTTAATTGTTTTAATGATTTATATGTATAGATTTTTAATTTTTTAATTGTTTTAATAATAATATATGTATAAAGCATATACAACTAAAAAACATATACAACCAAAACATATATAACCAAAAAAAACATATACAACCAAAAAACATATAATTACAAACAATATAAGAGAATATAATTTATAAACAATCTCTCTAATTACATTCAGGCATCCATGTATACCTTCCAAGAGTTTAGGAGATCTTTTAGTCTCATGGAGTACCAAAAAATATCATATTTAATAAAGGTAAGTTTGATAAGATCATATTTGAGACACCTGGATAATGTCAAGGTTTTGGAAAAACATACACATAATTGGGAAGTAAATTGGACTATAGATCAACCCATCACCTTAAGATTGATCAGCAAAAAGAGAGTGAACCGAATTCTTGAGGACTTGCGAACAAAAATATGGGAACTTACTTACCATTAATTGAGTTTACATATGATAACACTAACCATAAACACACTTCTCATTTCTTCATTGGAGGTTCGTAAGCTCAAGTATTGTATGCTTAACAAATAGGCTCAGACATGGTAGTTGTGGATCCAAATAAACTAGAAAAGATGAAAGACCAAACTTAGATTGATTAGCAATTGGGAAATGTAGTGGATTTTAAGAAAATTTATAAATGACAAAAATATATATATCAAAATTGTCATGTATCAGAGACAGTGGTTGTAGTAAAATAGCCACTAATAAGCTTGATTAATTGTTGTCTTTCAAACTTGCATATCACTTTGTGGAACCTTTTGAGATCCTAGAACCCTTTGGTGCAATAAATAATATATAGTGAGCTTCATCATTTCAACTTATAATTATAACTTTAGTTATTTAAGTCTTGGCTCCATATATCCCCTACTTCTCTCAAGTTCTACCCCCAGATCATGATTCTAAATGTTGGTTCCCTCCAATCAATCATTACATAGATTAGAATTCTTAGAACATTTTAATAGCTTCATTGATATTTCCTAAATATTTTTAGTCCTTTGATCTTTGGTTCAATCCTTTTGTGTGAGTTTGATTTTGTTTGTCATATTACCATGGTTTTGGGAGTAGGCTAGTGGGTTGATTGGATAACTATAAGGTAATGGGCTAGAAAATGGGAATTTTTTTTAACAAATATCCTAAAGGGGAGAATTTTCTATAGTTGGGGTAAAGATTTGAAGCACTTATAGATAGAATATTAACATGGTGTAAAAATGTGAAATGTAAAATTTTATATCTAGTTTTAAAATTTGTTTTTTTGTTCTAATACTTTAATCTAGGGTATTTAGGTAAAAGAAATAAAAAATGTGATATTTTTTAAAATTACATCAAAGGCAAACACATGCATGTGGTTGCCATGGTTGCCACATAAAAAGTAGTAATTTATAAAAGTATTATTCAAAATTATTGTCTACATATGATGCAGGAGCATCTCAATGTAGCTTATCACATTTAACCACATAACACCACTTTGCATTCTGATAGTGAATTAAAGTTTAACAATAACTCATACAAATTATATCCAAAGATCAAGAGTTTTGTATCAAATTGTGAAAAGTTAAACTAGATTATATTTTACACTAATGAATTTTCTTATAAAAGAAAAATGAAAACCCTATGTAAAGTAAAAGGAACATAGTTAATGATTTATTAATAAATTAGGCGATTGTCTATTTTACTCCAACATTATATACCTATTACAAAATTTTATATTTGAAGTACAATTATGCTAGAATGATTATTATTATTGATATTTGGCGTAACTTTCTAGTTTAATAAAATGATATCATAATCATTATCTATAATGGTGTAGTCGCATATGCATATTATAATTTTTATGTTAAATAAGTTCATGTGTATGTTCATGTATTTTGTTTTGCAATGTAATCTTTAAGTTTCAATGTCTATAGGTCACAGTTTATTTGATTTGTTTTGTTTAAAATGTTTAAATCAAGCATATTTGTACAATGTTTCATCTTGTTTGTGGCATACATTGTATATGAACTTGTTTTTAATTCAATTTAATGTATACATGCAGATTCACACACACACACACACATATATTCATACATTTCACATCACATCTAGATATGGCTTCTAGTGGTTCACAACATTTTTCTTCTGAGAAGAGTGTGCATCCTAATCCTCAGCAGACCTCACATAGCTCTGGGAATCCTGAGAGTACTCCTAAGAATTCAGAGACTACTCGTACTCTGACTATTTTGAGAATGTAGTCCTCTCTAGCATAGTTACAACGAACTTTAAATAACACTTATGTGTTGGCCAGTAGAGATAATTTAGAACGTGTTAGAGATGAGTTGATGCGTATGATTGAGCTTGATACAACCCATATGATGACCCTCACATTGAGCATTTTTATAGGAATTTATCTCACACTATCTATGGCATGGTTAAATGGAAAATAATAGATAGAGATGTTTCTGCAGTGAATGTGAAATCCATGTTCCCATTTTACGTGGAAATGGTTGTGGTTAGAGGATATCAGGTCACTAGATGTGAGGATCCTATTGTTGCACCATTCATATATCCTAGATGGCTGGCAATACATCATAGGTGGCCATAGAAGGATGAGGTGTCACAGTATTTTTGCAAACAATTGTATGCAGAATTTCATCTAGGATATGATGTTGATTACACAGACTTTCCACGACATGCTGGGTAGGGTAGGGGCAGATTTGTAGATAGATTTAGACACCATGATACATAGCCCCCTAGTAAGAGGGTAATGGTGGGTCAGAACCTTTTAGTTTTTCTAAAAGGTTGGGATTTGGTCACAGGTGGTGCTGGTGATATGTCAACTAAGGAGGCACACGTTGGCATGTATTATAGTATTACCAACATTGCTACTTAGGTTGATGAGATGAATTTTGATCACATGGGGAGATATGTGTTGCATTCTCATACTACCGCTATTGTTGATGAGATAGATCCATTTTATGACCCATATATTTGTTATGAGCTACCGTTGCCTCCAGAGATTGCACGTTTAACGGAGGATCACTTGCGCCAGATGAGCTCCTATTTAGTGAGTGATCTTGTGGATGCATATTAGACTCTCTCTACATTGCATGGGATCACTCCTCAATAGCTACCTGAGTTCGTTGATGAGTACTTCAGAGATCCTCGACTAGTACTAGCCATGGTGGAGGAGATTCAGATCCTAGTAGTTCCAGGTAGGAGGATATTTTGATACCTCCTACATCTCCTGAGACTACAGTGCATCCTACACCACAAACTCCAGGAGTTCAATGATGAGGTTTTTCATCTCTTCTTATGGATGACTTTATTGATTCAGATGTTGTGTCATTACACTCTTCAAAGATATCTGGCATTAGGCATGCATTCAAGGAGAGGAATACGGTAAGAAACTGGAAATTTTGATTTTAACTTAGTTGTATATATAAAGTTTCTATGTATTCACTACCACTGACATATTTTTTAATTTTAAATATATATTACAGGAGATTATGATGGACATGAGATATGGAGATTCACAGGCACCTGGTGATCCTATTCATCAGGATACACAGGTAAATTTATATTTAAATTAAATTTAAATTGATGTGTCTCATTTTTTTCCTATTCATCAAGATCCACTATATATAATTTTTTTAACATGGAAATTGTGTACACAATGTAGGCCCCTAGAGCAAGCGATAGATCAGATCGGGGATCGGGATAGGGAACGACATACTCATTATATTGTTATATACATGTTTGCTTCTTTTATTATGTATATATGATATTTCTATTATACATGTTGTGGACATTTTCTATTATACATGTTGTCAACATTATATTTCTATTATGCACTTGATTTCTATTATACATGTTGTGGACATTTAGATATTATACATGAACTGTGGACATTGCATTTGTAACCTTATTTTAGACATTATACCTGGACATTTCATACATGTTACATGTTTATCTAGACATTTCATGTGTTACATGTTTATATCTATATTTCATGTGTCGTACATGTTTATTTTATGTGTTACAATGAGCTTACACTCTCACTCTCCTAATTCATCAACATCTTTTCTTAATATTTATAATTTATTATTTAGTGCATAATTTAGTTGAAAAAGGATGTCTTAAGGGGATTTCTTAAGGGGATCATAATACATGCTAAATTAGTATTCAATTTCTTCGAACTCATTATTATTAAATTTGTCTACTTAGTTGTGTTACGTGTTTATAGAAATTTCATAATTCTGAGTTACTTGTTTATTTTATGTGTTACAATGTTCAAATTTCATGTGTTACATTTCAGTAGATTGATATACAAATCATTTCTACATTTTAGTTAGATTGATATGCAAATGATATATACTAGGTTTTATGGTTGGTATTGGTATTGGTAGTTATATAGGTTTATGGATCATTTTAGTAGGTTGTGGAAATAATAGTGATGACCACAAGTAGTATGGGATGCTTGCTTTTCTTCACAACTAGTACTGAAGTAAGAGATAAGTTTGATATTAATCTAGAGTTTAACATTATTTAAGACTACATCCTAGGACTTGTTGGCATATGGACACTCCAATGAGACATTGTGTGTGATTGAAGGTTTTGTCATTGATGGCAACCTTGCAATCCTATGGCACCTGCAAGACATTATACCGGTAAAACATTACACAGGCAACCTTGCAATCCTATGGCATCGGCAAGACATTATACTAGCAAAACATTATTCGAGAAAGACAATGCACCGACACTAGCATAGAAGAGAACATGTATACCGGCACAGAGGCCGACAGGATTTTTGATATGTAATATTTTGTTTATTATTGTAAGTCGACTTGGCAAATTGTAAAATGACTCTTGTATATAAAAGAGATCATTGTAGACATTTGTAATGTATGGATAGGAAGTATAAAGATAATTATAAGGTAGACCTAATGTGCGAATTGTAGGTCAAGGGTATATGTAAAGAATAGAGCAAGAACCGGTACTGAATCTGGCATTGAAGATGCTATTGTAAAGCAGTACATAATATTGGTTCTGTGTAAATCCTCATTGTAAGTCAGTGTGACTTCTTATTGAGCAGTGTGCTCTAGGCAGTTGGCCTTCCTGCATGTGCAAGCCCCTATTGTAAGTAATATTCTCTTATTGGCCAGTAAGTGAATATTGTGGGTCACAAAACCCACCAAGGTTTTTCCCACACCGGGTTTCCTCATTAAACATCTTGTGTTATGGTGTTCTTTTCATGCAGATGTTTTTGATTCTGTTATTTACATTAATTCTTGCATACCGGTATACTGTTACTTTATGTTCTGCATGTTCTATTTCAAGAAAATCTCATTACCGGTTAGATACTGATTCACCCCCCCCTCTGAGTATCTGTGGGAACCCTAACAATTGGTATCAGAGCCTGGTCCTCTATTTTTAGAAGCCTAACAGCTTGAGGAAGATCTTGACACCGGTAAAGATGGAAAATCTGATGAAGCAACTTGAAGGGCTCTTACTGACTATGATGCAAAGAAGTTGAAAAATATCAAATTAGAAGATGATTTAAAAGCAGCTCAGGACATTATTCAGGCACTTCAAGAAAATCTTACTATTACAAGAAATAAGAGAAGAGAACTTTGTGAAAAATTGCAAAATGAGAATGATGAAAAGGAATCACTAAATGATATGATAAGCAAATTGAAACAAGAGATCATGACAACAAAAAATGAAATGCAGGATATGACTATGAGGTTTTGCAAAGAGATTGAGGACAGAAAGAAGAATGAAGAAGAATTGACCAGAAGACTAAGTGATGCAGCAAATGAGAACACAAGACTTAGCTATGAAAATGACATGTTGAAGATAGATCTGATGCATACTCAGAATGACTCAAATGAACTAATGAGACAAAAAGAAATCTTGGAAAGGGAATTGGAAACTGCAAATCAACACAAAGAAAAATTCAAGAAAAGCTCAGAAGAACTTGGTACCTTATTGAAGAATCAAAAACCCAAAGGTGACACTTCTGGAATTGGATTTGAAGTTGGAGAAAGCTCTGGTACTGCAAATACCCAGGATCACAGCAAACCGGTAAGACCTTCTAATACTTACAAATTCAATGGAAAATGCTTTAACTGCAATAAATATGGTCATAGGGCAAATGAATGTAGATCTAGGAATTATCAGAACATCAATCCTCCCACCGGTCAATGCTCCAAATGCAACAAAATTGGTCATAACTCTGAAAATTGCAGAATGAATGTAAGATGTTATGTTTGTGGAAGATTTGGTCATTTATCAAATAAATTCAGAACACAAACCGGCATAGGTTATGGGAAAGCTATTCAGAAAAGTAATGTAACTTGTTATGCATGTAACAAGATTGGTCATATTGCTAAATTTTGTAGAAGTAAAGGTACACCGATAGACAACAAAAGTACTAGTTTGAAAGGTAAAGAAAAGGTTGAAGAGGTTAAGCAAGAATTCTCAAAGCAATGGATTAGAAAAGGTGATCTAAATATTGGGGATACTCCTCCACCGGTAGAACCAACAAATGCTCCACCGGCAAGACAATATGATACTCCACCGGCAGGACAAAGCAATGCTCCACCGGCAGGATGTTCTTCATCAAATTGAAGAAAATAATCTTAAGGGTTTGGCAAACTAATGACACGTGTTATTATTCCCTCGGTTAGAGAAAAGAAGTTGAAAATCATTCATTACCAGCAAATAAAGTTAAGCTAATACATTGCTTGCAAGCAATTAATGTGGTAGGTAGCAGAAAAGTCTTTATAAAATAAGGTTTTTGGCTCCATTTCATTTCACCATGAATTCAAACTTTCAGAGAGCGCGAAGATTTCTGAGCTAAGGCATTCCGAGCAAAGAGGCAAAGCACTTCAACAATCAATCCATCCAAAGGAAGAAAAAGGTATTTATAATCATGGCATCCTCCTTTGCACTTGAATTCATAGCAAACCCTACAGTAGTCGAAGTTATAAAATGACCTAGGCCTATGTTTCAGCTAGTTCCTGAGGTAGCTAAGAAAGATGACAACACAGGTGCTTTTTCAAAAATTCCAAAAGGTGTTGTTTATGCAGAAGACCCTAGAATGTATATTCATTGCAACATAGAGGAATTAGGTGATGAAGAAATTAAAAATATGTATAAGTCTGTCATATGTGACAATTTCGGAAATTTGAAACCTGAGCATAAAATTGTTAAAACCCTAGGATTCACTGAAATCCTCTACATTCCTGAATTTCCCAAGGAAGTGGTTAGGATAGTTCTGAGCAGGGTACATGGTTCATTCTTTTGGCCTGACTCAGTGCATAAAATTAGAAAGGAAGCTGTGAAAGCAGTAATAGGGTTACCTTCCACTGGTAACAGACCTTACAAAACCAAGAAGGTCTCCAATGACTTAGTAACAAACTTAACTGGTGCAACATCTGACAAGAGATCATTGAGGGTTAATGATGTGACCAATACAAATGTTAGATTTGTTAGCATGATTTTAGGTTACAAAGCAACTCATGCTAATAGGCTTAACTCAGTTTCCAGTTTATGCATAAAGAGTGCTTATGACATGGTTAAGGACAATGTAAAAATTGATATCTGTGAATGGTTAAAGGATGAGTTAATTGACAATTTAGCAAAAATCAAGAAGGATAAGAAAGGAACCTTTAGATTTGGAAATTTACTTGTATGCTTAATGCTACATATAACCAGAGAGGCTCCAGGTATAGGCAACAAGGATTTTGGATTTGACATTTAGGTAGGAAAACAATCGTTTGACTTATTCAACAACATGGGTGAAAACAGAGAAAAGAATATCAATGAGTATTTTCAAGCACTAAAGGTTAGAATGAATAAGAGAATCAAACTATCATAGGAAATTGTCAACAAATACAAGGATGATATATGTTTTGTAATAAAAAAGGATGAGATCTGGATGGAAGCAATCATCCCAAGGACATTCTGGGTAATAGAGATGGGGTATGAAACAGATGACCACATAGTAGAAACTTATGCCAAAGCACTTCTGGAAGCCCCCAATGAACCAAAGGAAGAAGTATTTGGTAGTGCTGAGACCATTGAAAGTCAAATTCAATCTAAGAAGAGAGTGAAAAAGGTTGAGGCATTTGTGAGAAAAGGAACCAGACAAGAAAAAGCCATAAAGGAAGATGTATTAAAGAAAACCGACATAACTGAAGATGAGTTGGCAACCCAACAACCTGAAACTCATCTATCACCGATATGTACTTCCTCAGAAGGAGATATGCCAGCAACTTTCAAAAGAGTTGTCAGGAAAAGAGATCCCTCACCGGTAACCACTCCTTCACCTAGAAGGACAAGACAAAAGCAACAAGCCGTAAGATCTTTGGTCAGGAAAGTCACACCTAAGAAGAAGCTGACCCCCAAAAAGAAGAAGAAGACAAACACTGACTTGGCCCCTCTTGACATATTACTGAATTTGATCACAGAGGAAGGTAAATTGAAAAACATAGGGAAAATCTATGACACCCTATCAGATGATGAGAAAGGACAAGTTGAGGAGAGTGTTATATTACACATGGACATGTATAAAAAGTTTTTGTTGCAAGTCTTAAATGAAATTCCCGATGAACTATATAAAGGACTTGAGGCCAGAAGGCAAGGAATAATTGAATTGGATAAGAAAATTAAAATAGAAAAACTACTTGCAATATACCCGGTTAACTCACCTAAGGAAATTGATGATCTGATAGCTCAGGCCAACCGGACATTTTTTTCCACTGCACACTGGCAAATTTCACTAATGGCAGGTAGAGTTACAGAAGTTTCAAAGGAAACAGAAAATGGTTGGGATACATTCTTGGTTGAAAAAGAAAAACAAGAAGAATATAGGAATCCCAAGCCCATTCTGGTATATCAGAAGGACAAAGGGAAAGGTAAAGTTGGTGGACCACCAAGTATCAAGATTAGAGACAACTTACCCCCACCTCCTTTAAATACTCCATCGGTAAAAACAACAACTATAGAAGATCAACCGGTAGCTGAGAGTATGGATACAGAGGATACTAATCCTAATCCTGAAGTCCTATATACTGTGAATGTTGATACTCAGAAGATCAACATAGTGGTAGATAAGGATACACCAGATAAATCAGGAAAGACAAAGCAACCGGTAGTAGATACAGAGAAAAAGATGGAATCTGGAACACAAACATAGACACCATCAGAGCTAAAGGCTCCAGAATAGATGCCACTGGTAAGAAATGAAGCAGGAAAACCAGTGCTTAAAGAGATGGAGACACAAACAGACCTACCAGAGGTCAATACTAGCATGATCACTTCCACCGTTACTCAGTTTGTTGGGACACCATCAAATGTGACTGAGGTATTACTTGAATCTATCAAGAAAATAACTAATTATAGCTCACAAGCTTATAAAGCAATAGATGATTCAATTCCATTTTTGAAATCAATAGCTCCAAATTGTAATATAGACAATAAAGATTCTTTAGGCCAGTTGGATAAACTTTGTAAATATATTTCTGGAAATTTTGAGCAAACAAAGGTAGAATTTGTAAAGGAAACTGTAGAAAAAGAGAAACAAAAATTCTTTGAGGAAGGAATAAAGAAGTGTAACAGGGAATTTGACACACTTCTACCGGGACTGTGCAATTTATTGAAAGAGTACAAAACTCTGTACAAAGACACCTGTAAGATAAAATTTTTGACCATAGATGTAGACAAAAAGATGAGCAAGGTACAGGAAGAGATCAATAAACTTGTAGATAATTTTGTTAACTCACCTAATACATTATCAGTTTTTGAGGAAAAGATAACAAATTTTGAGGAAGAATTGCTCAAATTAGAAAGAGAGAAAGAGAAAATAATAAACAAGGAAAATTCTTGAGATCTAAACTAAGTCCAAGATTGGACTATTTAGCATCACAGAGGCACTAACATAGGGAAGCAAAACACCGGTAGAGCACTTGCAGCATCTCACTGGTATAGTATACAGAACTGAGACAGCAATAAAAGACAGTAAGAAGTTTATGGATGGTATAAACTTAATTTTGGGAGATATTCTTCAGATAATAACTACCCAACTACAAGGTTGAGGTTATGGATTGGTACAACTACAAAATCAACTAACCTTTGTCATTGATGCCAAAGGGGGAGTAGTAGGATGAGAAAATTCAAAACACAGGGATCACATGCTTAGGGGGAGCTCTCACATTTTTGGTAAACTTTTTTGGTCTACACTTTTTTTGGATATCTTTTGAAATTTCTCATGAGTGTTGCCATCAATGCCAAAGGGGGAGATTGGTGGCATATGGACACTCCAATGAGACATTGTTTGTGATTGAAGGTTTTTTCATTGATGGCAACCTTGCAATCCTATGGCACCAGCAAGACATTATACCGGTAAAACATTACACAGGCAACCTTGCAATCCTATGGCACCGGCAAGACATTATACCGGCAAAACATTATTCAAGCAAGACAGTGCACTGGCATCAGCAAGATCACTCTACACTGGCACCGGCACAAAAGAGAACATGTATACCAGCACAGAGGCCGACAGGATTTTTGATATGTAATATTTTGTTTATTATTGTAAGCCGACTTGGAAAATTGTAAAATGACTCTTGTATATAAAAGAGATCATTGTAGACATTTGTAATGTATGGATAGGAAGTATAAAGATAATTATAAGGCAGACCTAATGTGCAAATTGTAGGTCAAGGGTATATGTAAAGAATAGAGCAAGAACCGGTACTGAATCTGGCATTGAAGATGCTATTGTAAAGCAGTACAGAATATTGGATCTGTGTAAATCCTCATTGTAAGTCAGTGTGACTTCTTATTGAGCGGTGTGCTCTAGGCAGTTGGCCTTCCTGCATGTGTAGGCCCCTATTGTAAGTAATATTCTCTTATTGGCCAGTAAGTGAATATTGTGGGTCACAAATCCCACCGAGGTTTTTCCCACACCGGGTTTCCTTGTTAAACATCTTTTGTTATGGTGTTCTTTTCATGTGGATGTTTTTTATTCTATTATTTACATTAATTCTTGCATACCGGTGTACTATTACTTTATGTTCTGCATGTTCTATTTCAAGAAAATCTCATTACCGGTTAGATACTGATTCACCCCCCTTCTCAGTATCTGTGGGAACCCTAATAGGACTATACCTAACTTTTCTTAACGGGATGTCTTAAGAGGATGTCAATGATAAATCAAAATGTATTTTCTAAATCAAGTAATATAAATAATCACTAATAAATATGAATAATGCAATTATGACTAGTGGCTTGTTCTTAATCAAGAAATATAAATAATTACTAATAATTACTAATAATTTCTTAATCAAGCAATATAAATAATTACTAATAATCTAATTCAAGTAATATAAATAATCACTAATAATCTAATGTAACAAAGAAAGGAATTTACATATGTGTGAACTCATAAAAAATTGAATAAGAATGTATATATATAATTTAGCATACTTAGTTTATACTAGGATCTAAAATTAGGACGTATTAGGATGTCTAAAGGGGATGTCCAAAGAGGATGTCTTTAGGGGATGGCCAAAGAGGATGTCTTAAGGGGATGTATAACATAAAAGAATACATTTAAAATATTTTCAACCAACCATGCATATGTAACAATTTATATAATTTAGCATACTTGACATAAAGGGATACAATGTTAGAACCTATTAGGATGTCTTAAGGGGATGCCCAAAGGGGATGTCCAAAGACAATGTCTTAAGGTTGTGTCCAAAGCACATGTATGAAGGGGATGCATATCACATATAAAAGAACATGTATGTATGTAATTGAAGAATACATAAAATCATAAATATAAAATCAGTTCAACCTTGAGCATGCATAACAATATATGAAAACCACTATTCACCATGTCAAAAAAAACAAACTAGATATGATCCAATATTAAAAAATCATCTCTAAGTTTTAATATGGTCCAAAAATACATATATCCAGTCCTAGTTCAAATTAAACATGAGTTCAAACTCTAGTTCAAATATAAAAGTATGAGTTACAAAAACAAGTTAGATAGCCTAAGTTCGCTCCTATAAATATAGTCTGGGTCCTCTCTATCTTTTATTATCTCCAAAAAAATTTCATGTTCTTCAAAAGGTAAACTCCACTTTTGGTTGCCACATCCTTTTTTTGGCAATGTCTCAAATTGTAGGTTTGTCTCTATAACCAAGTGACTGTAATGTAGAACTATTTTTCCAGGCATGTATTCAATAAATTGAACACCAGTTTTGTCTATCTTAGTTTGCTGATAATAGGTGCCTTCTATAACAATTCAACCAGCTGGATATGACTGTCCATCACCATCTACAGTTACTTCTAGAAATTTGAATTTTGCTTGTGTGCATCTTAGTAGATAATAATCTACACCTTCCACATTGTCAGGATCCACAACCACAACAAAAATATCACCTACATGTATGTACATCCTGATGACACTATATAAATTTAAAACAAAAGTAAGATGTATCTATAAAATTTGAACATGTCACTACATGATCTAAATTAAAACTAAATAAAAGAACATGTATGCACACACACACACTTGAAACGACTAAATCAGAAACACATTCATAATCAGATAAATATATAGGATCATGAATGTCTATGTTATTTTCATCATCTTCATAAGGAGGCATTTTGATTAACTCTTTCATATCCCATTGTGAGACATATCCATTTGCAATATTCTTGCATTGACTCATTGGATTGTCCTCAACACAGTCAGCACAAAAGCATGATTTTTCTCTTACTTAAATCAATGGAGGCTTGTGGTGTCCTGTAGTCATCACTTGATGTAAACTTCTAATACCAACAATTGTTTGACAATTGTAAGGATTAGATCGATCAATACCTGTTACAAATATGAAATGAAATTTGCACATTTTAGATCAACTACTTTAGGATAAAAGTGAAATGTAGAGCTAATGAATTTTTTTAAGAATTCTTGAGAACAAAAAT
Source organism: Cryptomeria japonica (assembly GCF_030272615.1). NCBI lineage: Eukaryota > Viridiplantae > Streptophyta > Pinopsida > Cupressales > Cupressaceae > Cryptomeria > Cryptomeria japonica. The sequence continues at coordinate 439,530,983 of NC_081413.1, read as the reverse complement.
ATTTTACCTTTCACTTCCCAAAAATAATGTTTTTTGTATGGCATGTCCCGACTAGCAAAATGACCATTCAACAATTTTGTTTGCATTCTCTATGATATTACCTACATAAAAGAACTTAGAGATGTTGTTATGTGCACTTATTTTTAAATGAAATTATATTAAGAAATAGATACAAACAAATTGAAAACAAAATTAACAGTACCTGCAAGTTCATGTTGGTGAAGTGAACGCTTCACACATGTTCCTGCTCCATCGTGCTCTCCTTTTTCATGTCCACTTTCAAAGAAGTTCCACACAAACATAACATTGTTTCTAGCATGTTGCATGGATATCCAATTAAAGGCTTTTGCATATTTAAATTGTCCTTCTCCATAAAGGTGTATGTCATGTACATGTACAATTGAACATTTAAAATAAATTTTATCAAATTGAAATCAAATACAAATTTACATATAAATGAAATGAATTGAAAATTATGTACTCACTTGCACAACCATCCAACCAAATTCAGTGTTGTGAAACATTTATCCCACGATTTGCAAGATCTTCAAAAAATTTGCAAAACAATGAGCTACATAGCTCCTATCATAAACCTTATCATCGGTGATATAAAAATGAATCTCCTTGATGATTATGCGTTCATTTGGATCAGTACCATTTTCTACCCCATCCACATCAAATTGTGCATGTCTATAGGTCACTTGCATAAATATTGCAACTTGATCAGAATGATAATATTGAGCTTGAATCTATGATTGAGGGGCAAATGTATAGTTCTTAGAGAAATCTACAATTGAAAGAATACAACCATGTGGAACACAATTTTTGGAATCAAGAAATTGTTTAGCTTACCATCATGCACCATGACAATGTTGGATATGTGGATAAATCATAGTATGAAATCTTTTCCTAAATTCAAGGTAGGGAAATTCACTCTCCTTCAATGCAATTTTTTTGGATTGATCTCCTAACTTAGTTCGATATGTCTCATATTGAAATCTCTTCCACAAAACTGGCATTGAAACATCAATATTCTCAATTTTTAATGGAATTTTTTGCAAATCTCCATAATCAATGCATGTACTTTTTATACACCATACATTTAAGTCATCTAAATCTTCTGATTTATCACATAAAATTGATTTTACAAATTGTGTCATACTTCCAGGGATGACCATATCTGGATTAAGTACTACCATAGCTTTTTAATATGACTCTAAGTATAGATTAAACTCAACATGATTTCGACAACAACAAGTTTCATGTACCTTATTTATGCGTACAAAGCAAGGGCGCAACCTCTCAAACATTCTCTGACATATTTTCACATCTAAAAATTCTTCCTTGAATGCTTCAAATAGTTCACTTTGTGTTGTATCTACAAAATGTTTAGGATGTGAGATCTTCATACCAGTCTCTTCATCTTCCATTTATATAGTGTCCCTTCTACTAGAAGAAACAAGGGAGTGGCTGGTCCAATATTCGATGACCAGTCTTCTTACTGTAGATAGGAATCTGGAAATCATCAAAGCAAATCAATTATTAGTCATAGCTCAATCACAAAAGCTGAAATGCAGTGATAACAATCCTAATTACATCCAATAGAGATATGAAAACAAAACATTCAAGATTAAAACTTAAGCAAACCAAATGCAGATCTGAATGTCTCCTTCATGTGGCTCCATTGTCCTTTCTTCTTCAAATAGCTTTTGTTTGTGGATCTCACCTTCAAGTGCATAAACCTAATGTGAAAGCAAGATTGACAATTAGCTCAAGAGTACTCAAAGCGTGATTGATTTGACAAAGTGATTATTAGATCAGGATTGAAGAGATTCATCCAATTTATAGATAAATTGGAGAAAAGACAAGATTAGCATGAAATTGATATTAGAGGCAATTGATTTCAAAATGGGAAAATTGAGTGGAAAGAAGAAGGTTATGACACCTTCTATGTCATGAATTATGACATATTGCCAATGTAAAGGTTAGAGGACTAGAGGCTTATGACATCCTGCTATACCAAAAGTATGACACATGAGAAATTCATGCTTCCACCGAAGCACAAAAATAGGGAGAACTAGAGAGAAATTAATTAGGTGGAAATTAATTTTGACAAATTAGAAAATAGGTGGAAATTAGGAAAATTAGGAAAATTAGAAAATTAGAAATGATGTGGAAATTAGGAAATTAGAAATTGATGAAATTAGGAATTTAAGAAATTAGAAAATGAGGAAATTAGGAATTTAGTGAACTAATTAATAATTTTTCATTTATTAATTAATTCACAAAGAGGGAATTTAGAAATTGATGAAAAATTAGGTAAATCAATTAATAATTTATCATTTATTAATTAATTCACAAAAAGAGGAATAATTAGTTAGCCAATTAAATAAACATTTAATTGTGACAAGAAGACTTAGGATAAATAAATAAATTATTTAACCTAGAGGGAGAATGGAGAGAAAATGACAAACAAGGTTAAATGAATAAATCATAAAACCCTAGGAGCTAAATTAGAAATGCAAGGATGACAATTAGGTCTTGATATAAAATTGATTTGATGTTAATTTGATCATGATTTCTGACTTGATAAAAGACCAATGCTGACAAACGATGCGATTGATAAATGCGCCAATTTATGAGGAACAATGACTAATTGATCCAAATTGACACAATTGAGAGAGACGATGATCGATGACAAATCGATCCCAAAATGACAAAATTGACAAGAAGACAAGGATCGATGACAAAATAGATCACAAGACGACAAGATTGATGACAAATTGATCAAAAGACAAGAATCGATGACAAATCGATCGCATGATGACAAGATTGATAAGAGGACAAAAACCCTAATTAGGATTGACGATGTCCAAAATGATGACAAATGAATATGCACATAGATGCGACATGATAAGATTGACCGAAATCATGACAAATATTGTTATCGACAAGACCAAATTCAAGAGCGAGATAAATGAAGAATGTAGAAGAAGGACTCGATGCTCACAAATGATACAGACCAAGTGCATGACATAGGAGAAAATGTTAATGCGATGCAAAAACCTAAAATAAGGCAATGCGCAAATGTTAAAGTACGATTCCGCAAGCGTTGACCATTTTTAGGTGTCTACACTTACATCTTTAGAAATTTTGTCTCTTCGAGGAAGTCTACAAATATTTACCCAATTCATTTCAATGTTTTCATCTAACATATTTCTCCTCCTAATATATCTTTGAACAGTTTTTCTAGATATATGCAATAATTCAAAAATTGTTGCAACTTGCCTTTTATGTGACAACCTCTTACTAGAAATCATAGTCATCAATGCTCTACATGCAACACTTGAATCAACTCCTCGACTTGTGATATCAATAAGGTTCAATGCATCTTGTAAATTTTCAACTATTGTTTCTTTTACATGACCTCCTGAGCTTTTGCTATTATCGACACCCAACAACTCCAAAACATGAGTCATTTCTCTTTTCCTTAATAACTTTAGAAATAATTGTGCTCTCCCGACCATAGATTTTTTTTCAAAATATTCCTCCCACATGTTTTCGCAATGCAATTTAATTGTGCTCTCAAGTACCATGTGTTTAGATGAATTTGACTAAAAAGAGAATCCTCACTCATCTCCATCAAATTTCTCATGACAGAATAAAAATTCGTACCTTGACTAGTACTAATTTCTTCTGCTACTTCAGTTGCATCATCTACAACATCAACAGGATCTTCCTCAACATCAATAGGTTGCTCTTGATTACGTTTTGTATGACCTTTGTTTGAATCATATACAATCATATTTTTTTTCTCTATTTCTTTTATTCCCCATTACACAAAGTATTGAAATTTGCTTTCCTAAAATCGCAAGTGAATACTCCTTAAGAAAAAAAAATCAACTCCTTTGCAAAAAATCATCTCCTCGATAAAAAATCACCTCCTTCGAAAAAATCGCCTCCTTCCTTGAAAAAAATCAACTTCCAAGAATTCTTTTTGAAAATTTTATGAATTATTTTTTGGTTTTTGTTTTAAAAAAATTAAAAAATCACCTCACTAATATATGAGGGAAAGGGTGGGGAAGCGAGTGGTCACTTCCCCATGCAACTGCTCACGGAGGGTCCCGCTGTTTGGGGGACTTGGCCAAGCCCTAGGTGGCCGAGTAGGACTTGTTCGAGTCCCACTCGGCTGAGGCTGCCTATGTGGCATCCCACATGGTAGCCTACTCAACAAGACCCCCCCAGTTTGCATAACTTTCAAGTTTTGCTAAGAATTTGACCATCAAATTTTATTTTAAAAAAAAACTAAAAATACCATTTTCGAGAGCTCAGAGTGAGGAATGTTGAAATATATTTTTTTATAGAATTTCAATTAGAATTAGTATATTAAAATTATAAAATACTATAGGTAGGTATATTAACATTCGAGAAGACTCTGATTCGGGAAAATAAAATAGTAAATCATATCACAAAAATTTAAAAAATATATATAACACTAGAGGAGAGAGTCCTCTTCAAGAATATATAATTTTTTGGGGATTGCTATAGTTTTGATAGGGGAAATTTGGTGGGAGACGAAAACTGTCAATTTCGGGAAACTTTGACTTTGAATTGTTATAATGGTGAAAATATACATCGAAATCTGATTTTTTTTCTGCATTGGCTATGGATGTCATCTAAAACATATTTCAAAAATAGACGAAAACAAGATTATTACCATATAGTTTTGTGGTGGGAGGTGAAATCCCTGATTTGCAGTATTTTTCAATAATTGAAAAAATGACTTTGATAATTAAAAAAACATGTCAATTCTTGTTTTAATTTTTTTTTCAAAATAACAGGCATAAACTTCATCTAGTTTTACACATTTCATTAGTTTACATCATCTTCAAATACAAAATAGAAATATCACATTTATGCCATTGAAGTTGAGTTGTTTTACTATTGTTAGCATTTTCCTTTATAAAAGTGAGACACAAGTTTGTACTTTTACCCTTGGTCATAAACCTATTCAATACAGAAGTAGAATGAATCATAATGGTCTGTATTTCTTTGGTTAATGTTTCAAATGCAATGAGTATGGACATAAATCAAATGAATGAAAAATTATGGTGAATAACTCTTTCAGTAGAAGGAATATTAGATGTTATGCATGCAATAGGTTTGGTTACATTGCTAATCAGTGCAGATCAAGATGAAATCAAATGAATCATAGATTTGGACAAGGTAATGTTGTGTTCTACAATTGTAACAAGTCTGGTCACATTACAAGATTCTATAGAAGTAAGAATGTGAATAGGAATGGTTTGGTAGACAAGAACAAGAATGTGCAGACAGATGATAAAGGCAAAGCAAAGGTATCTGAGATCATAAATTAAATGAAGAATACATGGGTAAAGAAGAGTGAGACAAATGTAGGGAATGGGTCCGCACCTAAATTCAATGCTGGAACTTTCTTCGAGAATTGATTTAAGGCCTCTAGCCTAGGGGGAGTTTTCAAGAAAATCCTATTTCCCTGTGCTAGCAGCTGATACCTAAATCTGACAGGATGACAGTAGTTGCATTAGGGTATTATAGATGATTTGGAATAATTTTTCAGAAGAATTTGAGCAATATTGAAGATTCACAAATGAATTTTTGTGAACCAATTTGAGGAACCAAAGTATCCAAAAGGTTTAGGGATAACACATTTATTACACCAAAATGTTAGATATGCAAACAATAAAAGGAAACTTAACTCTCTTATTTGTCTCTTTGCATTCAAGAGAAAAGAGGTTGAGAGCACTTTGCAAGAAGATTTTCAAGAGATTGAAGTGTGAAAAAAATTTCCATGTAAAACCCTAATCTGGCGAAAAAAGTATTTCTCTGCAAAACCTTTCAAGTTAAAATTTCTGAAATGGCTACTCCACTGGTTGTTGATATCACTGAAAGATCTTTCCCCTAGTTCAATAAATATCCATTTAAATTTGTAGAAGTAGATCTGCTAGGTGCTTTTTTCTTGGTTTCATATGGTGTTCTTCATGTTGAAGACATTAGGGTTTATATTCATGCTAATCTTGAGGAGCTAGGGAGCTCGCATCTATTAAATCTCTACTCCAAGCAGCTATTAGGAGATGATTTTAGGCTCAAACTGGAATTTCAAGTGTTGGAGGAGAAGAAATTTTCTCAATTTGTCAAGTACCTGATGTTTGATGAAAGTGAATGGGTATGGTATGTGCTAAGAAGGATCCATGATGAGTTCATGTGGTTGAGAAAATTGTCTATGATCACTAAGGAAGAAATCAGGGTTGTGACAAGTCTATGCTCATCTGGTGACTTGCATACATTGAAATCTGTCAAGAACCAAGTTTTCACTGATACAACTGAATCAAGATTCGACAAAAGAGCAATGAGAATAAATGACATACATGAGTATAATGTGAGATTTGATGAACTTATAAGGCACTGAGAGGGGGGGTGAATCAGTGATAGTAAAAGCAATATAAATTTGTGTTAGGATTCCCAAAGATACTGAGAGGGGGGGGTGAATCAGTATCTTGTCGGTTAACAAATTTTCTGACCTTTTTAAATAAATTGCATTCCAAAATAGTGTTCTGGTAAACAAGAATTAATGTAGTAAATAAGAACAATAAGCACAACATAGAAAACACCATAAAATATTTTTAATGAGGAAACCCGGTGTGGGAAAAACCTCGGTGGGATTTGTAACCCACAATATTCACTCACTAGCCAATAAATTAATATTACTTACAATAGGGGCCTACACATGCAGGAAGGCCAATTGCCTAAAGCTCACTGCTTAAATACAAAAGGGAAGTCTCACTGACTTACAAAATGGATTATGCAAATCTAATATAATGTACTGCTATGCCAGGTTCAATACCGATTTAAGCTCACACAATAACCATAAACCTTACTCCAAATTATGCCTTAATATTTGCATGTTTGCATCTACATCTTACATAAATGATCTACAAGATCTCATACTTATATATGAGTCCTATTACAATTCACCTTGTCGGCTTACAAAAAGATATTACAATTAAATACAATATGCAATAAACAAAATCCTATTGGTTGGGGTGCCGATAATCATCTTTGTCGTTGTTGGTAAACAATCTATCGATGTAGAGTTTGTTGATGTCGGTGCCTTCCGGTGCCATAGGATTGAAAGGTTGCCATCAATGATAATACCTTCAATCACCTATAATTTTTCATTGGAGTGTGCAATGCCAACAATCTGAATATCAATTTCACCAATTTAAAGCTCAATAGGCATGTAAGAAATAACACCAAATATGAAATCACCACACAAAACATAAACCACATGATACAAGAGTTTATACGTGGAAAACCCAAATGGGAAAAACCATGGTGGGAGTTAGTACCCACAAGATCCACTATCTTCAGTATAGAGATCTGACCGGTTAAGGTCTACAACAACCAGTTAGGGGCACACCCTGTTAAAAGTGTCTAAGCCCAGTTAAGAGCTATAAAATAAGGCCTGTAAGGACCAGCCCTACTAGGAGATACCTAAGTTACTGGGATTTGCAAACACAAGTTAATGTGTCACTTGGTAAAAGGATTTAATGATCAGAACTGTTAGGATCTGACTGCACCCTATTAGGAGTGACCTTGTTAAAGGATTTTCTTGCTGCAACTGTTAGGAAGTCAACAAGTAGAAATATTCTTAGTATAACACCTTTTGTGTCTAATAAGATCCACTTCAGAACATTAAAACATTACAAAGTCTTCACCTCTCAACTTCTCCGATCTTCACACTATCAGAAATACACAATTTGCTCATCTCATATCACACTATCAAGCTCATGTATAAATATCTTTCCATACCTCATCACACAATCAAAATTATCATAAGGTCAGCTTAGAACCTTATTAATATTTCCTAGGTTCAATGCATCTAGACAATCTTGCATTGCACGCTTTAGTTATGTCGGCCTTTGACATAATAAATTCAATTCTATGTCGTTTTACTGATTTGATTGATTTTCATCACTACCGGTTAAGTCTCCATCAACTAATCTGTTATGTCAAACAAATCTCATTCACTTGATCAATTCAACACGTGCAGTCACAAACAAATCTTCATCTGATAGTCTTCAATGCTTCTGCAAAAAGACATCATCTCAATCTTCATGATTTTCATGTACCGGTTGTCGGAATGTAACATTGTCTATCATTTATCAGTTGAAGTCCTAATTACTGAATCTAATAAAAATTGTTTATGCTTCATCGGTTAAGTTTGGCCAGTTGAACTATAGGACTTAGATGACTTAAAGAAACATAGTTTCCATCAATGACAACATACAAAATAGTCATCATACATAAATCTAATCACTATGCACAATAGGTATATACCGGTTGCATCAAGCAAACACACATTACCGGTATAGTACAAATGATCAAATGCCAACAAGATTTGCTTCAATGGTAATTGGATACAAGATCTATAACTCTATCCAGGAGAAATATGTATCCAATACCACAATTAATGTAGCCTATGAAATGATCAAGGAAAATAAGGAATATGACCTATGTGAATTGTTGCAAAGTGAGCTAATGATGAATCTGGCCAAGATTAAGCAGGACAAGAACACATTTGAGTATGGCACTTTGATCCTATGTTTGTTATTTTATTTCATGAATGAGGTATCGGGAGTTGGTCATGTTCAATGGGAAAGTGATAGGCTGATAGTATTCCAAATCAGAGAACTATTATATAGTGTTGGTGATAGAAAGACCCGGAAAGCTACTCTTTGGGGTTACTTCAATAATTTTCAAAGTGTGATGCAAGATAGGGAAAGGATCCCTAAATAAATTGTTTAAAAGTATAAAGATACAATATGATTCATGGTAGACATTGATCAATGCTTGATGGAAGAAGTAGAGCCAAGGATAGTTTGGATCATGCCCATGGGGTATGAAGTGGATGCTTAGATATTGGATATGTATGCTCAAAATTTGTTGAGTAATCCATTAGACACCTCAGAGGAGAGATTCAACACATTTGTAGAGAAGGACTTGCAATTGCATAGGCAGTTCAAGAAGCTTGAGATATTCCAAAATGTTAGAAACAAAATTGAGGAGTACACAGAGAGAATTTTCATTACAAAAGAAGCAGTCTGGGAGGCAAGGAAGAGAACCCAACAAGCTACAGAGGAGAGGCTAGTCAAAGTTGAACCAACCAATCTGGAAGCCTCTACCCCCAAGCCAAGACAAACTAGAAGCTCTACACCCTCCTCTGGTTCTCAAAAGCTAGTTGTCTTAGAGAAATATCATGCCAAATCATCTAGCAAAGGTGAAAAGAGGAAGAAAGACAAAAGTTCAAAAGTGTATGTCACTGTAGAAGATGATAAAGAGATAGAGTCTGATGAAGTAGTGAAGGAAATTAAGAACAAGGGGAAAAAGACATCAAAGTCTCTAAGGACAATTGCTCCAGTGAAGAGAAAACCAGTAAGAAAATAAAGATAGATTCATACAAGCCTAGAATTTTAGTTCATGATGTTGAGGAAGCTCTCACTGTGCAAGGTAATCTGAAACCACTTTCAGAGTATTATGACAAGTTTGATGATGCTAGTAAGAGGACACTTGAAGAGGCCATAGTTAAGTACTTGAACATTTTCAATAGGGCACTTGTTGAAATTATGTCTAAAATCCCTAAAAGTTTTTATAACCTTTTAGAGATGAGGAGAGGTAGTGCTAAGGAAGAAGATGAAAGTCTTAAAGAATATGTGTTAGTATTTCTATGCCCGGTGATCGCTATAGAGGAAGCTAATAGAATACTCAAAGAAGCTAAAAGGGAGTTTAGAAGCAAAACAAGAATAAATAGGCTTATGATTGAACAAATTGATGAAGTGATCAAAGCAACAAAGAAGATCTTGAAGCCAATTCTAGAAAAGAACAAGTTTGATGTTGTTTCCTCTATTCTAGTAGATAAAGGTTTGAATAAAGAAAAGGGAGAAGAGTTGAATAAAGGTGAAGAGGAGGAAGAGAAAGAATATAAGGGTGAGGATACTCAGAATCCTCCAGATCAGTCAAATAATATGGACACAATGCCATCTATGAAGGCTCAAGATCCAATTGATAATGAAGGTCCAAAAGAGGTCAAAGAAGAAATTGAATCAGAAGTTAAAAATGTTGAGGTGATTGGTGTTGTCTCTGGAGCAAGAGACACTGTTAAATATGTAAAGGACTTCACTGAGAAGGATAAGTTGTTTTTTGATGAATTGGCATTGTCTCAAGGGCCTATCAATTTGGCCACCCTCTCTCCCATTCAAAAATTGAATCTAGCATCATTTGCATAGGCAAAAGTAAGAGAGGAGATTCTACAAACTCACATGAAGGATAGTGAGTTGATAAGTCTTGCATCCAATATCCTAGAGAAGATAATGCCCTCATATCTCAAAGACACATTTGATTCTCCCCCCAGTCAGCTCAAGAGCCTAATCAATTTTATAAGTACTCACTTTCAGTCCTTAGAAAAATCAGCTGAAGTTAGAATCCAGAATGAGTTTGATGTAAAAAGATTCAATGAATTGAAGAAGATGATTGCTCAGGATAGAATTTTGCTGGATACCTATGTGAAAAGCATTCAAAATGCCTTAACTAAAGGAGGCAATGTCTATAAATCCTATTTGTTATCTTCTAAATTTGTTGAAGTTATTGATAAGTAGATAGAGAAAAATGAGAAGCAATTGGCAGGTATATCTCAATCCTTTAATCCTTTGACTAATTGTGTAGCTAGTCAATAAAGTCAGGTCATATCTTTTCTTGACAAAATTAAGAGCTTAAGCCATGATAAGAAGAAAATAATTGGTAGAGTTGGTGAACTTCAGAGTCTAATTACTCCTAAGTTGGATACAATGCTTAGTGTCTTAACACTTTTTTATATATATTCAAGTTTATGTAAGTTAGTAAGGCTTATGAGTACATAAGTTGTTCTATATAAAGTTTTTGTATAAATTTTGGAATGTGGATCCCTACCTTTTCCATTGATGTCAAAGGGGTGTTAGGTTCTGGAGACAACTGAGAGGGGGGAAGGGTGAATCAGTTGTCTAATAAATTCAAACCAAAAACAACTTAACCAACTTAATGCTTAATACCGGTAAACCAGTCTCATATGTCGGTAGATAGTTTTAACATTTAATTGCAATACCGGTAAGGACTAATGCATGAAACAAAAAGACAAAGTCATCCACAACACATAACACCAATAATTGTTTGTGTAAACCCTATAAGGAGAAAAACCACTGTGGGAAACCTTACCCACAATCAGATGATACTACTACAGATAGTAAGTGTATACAAATGGGGTCTGCACATGCAGAAAGGCTAAGTGCCTAGAGCTCACTGCTCAATCACAAAATGGGAGTCACACTGACTATATTTGGATGGTTAAATCCAATAAGAATGTACTGCTCAAAATAGCATCTTCATATGCTAGATTCAATACTGGTGTAGTTCTGATTGTCTTCTCAAAAACTCTCCTTCAATCTTGAAATGATGTCTGCATGTATATCTCTTCTTATTCTCGCACATACCTTCACACAATCCTTTTTCACATTCCACATTCAATCTTACAAATAAGATCTTGCATTTATACCATAACCTAGGACCAATTTTAGTAGGTCCGCTCTACAAGATATTACAATAAAATTAATTTACATATCAATTAATACCCGATGCAATAACCGATTCAATATGTCGGCTTAATGCATTTACAACAATAATAAGTCATCTCCATAGCGTGTCATGCTGATTTGGAAAAGATAAACCTACTGGTGTAACCTGGACCTATTTGCTAGTAACAACAAATATGCAAATGCTAATATACCAATAAACAAAACTCTAAGACAAAGTGTCCACATGATGTCTTCGACATAACCAAGTGTTTTCCATATCATTCCAAGTGCCAATGATCATTATATCTTGCCTGTGTACTACATACTGGTGACTGTGCATAAGTCGCTTGCTGGTGAATGTTGCTGATACTCCAAAATGCCAGAGTTGATAAGTGTTTAGTAGGTGTTGACATCAATGACAAAACCATACCAAAATACCAAAAATCTCCCCCTTTGGCATTGATGGCAACACAAGATGGAAAAACCATTGAAGTGCCAAAACAAAAATGCCAAATACCAAAACCCAACAATCTCTGAAAAGAGATCATAACTAGAAATCAAAATACAAATACAGAGAGTAATAATCTCTCCCAAGTAACAATCTCTCCCCCTTGGAGAAACATGTGTTTTCCTTGTGTTTTTCCATACCAATCTCTCCCCCTTTGACATCAAATGCCAAAGTTATTACTAAGCCAAGTTCATATACAAAATACCAATCAATTTAGTATACCAACTACTCCCCCTAAGAAGTAGCTTCCCATCAAAGCTGGAGTAGAAGATTTCTCTATTAATTCTGTCGGTTGATGACAAGCATCAACTTCCTAAGTCTCTGTCGGTGGGGGTATGACCCCAAGCTAGTCTCTGAGATATTCAAAAGTCTCCTTAGGCAGAGGTTTAGTAAAGATATCTGCAATCTGCTCTTTTGTATTCACATAAACCAGTTTGATTTCCTTTGCTTCAATATTTTCCCTTAGAAAATTCAGTTTGATAGAAACATGTTTGGTTTTAGAATGTAATACCGGATTCTTAGATATATCAATTGTTGCAGTGTTATCACAATAGACAGTAATAGGTTCCTTGCATTTTACCTTTATGTCTTTCAACATTTTCTTAAGCCATAGTACCTGTGTACAGTTAATTGCTGCTGCAACATATTCTGATTCTGCTATTGATAAAGATGTACAACTTTGTTTCTTACTCAACCAAGAAACTAGTCTGTATCCAAGAAAGAATGCTCCACCGGTGGTGCTTTTTCTATCATCCACATCTCCTTCCCAATTTGCATCTAAGTATGCACATAATTCAAAGTTTTCATCTCTAGGATACCATATTCCAAGATTTATAGTGCCTTGTAAGTACCGAAAAATCCTTTTTACTTCTGATTCATGATTTTCTCTAGGATTACTCTGAAATCTTGAAACAATACATACTGCATTCATAATATTAGGTCTGGTTTGTGTCAAATATAGTAAACCTCCTATCATAGATTTGTATCTAGTTGGATTAACAGGTGTAGCTTCATCCCTTAGTGATAGTTTATCATTTGTAGTCATAGGTGTGCTTACCAGTTTAGAGTTGTCATTTCAAATTCTTGTTGCATTTTAATAGAAAATTCTTTACATAATCCATCTTCTCTTCCAAAGATTATATCATCAACAAATACTTCTATAATCAAGATGTCATCATTAGTTACTTTATAATATAAATTATTGTCTGCATTACCTTTAGAAAAACCAATCTTCAAAAGATACTTATCCAATCTTGCATACCAAGCTCTTCGAGCTTGCTTCAATCCATACAAAGCTTTTCTTAACCTGCAAACCATATCTTTGTTATCTGTCAAAGAAAATCCATCAGGTTGTTCAATGTAAACTTCTTCTTCAAGATTTCTATTAAAAAATGCATATTTAATATCCATTTGATATACTTTGTAGTTCTTATGTGTTGCAAAAGCCAAAAATAATCTGAGTGCCTCAATTCTAGCTATCGGTGCAAAGGTTTCATTGTAATCAATTCCTTCTTTCTGAGAATATCCCTTACACACTAGTCTTGCTTTATTTTTGATAACCTTACCATCTTCATTAAGTTTGTTTCTGAATACCCATTTGGTTCCAATTACATTTTTATCTTTAGGCTGGGGAACTAATGTCCAAGTGTTATTCTTCTCAATTTGTTCTAATTCTTCTTCCATAGATTTAATCCAATATTTATCTTCACATGCCTCATTAATTGATGATAGTTCAATTTGAGAAATAAAACATACCTCTTCATTTGCCAATCTTCCTCTTGTCATAACTCCTTTATACTTGTTTCCAATTATCTGATCTTTAGAGTGATTCAGTCTTACATACCGGGGTGTCTTTGTTTGTTGTTTTTCCTCAGTTACTATGGAATTTTCAGATGATACCGGGGTAACTGGATCTTCATTCTATACCAGTGGATTCAGAGTAGGTTCATTTGTCAAAATTTCTGTTGCCGGTTCAGAGTCTATATACCTTGAAGTTCCTCAGAATTGTTCATCAATCTTTACATTTGTACTTTCAACAATTTTCTGCAATCTTTTGTTAAAACATCTGTATGCCTTACTCTTAGATGAATAACCAAGAAATATTCCTTCATCACTTCTAGGATCAAATTTGCCAATATACTCATCTCTTCTGATATAACATTTACTTCCAAAAATTCTAAAATATTTAAGAGTAGGAGTAATACCAAACCATAGTTCATGAGGGGTCTTACCGGTTTCACCTTTGATGTAAAATTTGTTGAATGTATAGATCATTGTAGTGACTGCCTCTCTCTAATATACATGTGGTAGGTTTGCTTCTGATAACATACTTCTTCCTGCATCCAAGATAGTTCTATTTTTCCTTTCAACAACTCCATTTTGTTGTGGTGTGTAGTGCCCCTACCCTAGTCAGCTTTGCAAAACCGGATTGACATTGGTTGATTTCCTATGTGGCCCTCTTGAATGGTTGAATTACCATGATGTAATGTTGTAGATTAGATAATATGAATATTGTGCATACCTGTTATTGTGCTTTCGCATCGATTCTTGTGTAAGTTTAATTGTTTCCCTAATTCTTGTTATAAATCTTGAGCTAATGCCTTCATTGAATATGTATATATATGTATGCTTGTGTGACTCATGGTTGCAGGAGAGTGCAGGTACAGTACCGCCTAGGTGCGAGGTTCGTCTCCATCAGGATTCGCAGGGTGGGGTATACCTCCTTTATCCTTAGAATTTGGAATAGGTGGTCATAAAACCCTCGTCTCACCTTAGCCATGATCAGGTGAGCATCGTGTGTGGTCTGTCAAGTTCCTTTTCATTTGGGTTTGTGTGTCATGTGATTGGTGGGCTTTCTTGGTTTGCGTGCCTTGCGTGTGGTAAAATGTGATAGTTCTGATACTTAATGTAAGTATGGATCTAATAGCCAACAAGATGAGAGGGGGGGGTGAATCATACAAACTTAATCTTCCATAAAAACATCAGATTCAACCTCAGTAACATATACTTCAGTAATATAACCAAAACTGCTAAACATGCAAACTTAAAAGCATATAAACAGCATAAACCTCATAACACCAGATTTAACATGGAAACCCAAATAGGGAAAAACCACTGTGAGATTTCTGACCCACTAAGAAATATACTCTTTTAGAGTATGCTCGGTTAAAAGAAAATCTTGTTAAAGATTACAAACACATTGCTAGATGTGACCCGGTTAAGGGATTTCCCTTAGATCTGTTAAGATATTCACCTCGTTAGAAGTAAACTTGTTAAAGGATTTCAAACACTCAATTAGAATGTCACCTTGCTAGAGGGTTTTACAAATAAGACTGTTAAGTCCACTCGGTTAAGAGATTTTCTGTCACTTCACAAAATAATAGTAATAAACATCTATCTGCAACTTCACATCTAAAATGCTAAAGTAGATTCTTATTTTCTCAATACAATCTAGACATAGAACTAATCTTGTCCATCTGTTGGGCTTCTATACTCTATTATTCAAACAGGTCTTCAAGCTTCTGTGTTTGGTAATGTTAGGCCCAATATGGAAAGCTAATTTACTGAGAGGGGAGAGGTGAATCAGTACTCCAAAACTTTTCTTTAATAATAACCTTACTATTATGCATAAACAGAATAGTGCGGTAACATAAAATAAAGTTAAAACAAATAGATAACAATCATACATGATTCACTCCATAACACATATATTTTGGTTACGCAAAAACTCTTGGTTAGAGAGAAAAACTATGGTCGGGATGGCACCCACAACTTCACTACTGCAATAATAAAGATTGCTCGGTTAGAGCTACATTTAGCTATTTCTGATAGCTTACCCTGTTAGGAGTAACAAGATCCGTTAGATCTACCTTGCTAAAGGATTTTACAACATTAATTTGAATGCTACACCTGGTTAGAGGATTTACAATTTATAGACTTGGTTAGAGTCTTTTACCCTATTAAAGGTTTCTCTTTCAACTTCACAATATTACAATAAAATCATTACAAATATCTGCAACTTTACATCTGAAATGTTATAGCAGATTCTATGTGCTCAGAATAAGATTACCTTGCTTATAGCATACCTCGGTAACCCATATTGTAACTTAGTAAACCCTTCTGTTTACTCTATTCTTCGACTGTTCTCTGATAACCTTCTCGATGACCTCTTTGTGTCTCTATAACAGTCTTCCTTTATACATACACTTTTTTTACTTTCTTCCCATGTTGTATAAATAGATCTCTTAAAGCGGTGATCTAATTCATTGCTTCGATCTTACAAACAAGATTCCTCAAATGAATAACTAAACAAAATATTTCATTGGTTAGATTGACCTTGCAATCATACACAATCTTCTAGTGCAATTTCCAATGTAATAACGGTTAGGTGTGCCTCGATCTTGTAACACGTTTTCATGTGCATGTCAAGGTTCAATGTATCTAGTAACACATTTCACTTGGTGAATATCAACTCAGTGTGTTAACTTTACTGCTTGGTAGCCATAAAAAGATACTCGGTAAACAGCTCGGTTAATATTGTGTTCTGTGACTGCTTTCTTCTGTAACCAACTAGACTGTTCATACCGACTTCTCTGTGTGTACCGACTGCATGATTCGGTAATGCTAACCGACTAGAATATATAGTATGACTTTGAATATAAAAACTAATGGCAATTTGATAAGTAGTAACAGGTAATCATTCTGTAGCATCCCTGTGCATACATTTGCCCGCATACATTGTTTATCAATAGTTCCCTATTTATAAACAATTCACCAACCACTTAATCTCCTTGATCACATTTCCCATGATCAATCATAGCCATCAGATCTGAAAATGTTTTACCCTGCCTTGGAACTTGCATACATTTTTTGGAACTTGTGCTAGGGTATTGCGGTTCAATCTGAGCTGTATATCTTCATGCCGATTTTCCTTTGCCATAGATTCATTAACAAACTTCATGCATGGCATACCAATCATTTAATCAGTTCCAGCTTATTAGCTTCCTTCATTAAATAATGCATGTAACCATTTAATGTATTCTATTACAGCTCGGTTACAACTTGGTGAATACTAAACTTCACTCGGTAGACATTCTGCCTTCATTAACCGATAGTGATAACCTTAGGGTTTACTGACTAGGTTCCTTAGGGTTTTACCGACTAGGTTCTTTGCTCAGTAACATAGTATAGTATTATCCTTACAATTTACAGCATATGTATGATGTTAAAACAATCTAAACATCATGATCTCATCATTGTTTGACTCGGTAATAGTCGCCCATTGAATACCTTATCCATCCTCTTATTCATCATATTATTTATGTGTCTTTTACCGACATCTTTATACTCTTCAAATCATACTTCTCAAGATATGGCAACATCATACTGAATTAGAAAATCAATTTCTTGACATCAATGACAAAATAATAATATCAAGATAGTAAACATCCTTAATCAGTTATATCCATAATCATCAACAACCTTCTCAATATCCTTATTGAAATGCCAACAATCTCCCATTGTCTGTTATAATGCCAAATGCCAACAAAATGGAGTGCTTTATCCTAAGTATTTAATTTGATTTAATGTGTTCATTTATGCATTACTTATTGAGAAATCAAAATAAATAGGTTTCTTTTAGGTGATTAATCGTTAATTAAAAGGATTGCTATATTTATGTTTGTAGCAAGTTTAAGTATTTAATTTGATTTAATGTGTTCATTTACGCATTAGTAATTGAGAAATTTAAAATAAATAGTTTTCTTTTATGTGATTAATCATTAATTTAAAAGATTGCTTTATTTATGTTTGTAGCGAGTTAATTTAATGGTTAATTTTAAATAACGAATTCAATTACTTTATGTGTTTTACAAAGGAAAGATTTAAAGTTATTTGAAATAGAAATAATTCAATCTCTTTTGCATTTTGGAAAAGAAAGGTTAATTTTACTTATTTAAGAAAATTAATTTTTATTAGAAAAGCAAGTTTAATTTATATGTATATTTGATATAGTGTGAAAGATTGATTTTGGGAATTAATTTAATTAAAATATTTTATCTTCGTCAATATTGTGAAATATAAATGTTAGCTTAGTTAATATTGAGAAAATTAAAATTAAATGAGAGAGAAGCATATTAATTTTAATTAGAAAAGCAAGTTAGATTATTTGAATAGTTGAAAAGAATGATTATTTTCATTTTTTTTTTTTAAAATTGCTTAAATTCGAAATTAGAAATTAGGTCAAAATTTGATTCATGTAACCTAGATTGGAAAAAAAATTTTGGGGGGGTTGTTTTTTTTGGAGAAAAATTAGGGATTTTGGGAAGGAAGGATTTCTACAGCTGCAGGTTGGGGCTCTTCTTCAAAATCTTGCCAAGAATGCTAAAGGAGGTAGGATTCTTGTTTACTTTTTTATTTTATTTTGTTGGTTAAATAAAAAATGATGTTTTGTTGTTCTTCATGAAATGCTGGTTTAAAAAAAACCATGAATGTTCTCGGATTTGAGTTTCAGCTTTGAAAAAAAAATGGGTTTGCATTGCTTTGTATTGGGGAAAGTTATTGGGTATTTGGAAAATCATGTTCTTGCAATAAAATTTCCCATACTGTTGTTTTAAATATTCTAGAAAAAAAAATAATTCAGTGACTGTGAATGAAAGAAATTTTGGAGGTTTTTAGTTTATTATTGTTTTACTTTTATGGGGTTTTGATTTGATATTAAATCTCGAGATAAACTGTAAATCAAAATTATTCTCAGAGAATTCTGAGTCTGTGTTTGCAAAAGTGGGGTTTGTTTTATTTTATATTTTGAAAGCCATGAACATTCTGGAAAGTTTATTCAAATCTCTGTTTGAGACTGTGTAGAAATAAAAATAATAAATTATTCTTTTTGTCTCTGCTGCTATGAGCAGTTTATTTTTAATAGTGAATGTTTAAAAAAAAAAAATTAAATTTTTTAAGTCTCTGGGAGACTGGCGTTTTTTGACTGTGTTTTACATAGTAAATATTTTTAAAAAAATAATAATAAAATAAATAAACAAATGAAAGACCCGCGTGGCGGGGAATAAACCCCCACAATAGGGAGGTAGCGGACTACTACCAAATGGTAGCAGCCCTGCCAATGGCAACCGCTTGCTACCTTTTGGTAGCAGCGCTACCATGGGTAGCGTGCGCTGCCAATGGGGGGGGCCACGTGGAGGTCCATGTGGGTACCCTTCCCCCCCCTTTTTTTATGTTATTTTTTTCAAAAAGAAAAAAATGTTTTTTTTAATATTTTTTTTAATTCAAAAAATATATAATAGTTTAATATAAATTAAATTTTTAATTTTTAATAAAGTTTTAATTATGATTAATTTGGCATTAATTATAATTTAAGATTAATTTGATATTAATTAATTGTATAATAGTATATATACACTAATTAATATTCAGATTTCATTTTATGATTAATGCATATTTTTCTAATTAAATACTCGAATTGCTAACTTCGCTATCAAATATTAATTTGTTATATTTTATTAATCTTGGATTAATAAATATATATACATTAATTAATAGTTAAGTTGGGTATTTGTCTTATTGAGGAAGTATCTTTTTGGAAAAAGATAGAATATTATTTTAATTGGAAATTTTCGAGATAAAATGTATTTTTTTTTTGTTGGTAAACTTTAAATAAAACATTATTCAGGAATTATGTTATTTGAAGAATTGAATGATAATAGGTCATTAGCAAATGTTAGAAATGAAATATTTTATCATTGGACATTATGAATTTAAAACGATATGTCATTGGGATTATTGGAAATCTGATAAAGTATCATTTGAAAATATGGTTAAGTTACTGATATTTTCATTTAGTAAAATAAATTGGTTAATTATATTTTTTCCTCTATTTGAGAAATAGACAAATGGTACTATTACAATTTCTGGTATTGTATTCACCTTGTAATGATGATTTTCTGTTAACATATTTTTGAAAAGCTTAGATCTTTTTAAAAACTTGATCAACCTTTAAATGTTAAAATCAATATGGGAAAGGATTGTTTTTTTTAGCTTTTGCTTTTGCAAGGTTTAATTTATTTGTATTCACTTTGTTTAAAGAGATGGGAAGACCCTGTTATGTTCGTTTAGACCTTGTCGTTTGTCTAAATTGTGGTTGGCCTTAGGTTGGTTAGGATCCTAGTTAGAGTACCATCAGGCAATGGACCTTTGTATCAACTTTTAATATGCTTAGTTGGATCCATTTCTATGTAGGGATCATTTAGGATTTATTGACCGAAGTGGTCGTTTGTATATTGTTGTGCTCGCCTAAAAGGCATGAATGTAAATGACGTGAACCCTATGCAACTATAACTTAATTAATTACCAGAGGGATCTTGCAATTGAGCAGACCCAGAGATGTAGCCCTCTAGGGGTGAACTCCGAGATCATTCCTATGTTATGTGATGTTTTTGTCTTTCATGTTTCATGGAAAGTTCTAGCAATGTATGGATGATAATTGGATAGAATATATAAGAGGGTTAGATGAGAATTATCGTAATGCATGTATGTAGTCATCTTTTAAATGCAATAAATGGACCATGAAGGAATGTAATCAATTTTAGTTAATGATGATACAATTAAGTATGCATGAAAGAACTCATTAGTTATGATGAAATTATAGTACATTTTGCAACAAGATGCATGGCATGTGTTAATGTAAAGTTGAATGCAACAAATGTTTTAAAAGTTATTGGATGAACTCGTCATATCACCTAAATTGTAATTCTAATGGATGAACTTCATGTTGTTATCTACATTCTAATCTTAATAAATGAACTTCATCATAATAGCTATTATTGAACTAAAATGGGTGAACTCATTTAGTTATTTATATTTTAATCTTAATAAATAATCTTCATCTTATTAACTATATTTTAACTATAATGGATGAATTCATATGTTATCTATGCTTTAACTTCAAAGGGGAAGATATCCTCATGTTAGCCTCATCTTCAACCATAATAGATGAACACTTCCTAATTTCTATAATGTTGATTCACTGAACAAATTATACCCATGTTTCAAGTAATAACATGTAATTAAGATATCCTGCTTAATTGGATCAAATGTCACGAGTTGAGTTAGGTGTTAAGTTACGTAATCATGTTGGGAAACCCCTTAGGTTCATTTAGTCTTCCGCTGTGTTATCTAAGCATTAGATAACTCCAATGTATCTTAATGTTGTCTCTTATTAAAAAAAAATATTTACACTCCATTTGAGTGTTTTAGCTTTATCCCTTCGGGGTTTCCTGGCGAGGCATTACATTTGGTATCAGAGCCCATGTTGCAACACTAGGATCTCTAGTTTCTCTTGTTCCCTTAGTTGGTGGGAAGTGTTTCTACGTGATGTTTCATGCTCATCCTCCTTGTTGTGTGATTGTGATTAAACATACCCTACTTGTGTGTAACATGTGTGTTCACACTTTGTTTTCACCTTCTTGATGTGGGTTCTTTGGAGTGATTGTATGTGTTTTGTTTACTTATTAATTTCTTGTTCTATGATTACTCATATTCTGAAAGAGAGTCATATGTACCTTCGTTCTTGATTTTTTTAACTCTTTTGACTAGCCCCTCTGGGTTGGTTAGTGTTGTCTTGAATCTAAGAGTACGAAATGTGATGGTGAGGATCTATCTTAGTGTTGTCCACTTGAAGGACTTGTATGGAAAATATTAAATGCTTATTATGTAGTAAATTGAATGATTATGACCCTTACTCCCCTCTCTCTCTCTAAAGATTAGAATGTTTTGATATGGGTAATTATCTCTTATTGCAAGAGAAAGGTTGCAATTTCTTGAGCCCTTGTGTGAGCCTTATAACGCTTACGTGTTTTTAGATTATAAAAGGGCTTTGGTTTGAAGGTTAATAGTGGTTATTGAGAAAAAAAATTGTATTTTTACATTAAAGAATTCTCCATATGTCTCGTAGGAGTAACATAATTATATTCTATCTTAATTAATGTACGTTAATATGTAAATTGTTTCTATGTGGAATTATCTTGTTTGTAAGAGGAGTATCAAAATGGAACATGTTACAGTAGCTTTGAGAGTGTGTTAATGTGTTCCACAAAAGATTGTTTTATGTGCTTCTTTAAACTAGTTGAACGAGGATCTATTCTAGCAATGCTCCATTTAACTTGCCTTTGGATATAGATAATTGCCTTATTGTGTTTAGAAAGTGCGAATGAAAGACTTGTTTGATGTGTATGCATTAATGCGTGTTATTTAGTTGATAGCTCCTCATTTACCTTCTTGTTGTATTTTTATTTTCAATGTTAGGTTGCAGATTTTGATGTATTATTGTATTGAATTAAGAATAGTGAGTGTTTTCAAGAGGTCTTGTATCACCAAAAGATTGTTTGTCTCGATTTCTTGTTCGAAAAACTAGAACATTCTATTGCAACCATAATAATTGGAAATGTCATGTTAGGTTGTTTTGGCATCCTCCTAAAAAGATAGTGAAATGAAACCCGTGCAACTAAAATGATAGAATTATATCTGAGCATATAGGGTGACCTTGTTGATCTTGTGTATTCGTAGGAAATAGTTTGATTTTCAAACCCTCTTTCCCTTCTCCTTGCCTAAAATCATGAGATTTTTAGAAATGCTACTAAGAACGCATTGATTTAAATAGAGTGTTAATAAAGCATGTGTAATTGTACTTTTTACATTTTTTTTTAATTTTATGGAGATGAAAGTCTTAAGCTTCAGGAAGAAAATTGCGTAGTTTGTAATGTGAATGCGAATGCTTAGTGGAATTAGAGAAAGATATAGGAATGATGTTATTTCCTTATGTAATTTTGAAATTGTTAAAAATTTCAGTACTTGTATCTAGAATAAACAGTTTGATTCAGTTATTCATGTGGAAAGCATAGTTAAAATCCTTCTTGAGTAGATGATAGTGCAATGAAAAGTACCTCCTGTAAATGTGAGTTAACCAGTGTTGGTGCTATTCCTTGTGTATTGTAAGAAACCCGTGCCTTCTATGTGTGTCCATGGGATGGTGAAGTAATCAACCATGGATGATATGTTTGCTTATGAGTATGGGAAACCATACTGTTTATGTGGTGTTGCTTATTTGTTTCCTTACTGAGTGCCAACCCATGGGTTGTTGACAAGTCAGTATGTGAAGGGGTAGTATTAGAAGTCACCATTCCTTGAATATTATGTAACGGCGTAGGAGTGATGTTGACGCGAAGCGACTTTAGCTTCCCTATTTCAAGGAAAAATATAGTTATATAATGAAACTGTATTATAGGTGTACTCAATATTTTCCCTTGTGATGAACCAATTTATGAGGTTCATGTGTGCCAGCCTATTCCTATCCTTTATTTGAGCATAATTGATGACAGTTCTTGAGCATAATGATGGGTTTTATTGGAGTATCTTTTGCCTTGTCTTCATAAGAGGCATGTTATTTTTCACATGAGCTGCCAATTGACTAGTGTTGGTAGACTTGTGGGTAGACCTTAGCCATGTATACCTCTAGCTTGCGGCAGGTATCTTGAGAGGAACGTTGCTATGCGGGGTGTGACCTATGCGTGCCCATTTTCCATGAGGTACACTGCCATGCGGGATACATCAATTGCTTGCCTTTTTCCACTCGGAGTATTGCCATGTCGTGCTGAGACACGATGCGGGATGTAGTAGACATTGCCATGTGACCTACCGACAGGTTTAGGGTAGAGCCATGCCACGTGACGACATGATGCGGGGTGATGTTGAGGTGCACACTGCCATGCCATACGGATGTGTAACTAGGCCACACCACATGGTGAGCTAATATGATAGCTAGACGATTGTCCCTTCCTTCCTCGTTGGTGGCTAGCTGCTAGTCACATAGTGATGTAATGTGCACTTATCATTTTCTTTTATTATTTATTTATTTATTTATTTCCTTGTGGGCCAACAATTTATTTTATTTTGACCTTGAATGTTTAGCCACGATCTTACAATCTTGTTCTTACTTGATTTGATGTTGCAATTCCAAAATTATTTTCTTGCCTTACTATTGGAATTGACGATTATTATCTTTATTCTTCTGTACTTTGGTGGCTAAACTGGGTTATCCTTGTTGTTTTCATATGTTGGTCTTGTGTTGAAATGTGAATTCCTCTCTAAGAACGTAGGAGGTGGTCTTGGTTGAGTGTATACGAGGAAGTAGACAAAGGGAACCTTGAGGATGGGGCTATGTGAGGTTGTGAGACAACTAGGATCCACTACCTACCTATGAGTGGTGACTATCTCTTGGAGGCTAAACACCTTACACAACAAGGGATGTTCATGAGGGTCTTGTATGGAAGGTAGCACCACCATGGTGTGCCCTAGCACCATCAAGCCCTTGAGTGAGATGTTGGATATTTATGATCATGTTATTTGTTCTAAAATCAAACATAGAGATGTTGATCGTGCATGTTATCTTTGACCGAGCATTAGACATGCTCACATGTGGCCTTTTGTGTTGTGCATTCCAGTTATCTAGATGATTATTATGTGAAATCATGAATTAAATGGTATTAAATTGTCACTATGTAATGGGACATAGTCATTGGAAAAGTTCTTATATGCCTCGAAAGTGTAAATAATTGAGTTATTTACATTGCTCTTATTTATTGAAAGTCAACTTGGTTGTAACTTGTATTTGAAGCTAGTTTTATGCGATAAAGTTTTTGTAAAAAGATGTAATGGTAAAAGAAATTTATCATGATGGCATGTTTTCTTATCCTACTTGGTAGAATGAGTATGGTAATTGTTGTTTACCTCTTTTAATGCTTTGATGGGTGTAATGAAAGGAAGAAAATTCTTGTTTTTCTGTTATGATTGTGGATAATTCCTAGAATATTTTAAAACAAGTGTATGGCTTTAGATGTATCTTGCCTATGGATCATGACATTCATAGAGGTTTTAGCAATAATGTTTCATTTATTTATGGAAAGATTCATACATGCAAATTAATAATTGTTAAATGAGTTTCAGGGCTAATACGTGTTACATGATATTCCGCTTAGCCATACGACTTCCGGGAGTAAGTCGGAGCCAAGGGGGGGAGAATGTAGTGCCCCTACCCTAGTCAGCTTTGCAAAACCGGTTTGACATTGGTTGATTTCCTATGTGGCCCTCTTGAATGGTTGAATTACCGTGATGTAATTTTGTAGATTAAATAATATGAATATTGTGCATACATGTTATTGTGCTTTCGCATCGATTCTTGTATAAGTTTAATTGTTTCCCTAATTCTTGCTATAAATATTGAGCTAACGCCTTCATTGAATATGCATATATATGTATGCTTGCATGACTCATGGTTGCAGGAGAGTGCAGGTACAGTACCGCCTAGGTGCGAGGTTCGTCTCCATCAGGATTCGCAGGGTGGGGTATACCTCCTTTATCCTTAAAATTTGGATTAGGTGGTTGTAAAAGCCTCATCTCACCTTAGCCATGATCAGGTGAGCGTCGTGTGTGGTCCGTCAAGTTCCTTTTCATTTGGGTTTGCGTGTCATGTGATTGGTGGGCTTTCTTGGTTTGCGTGCCTTGCATGTTGTAAAATGGAGTGCTTTATCCTAAGTATTTAATTTGATTTAATGTGTTCATTTACACATTAGGAATTGAGAAATCAAAATAAATAGGTTTTTTTTAGGTGATTAATCGTTAATTAAAAGGATCGCTATATTTATGTTTGTAGCAAGTTTAAGTATTTAATTTGATTTAATGTGTTCATTTACGCATTAGTAATTGATAAATTTAAAATAAATAGGTTTCTTTTATGTGATTAATCATTAATTTAAAAGATCTCTTTCTTTATGTTTGTAGCGAGTTAATTTAATGGTTAATTTTAAATAACGAATTCAATTAGTTTGTGTTTTACAAAGGAAAGATTTAAAGTTATTTGAAATAGAAATAATTCAATCTCTTTTGCATTTTGGAAAAGAAAGGTTAATTTTACTTATTTAAGAAAATCAATTTTTATTAGAAAAGCAAGTTTAATTTATATGTATATTTGATATAGTGTGAAAGATTGCTTTTGGGAATTATTTTAATTAAAATATTTTATTTTCATCAATATTGTGAAATATAAATGTTAGCTTAGTTAATATTGAGAAAATTAAAATTAAATGAGAGAGAAGCATATTAATTTTAATTAGAAAAGCAAGTTAGATTATTTGAATAGTTGAAAAGAATGATTATTTTTCATTTTTTATTTAAAAAAGTGCTTAAATTCGAAATTAGAAATTAGGTCAAAATTTGATTCTTTTAACCTAGGTTGGAAAAAAATTTGGGGCGGGGTTGTTGAATTTTTTTTGGATGGAGGAAAATTGGGGATTTTGGGAAGGAAAGTTTTCTACAGCTGCAGGTTGGGGCTCTTTTTCAAAATCTTGCTAGGAATGCTAAAGGAGGTAGGATTCCTGTTTACTTTTTTTTATTTCATTGTTAAATCAAAAATGATGTTTTGTTGTTCTTCATGAAATGCTGGTTTAAAAAAACCATGAATGTTCTCAGATTTGAGTTTCAGCTTTGAAAAAAAAATGGGTTTGCATTGCTTTGTATTGGGGAAAGTTATTGGGTATTTGGAAAATCATGTTCTTGCAATAAAATTTCCCATACTGTTGTTTTAAACATTCTGGAAATAAAATATTTCAGTGACTGTGAATGAAAGAAAATTTGGGGGTTTTTTGTTTATTATTGTTTTACTTTTATGGGGTTTTGATTTGATATTAAATCTCGAGATAAACTATAAATCGAAATTATTCTCAGAGAATTCTGAGTCTGTGTTTGCAGAAGTGGGGTTTGTTTTATTTTATATTTTGAAAGCCATGAACATTCTGGAAAGTTTATTCAAATCTCTATTTGAAATTGTGTAGAAATAAAAATAATAAATTATTCTTTTTGTCTCTGCTATTGTGAGCTGTTTATTTTTAACAGTGAATGTTTTAAAAAAAAAAAATTAAAATTTTAAAGTCTTAAGGAGACTGGTGTTTTTTGACTGTGTTTTACACAGTAAATTTTTTTTTTTTAAATAATTAAAAAATAAATAAATAAATGAAAGACCCGCGTGGCGGGGAATAAACCCCCACCACGGGAGGTAGCGGTTGCTACCATGGTAGCGAACTGCTATCAAATGGTAGCAGCGCTGCCAATGGCAACCAATTACTACCTTTTGGTAGCAGCGCTACCATGGGTAATGTGAGCTCCCAAGGGGGGGGGCCCACATGGAGGTCGATGTGGGTACCCTTCCCCCCCTTTTTTTATGTTATTTTTTTAAAAAAGAAAAAATTGTTTTTTTTAATATTTTTTTTATTTCAAAAAATATATATATATAATAGTTTAATATAAATTAAATGTTTAATTTTTAATAAAGTTTTAATTATGATTAATTTGGTATTAATTATAATTTAAGATTAACTTGATATTAATTAGTTATATAATGGTATATATACGCTAATTAATATTCAGATTTCATTTTATGATTAATGCATATTTTTCTAATTAAATACTTGAATTGCTAATTTCGCTATTAAATATTAATTTGTTATATTTTATTAATCTTGGATTAATAAATATATATACATTAATTAATAGTTAAGTTGGGTATTTATCTTATTGAGGAAGTATCTTTTTGGAAAAAGATAGAATATTACTTTAATTGGAAATTTTTCGAGATAAAATGTATTTTTTTTTGGTTGGTAAACTTTAAATAAAACATTATTCAGGAATTATGTTATTTGAAGAATTGAATGATAATAGGTCATTAGCAAATGTTAGAAATGAAATATTTTATCATTGGACATTATGAATTTAAAACGATATGCCATTGGGATTATTGGAAATCTGATAAAGTATCATTTGGAAACATGGTTAAGTTACTCATATTTTCATTTAGTAAAATAAATGGGTTAATTATATTTTTTCCTCTGTTTGAGAAATAGACAAATGGTACTATTGCAATTTGTGGTATTGTATTCACCTTGTAATGATGATTTTCTGTTAATGTATTTTTGAAAAGCTTAGATCTTTTAGAAAACTTGATCAACCTTTAAATGTTAAAATCAATATGGGAAAGGATTATTTTTTTTGGCTTTTGCTTTTGCAAGGTTTAATTTATTTGTATTCACTTTGTTTAAAGAGATGGCAAGACCTTGTTATGTTTGTTTAGACCTTGTCGTCTGTCTAAATTGTGGTTGGCCCTAGGTTGGTCAGGATCCTAGTTAGAGTACCGTCAGACAATGGACCTTTTTATCAACTTTTAATATGCTCAGTTGGATCCATTTCTATGTAGGGATCATTTAGGATTTATTGACCGAAGTGGTCATTTGTATATTTTTGTCCTCGCCTAAAAGGCAGGAATGTAAATGACGTGAACCCTATGAAACTATAACTTAATTAATTACCAGAGGGGTCTTACAGTTGAGTAGACCCGGAGATGTAGCTCTCTAGGGGTGAACTCCGAGATCATTCCTGTGTTATGTGATGTTTTTGTCTCTCATGTTTCATGGAAAGTGCTAGCAATGTATGGATGATAATTGGATAGAATATGTAAGAGGGTTAGATGAGAATTATCGTAATGCATGTATGTAGTCATCTTTTAAATGCAATAAATGGACCATGAAGGAATGTAATCAATTTCAGTTAATGATGATACAATTAAGTATGCATGAAAGAACTCATTAGTTATGATGAAATTATAGTACATTTTGGAACAAGATGCATGGCATGTGTTAATGTAAACTTGAATGCAACGAATGTTCTAAAATTTATTGGATGAACTCGTCATATCACCTAAATTGTAATTCTAATGGATGAACTTCATGTTGTTATCTACATTCTAATCTTAATAAATGAACTTCATCATAATAGCTATTATTGAACTAAAATGGGTGAACTCATTTAGTTATTTATATTTTAATCTTAATAAATAATCTTCATCTTATTAACTATATTTTAACTATAATGGATGAATTCATATGTTATCTATGCTTTAACTTCAAAGGGGAAGATATCCTCATGTTAGCCTCATCTTCAACCATAATAGATGAACACTTCCTAATTTCTATAATGTTGATTCACTGAACAAATTATACCCATGTTTCAAGTAATAACATGTAATTAAGATATCCTGCTTAATTGGATCAAATGTCGCGAGTTGAGTTAGGTGTTAAGTTACGTAATCATGTTGGGAAACCCCTTAGGTTTGTTTAGTCTTCCGCTATGTTATCTAAGCATTAGATAACTCCAATGTATCTTAATGTTATGTTTTATAAAAAAATATATATTTACACTCCATTTGAGTGTTTTAACTTTATCCCTTCGGGGTTTTCTGGTGGGGCATTACATGGTGTCCGAGGTGTTGATAGTTGTCTTCTGATTCCATTTACTTCACAGAATGTATTAAATTCCTTAGATGTAAATTCTCCTCCTTGATCTGATCTTAGACATTTTATTTTCTTACCGGTTTCATTTTCTACCATTGCTTTGAACAGTTTGAACTTTCCAAGTGCTTCTAATTTTTCTCTGAGAAAAGTAACCCAACACATTCTAGAATAGTCATCAATGATTAGCATGAAATATCTATCACCTTGTAAGCTTTTAGTTCTATCTGGACCACATAAATCAATATGAATTAAATCAAGAGCATTATTGGATTTGTCTAGAATACTTTTGAAACTAGCTCTAACTTGTTTTCCAAATTGACATTCCTTACATACTGTATTGTGAGGTTTGACAATTTTAGGTAAATCTCTAACTGCCTTAATAGTGATGATTTTCACCATGCAAGGAAAGTTTACATGACAGAGTCTCTTATGCCATAGCCAACTTTCATCAATATGTGCAATTAAGCATGTCTTTTCACTATTATTCAAATGAAAGATACTACCTCTAGTCTGATTACCGGTTGCAATTTCCAAACCAGTTCTATTCATGATTTTGCATTTTCTATTTTTGAATTGTAACTGAAATCCTTTCTCAACTAATTGACCAACACTCAAAAGATTATGCTTTAATCCTTCAACATAGTAAACATTGCTAGTGTTATGCTTACCATCAAGAGATATTATACCCTTACCTTTGATCAAACAAGCTTTGTCATATCCAAATCTCACTAAGCCTCCATTGTATTCTTGAAAGTTCAAGAATTTACCTTTGTCTCCTGCCATATGATGTGAGCATCCTGAATCAATGATCCACTCATCCTTTACTTCAACTTTAGCTGCCAAGGCCTGTTCTACCGGTTGACCAGTAGGTGTTGGTTGATCTTTTGTTATAGCAACAAAAACCCATCCATTATCTGCCGGATCCTCATCAGAATCATCAGTCACTCCTTCATCAACAATGTAACAAGATTTGTCTTTATTCTTCTTAAATCTATATCTCTGATATTCAGGGTTAGGCTTGTATGTTCTTCTAGCTTCTTCTCTTAGTCTAGCATGTCTATCAGAGCATCTTGAAGCCATATGGCCAATCTTATTGAAGTTAAAACATTTAAAGGGTTCTTTACCTTCATACTTACTTCCAACTGGACCTTTAGGCATTTTCCTTGCAAATAGTGCTTCAAGTTCTTCAAGTTCTTCATTTTCTTTCCTGCTCTCTTCAAGTTCTCTTGCATAAAAGGCTTTCCAATCAGATTTGTCAAATGATGGAGTAGATGATGTTGATGCTTTAAAGGCTAAATCTGTCTTTATATTAGCAATAGGACCAAATTCTTCAATTTCAAAAGCTGAAAGTTTCCCAATCAATGTATCCCTAGTTACTGATGTATTAGGAATTGTTCTTAACTCATTTATAGTAGTGACTTTCATTTTATATGCCAGTGGCAATCCTCTTAAAACTTTTGAGACAATTTCATCCTCACTTAAAGTTCCTCCACAACATTTAATACCCAAAACAATCTCATTTACTCTTTCCATAAAAGAAGAAATCCTTTCATCTTCTTCCATTTTCAGATGTTCATACTTGATCCGGAAGCTTTCAAGTTTTGCAATTTTGACTATGGAATCTCCTTCATTCAGTGTTTCCAAATGATCCCAAATAGCTTTAGCAGTAGACCTATCTGATAGTCCCATGATTTGTTGATCAGATAATGCACTCAAAAGTGCTTCTCTTGCTTTGCAATCATTTTCCTCATCTTTAGTCAAGTTGGGTGGATTGGGCTGACTCTGAGTAGGAGTAGTATAACCATTCTTTGTAACATCCTAGATATCCTTTCCAATGCAATTTAAATGTGTCTCCATTCTGATCTTCCATATGCCATAGTTGGTTCCATCAAGTTTAGGACTGTCCTTCCTAAGACATTGGATCTCCTCAAGCTGTTAAACTTCTACAAAAGAGAACTAATCTCTAATATGAATTGTTAGGTCCCGAAGACAACTGAGAGGGGGGGGGGTGAATCAATTGTCTAATAAATTCAAACCAAAAACAACTTAACCAACTTAATGCTTAATACCGGTAAACCAGTCTCATATGCCAGTAGATAGTTTTAACAGTTAATTGCAATACCGGTAAGGATTAATGCATGAAACAAAAAGACAAAGTCATCCACAACACAAAACACCAATATTTGTACGTGGAAACCCTGTAAGGGGAAAAACCATGATGGGAAACCTTACCCACAATCAGATGATACTACTGCAGATAGTAAGTATATACAAATGGGGTCTACACATGCAGAAAGGCCAAGCACCTAGAGCTCACTGCTCAATCACAAAATGGGAGTCACATTGACTACAGTTGGATGGTTAAATCCAATAAGAATGTACTGCTCAAAATAGCATCTTCATATGCTGGATTCAATACTGGTGTAGTTCTGATTGTCTTCTCAAAAACCCTCCTTCAATCTTCAAATGATGTCTATGTGTATAGCTCTTTTTATTCTCACATATACCTTCACACAATCCTTTTTCGCATTCCACATTCAATCTTACAAATAAGATCTTGCATTTATACCATAACCTAGGACCAATTTTAGTAGGTTGGCTCTAGAAGATATTATAATAAAATTAATTTACATATCAATTAATACCTGATGCAATAAACGATTCAATATGTTGGATTAATGCATTTATAACAATAATAAGTCATCTCCATAGCGTGTCATGCTGATCTAGAAAAGATAAACCTATCGGTGTAACCTGGACCTATTTGCCGGTAACAACAAATATGCAAATGCTAATATACCAATAAACAAAACTCCAAGACAAAGTGTCCACATGATGTCTTCGACATAACCAAGTGTTTTCCATATCATTCCAAGTGTCGGTGATCATTATATCTTACCGGTGTACCAGATACCGGTGACTGTGCATAAGTCACTTGCTTGCCGGTGAATGTTGTTGATACTCCAAAATGCCAGAGTTGATAAGTGTTTAGTAGGTGTTGACATCAATGACAAAACCATACCAAAATACCAACAAGGGGGAGTGTAGGGTAGTGAAAAATCTAATATTCATCTCAGGGGAAGTTTTGAATTTTGAGTTTTTGAGTTTGGCAACATATACATATATTGGTAATGATTCTGACACCCATTTTTTGCTAAGTGTTGCAATCAATACCAAAGGGGGAGATTGTTGGCAAGAGACACTGCAAAACTAGTAAGGTGTTGTCATTGATGGAAACATGTCATTTCTCCCATCCATATTGCATGATTTGGTCATACCGGAAGTCAGATTGGTGATTTTCTTAAGTCTAGAATGCCTTGATCAGAGCAATTGATAGTCTTTAGTGTTTTGGTTTGAATTTCTTTTGAGGCTAATATTTTGTTTTGTGGATCTAAAGGGAGGTAGATATATGTTTGGACTACCCTTATTCTAGAGTTTTGGTCTTTGGTGGTGATTGGTGTGCATGTACAAGTTTTTTGAGTACTAGGTTTTTGGTCTTCCAATGAGTATCAAGTTGACTTGTGTAGTAGATCATTATGAGGAATCGATGGAGTATTTTTGGTGATTGGTTGATGTAGGAGCATCCCCAGTTCTTGGCAATCTTGCATCAACCAAAAAATATTTCTTTTCTATTTGTTTTCTATTTTGCAGTTTCAACATTTCTTTATGCATTTTCTGGCATTAGCTCACCTGATCTTGCAAAGCTAGGTTTTTCTTGAGGACATGATCATCTTCCTTGTCCCTAAACCGTGGGGAATTTGGATCATTTTCTGGCAAGTTATCAATTCTAGATTCTAAGACAGTTTTCTAGCACCATAATTGCTTAGACCTATTTGCATTAGTGAGTCTACCAGATTCTTTCCATAACTTGTGGAGTCCAGTTTGTTGATTCCAATGTTCCTTGGCATGTGGCCGACCTTCCCTTTGATTTGCATTTCATACTTTGAATTTTCTAGAGGAATCTCTTTGGTGGAGGCCGACCTATTGGTTTTACATGTTCGATCTTGTTATTTGGCATTTGATCCCTTTTGGGCCAACCAGATCCCATTGGATTGTATAAATCATTGTAATTGAGCATTAGAAATCAAGGAGATAGAACAAAGAGATAGATCTTAAGACTTAGAGGTATGAAGTTGACCAATTCTATAATTGAGCATGTATGTAGTAGGCCAATGAGCTGAATCTTGTAATCTAGATGTTATTGGTTATCCGTAATCAATTTTCATGATCTAATTTATTCAGTTCTGCATTGCCTCCATCATATCCTCTTGTTTCTATTATGTTTACTCTTGTTGCTCGGTCTAGATTGATCTCTTTGAGGTTCCTCCTAACCAGTGGCTACACCAATTAGTATTAGAGTGAGATATCATTCTGAAGATTGCGTTGTCCTGAGGATCTTGTTGTGGGGTGGCAAACTGTGGATCTGACCTGCCCTTGCAGAGGCCTAGTGTAAAGATGGTGTGAAGAGGAAATAGGAATGGTGGATCACATGGGAATGCAGACCCTGCTGTGATGGAAATGTTGAGAGTGTTGGCAATTTGGAGGAATTTATTATGTGTTGCATTGATATTTTTTCATTGATGGAAACACTAGTTGTTTTGGTTGTTTACCAGTTTCTGGTTGGTTCCAATAGAGTGGTTGGTTTATGATATTGATCTAGTATGCTCCGGTATGCTTTAGTTTGTGGAATTGGTATGGATCTATCATTCATGCTATTCAAATGTGTATAATGATCAGTTGGTTCAAGATTTGATGACTCAGGAGCTATCATTTGTTCTAGTAAGCCATTTGGTCATCGGTAAGGGTTTTATCAACAGAGATTTGTTGAAGATATTTTGATGCACATGATAAGTGGTGTTGGTATGGCTTCTAGATGGCTTTCAAGATGTTGTTGGTTATCTTGTTCATGTTCTAGTTCATCGGGGGTGTTGGATTTGGTTTATGATGACCTATTTTGGGTCCGGTGTTATCTAGGTTATGGAGTGGTTTATGTAACGTGTTGGAGGATGTTTCTGATGCATTACCAGTGAGATTTAAGGATTGTTTTACATTATTTTCAGCCTAAGCTAACTTGGTTGATCATTGGATTGCGGGTTTATATTATGAACTTATTGTATTATCTTTTTGGTGGTCGACCTAATTATTTAGGCCCTGGGTTGGTATAAATATGATGTAAGATCTCTTTGTAGATCATGGGTATATGGTATGTGGGTTATAGGTTTATTTGTGTGTGAATAATGTTGTAATCATATTCAAAAGGTTTTGTCGATCATAGTTGATTGAATTGGGTTTGTAAGAGAGGTTTTAGGCCTCTAGAATTGAGCTTAACTCAAACTGTACTTAGGCATAGGAGATGTTATCTTTGCAATTCACTCTTCTTTCTAGATTGTAGTCCAATGTTTTGTAGTCAGTGAGGCTCGTCTTTGTGATGACCAGTGCTCTCTAGGATATTGGGCTTCCTACATGTGTAGACCCTGTTACAAGGTAGGGTTGTCGTTGCACCAAAAGATCAACCTATCAATGCCCAATACAACCACTAGACTTATAGAATCCATAGGAGACTGTTAAACCATGTCGCGAATCTCCGCGAGGGACGTTGGCCCACTACCAACAATCCTCCTCCCAGCATCACTCACTATGGCCTACGTGATTTGAACCTGTGACCAAGCTCTGATACCAATTGTTAGGACCCGAAGGCAACTAAGAGGGGGGGGGGTGAATTAGTTGTCTATTAATTTCAACCCAAATATAACTTAATCAAACTTGATACATAATACTGGTAAACCAAAATTGATGTCGGTTAATAGATTAACAGTTAATATTAATACTGGTGAAACTTAATGCATGAAACAGAAACAGAAACAACATCCACAACACATAACATAGAGATTTGTATGTGGAAACCCTGTAAGGGGAAAAACCATAGTGGGAAACCTTACCCACAATAAAATGATACTACTATAGATAGTATTAGTGTACAAATGGGGTCTGCACATGCAGAAAGGCCAACCACCTAGAGCTCACTACTCAATCACAAGATGGGAGTCACACTGACAAAATTTGGATGATTAAATCCAATGATAATGTACTACTCAAAGTAGCATCTCCAATACTAGATTTAGTACCAGTTAAGCACTGATAATCACCTTCAAACCTTCCTTGAACCTTCTCTATGGTCTTGTCATATGATCTTTAATATTAGCACATACCATGTTACAATACCATAACCTTACATACCATATCTTTACATCTCATAATTGAGATCTTACATGTATACTAAAACCTAAGACCAAATGTGTAGGTCGGCTCACTAAGGATATTACAATTAAATCATTTACAAATAAGTCAATATGTGATGCATCATGTCGGCTCAATGTAATTACAACAATACTAATTGATTAAATCATCTCCATAACGTGTCGTGCTGATCTGGAATAGATAATGCATGTTGGTCCATAACCTAGATCAATTTGTCGGTAACAAGTAACAACAAATATGTCAACCTAATTAGACCAATAACTAGAATACCAAAACCAAGTGTCCAAATCATGTCTTTGACATAAACAAGTGATCTCCAGATGATAACAAGTCATCCTCAGTGCCGGTGAACAATATAACCTGTCGGTGAACCAAATACCGGTGACTGTGCATAAGTCACTGAACTTGTCCGTGAACATAACCAAGGATCTCCAGAAGGATAAGTGTTGATAAGTCTTGACATCAATGACAAAACCAATGCAACACATCCATAATACCAATAGGACCATCATATTGTAATCACATACTTACTGCAAAAGTATTATCTGACTGTGGGTAGGCTTCCCACCATGGTTTTTCCCTTTACTAGGTTTTCCACGTACAAATCTTGGTGTCATGTGTTATGGATGGATGGTAAATATTCTACAATTTATGCTTATGTTTAATTTCTATATTTGTTATTTTTGTATCTGGTTTATGCATTCCAGTATTAATTTTATGTGTTCTGGTAATAAGGTTTTGAATGCTTAAAGTTATGTAATCCAGTGACAATTGATTCACGCCCCCTCTTAGTTGCCCTCTGGTTGTTTGAGTTGTCTAGAAATTGGTATCAGAGCTTGGTCCTCTCTAAAAAAGCTTAACCTCTTGAGGAAGATCCTATGGAATATATTAGTTCAAGTTCATCAAGTACATCTACAACTATTTTCCGAAGAGAAATTCCTAGGCTTGATCGAACAAATTACAAGGTTTGGAAGATTCAAATGGAGACTCATCTGAGATGTCTTGGAAAGGAAATTTAGGCTATCAATGGGAATGGTGTTACATAATTTAATCCAGCATCCATAAATCCTCCTCTGGCAAGTTTGGATAAAGAGCTTGAGAATGATTATAGAGCTAGAGAAGCCCATTTGTGTACACTTTCTGATCAGCAAATAATGGGACTAACTGACAAATCAATTGCAAAGGCTATATGGGACAAATTGGAGACTCTGAATGAAGGTGACCCTACTATTAAAATTTCTAAACTTGATGGTTACCGGGTGAGGTATGAAAACCTGAAGATGGAAGAAGATGAAAGGATTACTGCTTTTATGGAGAGAGTTAATGAGATTGTTATGGCAATCCAATGTTGTGGTGGATCTCTGAGCAAAGATGAAATAGTTTCTAAAGTACTGAGAGCTTTGCCACCAGCTTATAAGATGAAGGCTACTACAATTAATTAGTTCAGAACTATGGCAAACACCTCTATTAATAGGGATACCTTGGTTGGGAAGTGGAAGTTATCTGCTTTTGAACTTGAGGAATTTGGACCTTATGGAGCTGTGAATTATGAACCTTCTTTTCATGCATCTACATCTTCTATCAGCAAGAGTGATTGGAAAGATTTATATGCAAAGGAACTAGAGGATATGAAGAAAGAAGATGAAGAGTTCAAGAGCAACTTGAAGCCTTATTTGCTAGAAGAGTACCTAAAGGACCGACAGGAAGTGTATACACCTAAAAATGGTCTGAAGATAGTTAATTGAATAAGCAATTATTTAATTAATCCTCCTTCCCAATTTAATTGAATTCATTAAACAATTTGATTAAATTCTTCCACTCATCTACTTATTAATAAATCTAAGGATTTATTTAATAGGTTCATTTTAATCCCCTTTGATTAATTAATTCAAATTAATTAATCCTCCCCCCCATCTTCAATCATTTCTTCTAATCTTCTAATTAATTAAAACAAATCAATTTATGAGTTGTTGAAAATTAATTAGTCTTTTCCTATTATTTGAATTTTTAAATTTAAATTACCCACATGCCTCCTAACTTCTAACCACCTAACCTAACCACTTCTAAACCTAACCCATTCCATCTAACCCTGGGTTTAATTAAACCTATCTTAGCTTGCACATCCTAACCTCCTATGGTGTGGATACTCTTCCCTTGAGACACCTGGCATTCTTGGGCCACATGTCCCCTTTCCTTAGACACTTTCCCTTTCATGAGAAAAGCTTCTTGACACTTGTCACCATAGAGATGGCAAATGTTCCCTTTCTACCAACCTCTTTTCCAAGCTCCTCCAATTTCATCATTGATATCTTCAGACTCAATCTTGACCGTTGATTCCTGCCACCTCACCCTTGGCCTTGGAAATCCTATAAATGTCCCCCATTTTGGAGCAATAATCATCCCATCTCATTTGCATCTTATGCATTGTTACTATAGGCATAATATCTCTTAGCATATCATTTGAGCATTGTTATTATAGGCAATTGCATCTTAGATCTAGCTTAATTTGATCATTTTCTAGCATAATTGTTGAATCATGTAGCTTAATCATTCTCTTTTCTAGCTTAATTGCATTATTATCAATTTCAAATCCTCCATCTAGGTGTAGTCAAGTCACTGGAATTTGCTTATCTAGATTTGAGAGCAAATCCACACTCCCATCTCTTAGGAGGTGATAGATCGCTTTGCCATGGTTTTATCTTTCTTTGTTTTCAATTTTTTAACCATGCGTGTAATGATCTATTGAGTGTTTTGTGTTGCAGCTGTAGGTATCACACTTCACAGGCACGACATTGTGGTGCCCATAGTGGGGCCAAAAATCTGATTTTTGGCCTCTCAAACATCATCAAATCTTCATTTCTGGTCGGGTTGGAATTAGAATCTTGTACGAGTTACTTTTCTGGCTCGTACGAGCTCTTTTGTGAACTGAAACGACAATCCATCCTGACTCATATGTGCTTCTGATTTGTCGTACGAGCCTGTTTCTACACTCGTACAATCTCGGAAAGATTCTCGTATGAATAGGTAATTCGTGTCGTACGATATTCTGCTTCTGTGTTTTTAAAATAGACTGCATTTTTGGGGTTTCATGCTTTGATTTGATTATTACTAATGCTAAAACTGGTCTGTTTGTGAGTTCTTCGACAGCCTAATTGGTTTTTGTAGGATGATTGTCGAAGATTATGCTTGTCAAAGACTCATTGCAAAAAAACACATCATGATTACTAATGCATCTATTTTGCAGGTTGCCTAAAAGAATTCAACTAAACTTTATGCATTTTCTTAAATCTTTCTAGGCACACTTGATTTTTCTAATGGAAATGAACAATCATGTTTTTTGTTTTTTGATGATAGGCGAGTATGCTCTCACCTTTCTTAGGTGATCAAAAAGATAGACTCATCCTTTGCTTTCATTAGTGCATTTCTTTAGCGGGCCTACCCTCCCAAGGAGCTAATAACTCTTAGCCATTAAGGTTGGTGAGAGGGGAATGACCTAAGTGGGAATGGCTAAGGCCAAGCAATCCAATCTACTATAAAATAAATGTGATTTGATGAAAATCAAGTCAACGAAAGTGCTCAGGATAGCTCTCCTCTATACCTTTGGGTATATCAAACCTTGGTTTTCAAGGCTGGGAGACCTCTTAATTGAGCATTATACCCCGACGCACCAAATGGATCCCTTACTAGTTCCGGTTAAATAGAAGCTACCCGATTCACCTCTGAAAGGGTGATAATCTTTGTGCAAGAGAGATAGTAACTCTCCCAAGACACTTCCCATATCATGCCCCCATTAGCATTTGGAGTCGGATAATATGGCGTTGAGAATCCATTGCGTGAGACTCAATGGTTATATTCTGATTAGCTATTGTGTGTGTACCTAAGCTTGCAATCAAAGGTTTTATCTCTTAGCCAACTTCCTTATGTAGCATAATGTGCATGAAGGTCACTAATCATATTGTTTGTTTGATGTGTATTCATCCCTTAAATAGAAAAGAAAATATTCAAAACTGGAAAACATAAGCAAAACATCAAACTTCACTAATCAAAATTCTACCAAAAAAGCATATTTTTCTCTATTCGGTTCTCTATCGTACGATGTATCTACTTTGTCGTATGATCCAGTTGAAATTGTCATACAAGCCTGTAAGCATAAAATCTTTTGTCGTATGGCTTATTAAGTTGTGTTGTACGAGGCCTTTTGTTTATCATTTGGCTTAGGGGGAATTGTCGTACAAGCTTGTGCTTTGTCATATGAGATTTCTGATTTGTCGTATGGGCCTGTATGTATTGTCGTCTGAAGCTGCTTAAACTATCATATGAATTTTGTCTCTGTTGGTCAAGAACTGTCTTCTTTCATATCTTTTTCAGGTCTGTCATATTTGCAGTGATCATAAGCACCTGTTATCTATCATTTTATGCTTGGATTGTCTTCTTGGTTCTCTTGGTCAAGTTATCATCTATCAAATAGGATTTTAAAGCTAAACACCTCAAGATTTTCAAGTACTCACCCTCAAGAAGTTCAAGATCGAAACATCTCAAAGTGCATCATCAACCTAATTGATAAACTGATCACCCAAAACATAGTTTCTCATCAGGATCTATCATCCTTTATCACGAAACTACAATGCTTGGTCAGAATAATCTTGTCCCACATCATAGGATATATCATTCCTACTGGACTTGATTTTTATCAAATCATCACTATTGCACTCCAAAACCGAAGATCGAAAAACTTGCAAACTTTTAAATACTTGAATCATCTTTTCATGTCACATTGCTCTATCACATTTACATTGACAATTGACCACTTATCAAAACAACTTTTGGATAATCAAATTCCGACACAATATCTAACACACATATATGCCCATTTTAACTAGAGCGCAGAGACATAAGATCGCAATGTTAGGCCCAATATGGAAAGCTAATGTACTGAGAGGGGAGAGGTGAATCAGTACTTCAAATCCTTTTAACAACAATATCTTTACTATAATGCATAAACCAAAAACTCCTGCAACATAACATAAAGCTAAAACAAATAAATAACAATCATACATGATTCACTCCATAACACATATATTTTGGTTACACAGAAACTCTTGGTTAGAGAGAAAAACTGTGGTGGGGATGGCACCCACAACTTCACTACTGCAATAATAAAGAGTGCTCAGTTAGAGATACATGTTTAGCTATTTCTGATAGCTTACCCTGTTAGGAGTATCAAGATCTATTAGATCTACCTTGCTAAAGGATTTTACAACACTTAAACTAAATGTCGTACCTAGTTAGAGGCTTTACAATTTATAGACTTGGTTAGAGTCTTTTACCTTGTTAAAGGTTTCTCTTACAACTTCAAAATATTTCAATAAAATCTTTACAAATATCTGCAACTTTACATCTGGAATGTTATAGCAGATTCTATGTGCTCAAAATAAGATTACCTTGCTTATAGCATACCTCGGTAACCCATAAAGTAACTCGGTAAACCCTTCTGTTTACTCTATTCTTTGACTGTTCTCTAAAATCCTTCTTGGTGACCTCTGTGTCTCTGTAACAGTCATAACACTTAGTGCTTTCTCATGTATCACACATGTCTTGTTTCATACACCTCTGTATATCTCTGTGTGTCACATTTTATCCTTAATCCATGTTGTATAAATAGATCTCTTATGTCGATGATCTGATTCATTGCTTTGATCTTACAAACATGATTTATCGAATGAATAACTATACAAAATATTTCATTGGATAAATGACCTCAAAATCATACACAATCTTTAAGTGCAGTTTCCAATGTGATAACGGTTCTATGTTCCTCGATCTTGTAACACATTTTCCCATGTGTGTCTAGGTTCAATGAATCTGGTAACACGTTTCACTCGATTTATATCAACTCGGTGCATCATTATTTCTTCTCGGTAGACATGGAATGATACTCGGTAGACAACTCAGTGCATACTGGGCTCTGTGAATACTTTCTTCTATAACCGACTATTTTGTTCATATCGACTGAATATTTTGGTAGTAGTAACCAACTAGAGTATATAGAATGACTTTGGATGTAAAACTAATGACAACTTAATAAGTAGTAACAATCTCCCCTTTTGACATTAGTTGAGATGTTTGACAAAACTACTTTCAAAGTCATAACTCAAAAATCTATATACTTACAAAATTTGACTAAACAAACAATATATACATTAGTCAATGAAATAGTATATTCAGATATACTCCCCTTATCAATATACTGTACAAAATTCTAATTTTGCATGCTCGGTGATCAATGTTCTGTGATAATTGCTCGGTTCACTGCTTTGTCAAAATTGACTATGTATTTGAATACTCTATTTTGCTTGGTATATACTCCCCTTGTATACTACACTCCTTTTGTTTGATACTTTGATGCTTTGATACTATATCACTCCCCCTTTTTGACAAACATCAAAATTTAGTTATTATTCGGTGGTGGCAACTGGTCAAAAATGGATTTGTACTTTGTTCGGGCATCGGTGAGAGCGACAGAGAGGGCATCCTTAACATTGTCCATGAGTGAATTCTAAGTTGTAATGTCAGCTAACAGTGAAATGAGTCCATCTAATGTGCTTCCCTCTTGTTGAGTGGATATGGATGTAGCCTTATTGATCTATTCTTGGACAGATGAAAGATGAGGAAGGAATAATGTCTGTAGTGTTATTATGTCCATCCTTATCTTGTGTTCTTCATTCTTTAGTTCTAATTGTTGAGCCATGAGTTGTTGTAGTTTGATATAAAAATTCTGAATGGAATTACGCTCAGTGGTCAACTTATTAGAGAGATTGGTGATCTCTTTCTCAATCACTTCAGTTTTATTCTTGATATCTTTAATAAATAAAGAGAATGTACAAATTTTTTGAAATAAATAAAGAATGTGCTTGAGTTGAGGGGTCAACTCAGCAATAAATTTGACAAGTTTAACTTTGCCAATGGCAATAGCTTTCTATACTTCTTCAATCATTTTTACAGTGAGCTCCTTGTCCTTTAATTTGCTCAAATATTCTGATGCATCTACTCCAGATGTCTCTATCTTGGTTAGGAGTTCATCCAATTGTACATGGATGGCTTCATCTGTTGTCACTGTAGCTTCAGGTAGCATGTTGGTTAAGAGTGCTTTCACCTTCTAACGTACTTTATTTTTCTTTTGAATAACCATTTGCTTCTCTTGTTCAGCTTTGGCTTTGCATAGTTCACCAAAATCAATGAGTGCTTGCCCCTTTAATTTGGATATATCAACATTGGGCAACACTATTGGTTTTGACAAATCTACTTTAAAACTATGCTTTTTCATCTTCTTTTCTTTACCTTTCACCGATTGAACTAAGACAATGGCTTGTGAGGCTTGATGACCCTCGGTAGGTTGGTCGGTTGCAACATTTTTAGTGCTAGAAGGTCCTTGTGAGGTCTATTCTTGAGAAGTACCTTCTCCTGTTGTAGAATTGTGACCTTCGGTGCCTTGTTCTATATCCTAAGGGGCCTCAGTTGAGATGGGTTGATTGACTAGAGGATAGGGCTGAACTTGTTCCAAAACTGACTCACTAGATACAAGTTGGGCATAAGCATTCCCTTCTATCATTTCCTATTCAGGTGCCTCTGTATCCATGATATCTTCATCTACTTGTATGGTGTCAGCAGGGTCTTGCTCGGTGACATCAGGATCTTGCTCAATGACATCAACTATTTCAACTTCATCTTGCTCACCGGCATCCTTGATTCTAAAGATTTCCTGCCATTTTTCCTTGGTCTCTTTCTCTACTTCCAGATAAAGTCCATTCATTTAAAGCTTTTTGCTTGACTAGGAAGTTTTTGTGGTAGTTTGTCAGATTTTCTTTGATTTCATCTACCGACATGTCTGGAAAGAGATGTACCAGACTTCTTTCTCTAATCTTTTTTTCTGAGTCCATTGTATATTTCCACTTGTTATCAATATGCACATACAATTCTTTTGGAAGAGAATTAGATACTTCCAATGGGACCAATCGGAATTTCAGAAGTGTGTAGATGACAACTTCTTCTATTTGTCTCTTTTCGGCATCATTTCTGGATTCATACTTAACATATCTGAATGATCTAAATCCACCATATTGCTTCAAATTAGCACAAAAATTTTCAACACTATGTACATTTACCTTCTTGCTCTTGACAATCTGAAATTTGCTTGCATCTTCAGATTCGGTGTCACTAGACTCTTTTGCCAAAATGAGTCTCCGAGTAGATTTATTATAAGTTTTTGTTGCCTTGGGTGTGGCAACACTCT
This sequence comes from Cryptomeria japonica, assembly GCF_030272615.1. Classification (NCBI taxonomy): domain Eukaryota; kingdom Viridiplantae; phylum Streptophyta; class Pinopsida; order Cupressales; family Cupressaceae; genus Cryptomeria; species Cryptomeria japonica. The sequence continues at coordinate 439,486,883 of NC_081413.1, read as the reverse complement.
TTTTTTTCTTACTCGGTGATGCTGCAGATGCTCGTGTGTTAGGTCGCTTTGCTAGAGGAGTCGGTGAGGCCTTTTATGTATCCTGTTTCTTTCTTTTCAGCCCTTTTCCCTTAGGCAATTCGGTGCACAGTGTTATAGCTACCTCTTGGGCTTCAGATTCCTCTTTGGTAATTGCTATAGTGCCTTTGACAGGTGTGGAGGAAGAATCTTCTCCAAATTTCTCCGTTAATGCCTTTATCATCTTTGTTGCCTTCCTTGTAGCTTTGGGTACTACAATGCTCATTTTTACTTTTTCCTTCACTTCTTCATATGTTCCATACCTCAACTCGGTAGCATGCCTTGGTAATGTAAGAAATGCATCAATTTTCTATTGTGTGATTTCAAAATCAATCTCGTAACCTATAGGTGGCAAAGATTGAGTTCTTGGTTCCACAACATTCACATAACAGTAATCAGTGTCCACTTCAAAACATATGTCATCTTTGTATTTCTCCACTAGACTGGGTGGAATCCGGTACCTGTTGTGCATCCTTTCCTGAAACTTGTTGAAATAATCATCCATAATATCATTAAAATTATCACCTAGCTTCTTGATGAAGTCATTGATCTAATGGGTGATTGGTCGGTGTAACTCCCAAACAACTTTACCGACTGATGGAAAGAATTTTTCAAAATAGAAAAACATGCATATTAACAGTGATCCAAACTTTAGTGTATTGGCCGAATTGTTCTTCTTTGGCTTCCTTATGGTGTTTGGATTCTCAAATAGGTTTTTCAGCAACACCTCACATAAATTAATTTTCATGCCTTTCTTCACAATTTAATATGCTAAGTCTACTGCTACATAGGGTACACTATTTTCCCTTGCTGATTGGAAGAAATAGTAACCTATTACTCTAATGGCAAACTTTAGTTCTGCATCAGTGATATTGTTCAATTTCAGTCCTCTGCAATTTGATTCTACTCCAGTTAAACTAATCAATTCCTTTTGTGATATCATTTTTGGAGCTCGGGCATGATCATAAATAGGGTAACCAGTGATCAAATGAATGATCTCCTTGGTGATCTTAAACGGTTGCTCTTCTAGCCACATGAAGTCATCATGAACTTTGTTTAGAACAAACTTGACCCACTGGGGTTTGAATATAGGGGGATAGGTTAGGGCTTCAGTCAATCCCTTGATCTTAATGTGCTCATACTTGCTATCCATTTTACCATCGGTGCATAATTCATCATATGTGTCTTTGATTTCAACGTGACCTAGTTCTTCAGCTCGACATTTGGTGAAGAATCTCACATCCTCGACTAATAAAACTCTATCTGGGATGAGTGAAAATGCGGTTTTGTCATCCGGTTTAGATGCAATTTTGGGAGTTAAAGAGTATTTTAGTGAGGGATTTTCGGTGTTCTCAACAACAACGGGATTCTGGATCTTAGGTGCCATTGCAGATTTCAGATAAGAATTAACAAAAGATCCTTAGGGTTTGAAGATTTTCAAACAGCAGACGCTGCACACTTAGCAGATAATAACAACTTGATATGATTGGTAAACCAGCTTAACAATGCGTTGAGATTGATGTAAATACCTTGAATTTTCCTTTGGAGGTGGTTTGATTGCCTTTGATTTGCTTTGCTCTCCTTTCTTGAAAACTTGGTGAGTGAAAAATGACCGCATAAATTCTTTAAGTACATAATATACCTTATCAGGCTCCGTGCAGGTTAGGTCAAAAAAATGCACTCGGTTCCACTAAACTTTCTTTCCTTTTTGCGCTTTAACTGAGTAACCAGACTTCCTTCATTTACCAACTTGACAAGCTTCCTGTATTCACCGACTTGACGGTCTTCCTATATAGTGCTCCAAAAGACTTTGATAGAATTTCAAACTTACGAATACATCTTAGCTATGCAGATTTTGAATTAAGTACATAACAAAATAGGAACTGTTAAGATTGGACCTTTGAGAGAATGCAGTCCCTTCATACCTTTACCGATTAATTTGGAATAGGTGCACCTAACTCGGTAGGTAAGATGCTTTCTTCATTTGACACAATTTTCTTCCTTTTCCAAATCATCTGTAATTTTTCTTTTATTTCTTCAGTGTCTCCTCTAGGTTGATCTCTGCAATCTCTAGCCAAGTGTCCAACTTTGTGACAATGAAAACATGCCATACCAGGATTTCTCTATGATCTTCGGTTGTTCATTCCAAATCTTATAAAGCAATTGGAACTTATATGTCCATATCTTCTACAACATTCACACCATATCCTTGTATTGTAATCTCATGGTATTGCAAAATATTGTCAGTAAGGATTTGTGTGAATTCGGTAACCTCCAATATTTGCTCGATGTGCAGACCACATGTAGTTCTTTTGCTTAAGCCAACACTTCTTGGTACTATGTCCATATCTATTGTAGTTTTTACAAAACCCTTTGAATTTTGCCTTATGATAATTGTTAACAGACTTTGTCCTACATTGGTTAAATGTGTCACCATATTAATTGCAATTGTAACAATAACCATTAGACTTAGTGACATTCAGTTTCTTACCTTTTCTAATTTGGCACATGTTAGTAGTATGACCTTGATTTCCACAATAGTTGCAAATAGGCTTCTTTCTTTTGATGTGCTTCTTGTTTCCAGCTTGCTTTGATGATTCTCCTCTTTCAGTTGTATGAATTCCCTTCTCGGTAGAGTCTTTTCCTTTGTAACCGAGTCCTGCTTCTTTATTGGGTCTTCTTGTGTTCAGCTGCTCATTCAACATCTTTGATGCTTCATAGTTCTTCTTTAGTGTTTCCTTGGATTTCTTTTCTATTTCAAGTTCATTGATCAACCTTGATATTTCAAGTTTCAATGCTTCATTCTCATCATCTTTCAGATTTGCTTCATGATGTGCATAACCTAATTGATCTGATAGATTTTATTGAATCCCAGTCAACCTTATGATTTCATCATTCTTTTCAGATACTAATGCTTCAAGCTATTATTTTTTTCTTTCTAGATCTCTTACCTTATCCTCAGATGTCCTCAATGCATCAAGATTCTCATTCATCTATGTGCTGAGATGTTCATGAGTTCTTTTCATTGCTTTTAGCTGATCAGCCAGTGCTTTGTTCTTTTCTTTCAATATTCGAATCATTTCTTCAGTCTGTTCAGATATACTGTTCTCAGATGATGTCTGAATTTGTTCCACTAAATCTTGAGAGTCCTACAAATCATCAAATAATCTTATTCTCACTTTCAATGATGTTTGCATTTGTCTTTACATGTCTGCAATCACTTGATTAGCATGATCCAACTCTTCTTGCAGATACACAATTCTCCGAGATTGTTTATAGCCTTCCATTGATAAGATCTTTCTCTTTAGGTTGTTAAACCTTTTTCCAAGATTCAAGCTCTGATACCAATTGTTAGGCCCAATATGGAAAGCTAATGTACTGAGAGGGGAGGGGTGAATTAGTACTTCAAATCCTTTTAACAACAATATCTTTACAGTTATGCATAAACCAAAAACTGCTGCAACATAACATAAAGCTAAAACAAATAAATAAAAATAATACATTATTCACTCCATAAAACATATATTTTGGTTACGCAGAAACTCTTGGTTAGAGAGAAAAACTGAGGTGGGGATGGCACCCACAACTTCACTACTGCAATAATAAAGAGTGCTCGGTTAGAGCTACATGTTTAGCTATTTATGACAGCTTACCCTGTTAGGAGTATCAAGATCTGTTAGATCTACCTTGCTAAAGGATTTTACAACACTTAAACTAAATGTCGTACCTGGTTAGGGGCTTTGAAATTTATAGACATGGTTAGAGTCTTTTACCCTATTAAAGGTTTCTCTTACAACTTCAAAATATTTCAATAAAATCTTTACAAATATCTGCAACATTACATCTGGAATGTTATAGCAGACTCTATGTGCTCAAAATAAGATTACCTTGCTTATAGCATACCTCGGTAACCCATAAAGTAACTCGGTAAACCCTTTTGTTTACTCTGTTCTTTGACTATTCTCTAAAATCCTTCTCGGTGACCTCTGTGTCTCTGTAACAATCATAACACTTAGTGCTTTCTCATGTATCACACATGTCTTTCTTCATACACCTCTATATATCTCTGTCTATCATATTTTATCCTTAATCCATGCTGTATAAATAGATCTCTTATGTCGGTGATTTGATTCATTGCTTCAATCTTACAAACATGATTTATCGAATGAATAACTATACAAAATATTTCATTGGATAAATGACCTCAAAATCATACACAATCTTTAAGTGCAATTTCCAATGTGATAACGGTTCTATGTTCCTCGATCTTGTAACACGTTTTCCCATGTGTGTCTAGGTTCAATGAATCTGGTAACACGTTTCACTTGGTGTATATCAACTTGGTGTATCATTATCTCTGCTTGGTAGATATGGAATGATACTCAGTAGACAGCTCGGTGCATACTGGGCTCTGTGAATACTTTCTTCTATAACCGACTGTTCTGTTCATACCAACTAAATATTTCGATAGTAGTAACTGACTAGAGTATATAGAATGACTTTGGATTTAAAACTAATGACAACTTGATAAGTAGTAACATGCAAGGACGAAAACATAAACATTTGCAATAGCTAAAAAATCATATCAACATGACATACCAAATCAAAACACAAGAAGAAAACATGACAAACCAACATATCAGAGAAATCAAACAAGTCCAAAATCAAAATCTAACTATGTCAAAATATCACAAGGATTCAAATACATCTCCGAAGAAAGGTGGTTCTTTTATGCAACTCTTAAAGATATCCCTAAAGGATTTGGCTGAGAAAGATCAAAATCATGCACCTATGTCTAGCAATGGCTCATCCCTCCATAAGAAAATTGACTCTCCAATGGGATCTATTCCTACACCTCTTGAAAGCTTACAAGAACCTTCCATAGCATCATCACCAAAGAATACATCCAAAGATGAAGTTCCCCAAGGGATATCCATAATACCCATCAAGCCTATTTTAGAGGATCCTATTCAAAGCTCATCTCCTTCATATCCAAGCATTGATTCCTTGCAACATCACCATAATGCTCCCTTGCAAATCAAAGTCATCATTCATAGAATGCTCGTTAAACATGTCCTAATAGATGGGGGAGATGGCTTAAACATTTTCTCTGAGTCTTGTTCGTGCTCTAGGTTATTCAGAAGATGCAGTTGATCCCCTAAAAAGATCACATTCAAAGCCTATGATGAAGAAGACAATTCCTCTAAAGGAATTGTGATATTACCCCTCAGAGTGGGACCTTTACAGAAAGACACAACATGCCAAGTTTTAGACTTGGACTTACCATACAACATACTCTTGGGAAGACCCTGGATATAGGACATACAAGCTGTTACATCAACATGTCATTAGTGCCTAAAATTTCCCTACAATGGGCAGGAAATCACAATATCAGCAGACTCAAATCCATTGCAGTGTTGTAGTAATCTGAAATCAGCTCAAGAGGTCATAGTTTCACATAACAGAGAGGCAGCATCTTCAAGCACACAATCCAAGAAACAATCATTTGCATCAATTTTGTCAAACATGGAAAAGCAAATGCAACTTAGAGATCGACGGAACGAAGAATATTTGCTATCATGGAAAAACAAATAAGAGCAACTTGAAATTGAAAGGGAAGAAGAAGATGTAGGAGTCGATATAGTTGACACGTATGCAGGACAAATGTTAGGAACTAGCCCAATCAAATAAGAATCACATTCGGCTGACATGGACTTAACTAAGGATGATCAAGAGATACTTGTGCGAGGTCATTTTGATGAGAGTACCATTCTAGACATGGAAATACATATTGAAAGCTCTGACATCTCTATCATGACCCCTAATATCTTTGACATAATTCAACATGAGGATCCTTTATCCTTAATCCCTCCTGAACGTATGGACTGGGAAAATGAGGGACATAGTGCCATTGATACCTTTCTAAATGACCATGCCATATTTGTATATCTTAATGCAATCGAACCCGTAACAACTCTCACCAGGAATTTCAGCAACGCATCTTCCTGTCAAGTGGGTACCGAATCACCTATTCACAAAAGTAAAAATAAAGAAAAAATATCAGGTCTAATGCTTAGAACCATTTACTGGCAACATTAGACCATGAAAAGTAAAAATAAAGGACGCATCTAACGGTGAAAACCTCCTCGAGGCATCGAAGGATGGGAAATTTGATACCTTACCTAAATTTTATCAAGAGAAGTTATCCATCCTAATAGAACCAACAGAGGTAGTTATCATTGGCACAACTGATCTACATCCAGCAATTCCTCTATTAGAACTAGCAAGGTAAAATTATTTGGAACCCTTCAAAAGATGGCAAATCCTTTTTACCTGGTCATATATAGACATTCCAAGGTTCGATCCATATCTTACAATACATCACCCAAATATCAGTCCAGGAGCAAGCATCAATAATGGAACACAACATGGATCAGTAGCAGGCATTCTATTCATCACACCACAAGGTCATACAATTCCAAAAGTATACAAATTAAGCTTTCCATGCACCAACAATATAGCAGAATATGAAGCTTTGGTTACAGGTATCAAAATGGCTATAGAATGGAACATTACATAACTTCAAGTCTTTGTAGACTCTCAACTCATCATCAATTAAATCAATGACGATTATCAAAAAAAGAATGAAAAATTAATGCCTTATAAAAGGATGGTTGATGATATCAAGAAATACTTTGTAAAAATGACTTTTTAGTAGATTCCAAGAAATGACAACAAAGCAGTAGATGCCATGCGTACACTTTCTTCTCTCCTTCAGACATAGGAAAATCAACAACATTATGAATTCCTGGTAGAAGAGTTGTTTTACCCTACTCATAATTGTCATGATTCCCAAACTATCTATCACCTTGTGGGGCATGATTCCTCCCGTTATGGCAAAACTTACACATACCTGAAAGATAACACCTTACCTCCCGACTTATCAAAAAATCAAAAGAGAAACTTTATTTGTCAATCCTCCCATTTTACTCTTGTTGCGAATACCTTGTTTAAACGAGGTCTAGACAGTACTCTTTTAAGATGTCTCAAACAAGAATAATCTAAGAAGGCCTTACATGAAGTCCATAACGGTATTTGTGGCACTCATTCAAGTGGTCTTGCCCTTTCGAAAAAACTCATACGCTTGGGCTATTATTGGTTGACTATGGAACACGATTCTTTTTAGATAGCTAGAACATGCAAACAATGTCAAATCCATGGGAATTTGATTCATGCACCAGCACAAGGACTTCATGTTTTGGCACCATCTTGGCCTTTCTACCAATGGGGTCTTGATCTAGTAGGAAAGATAAATCCTTCTTCATCTAATGGTCACAAATTCATCCTTCTAGCTACAAAATATTTCACAAAATGGATTGAGGTAGTACCTCTCACAAATATCATAGGAAAACAAATTGTTGCATTTATCTTGACTTACATCATCTGTCGCTATGGAATACTAATGACCATTATCATTGATAATGGGCGACCATTCAAGAATCAAGATGTACAAGACCTATGTGAGAAATTCAAGATCCAACACAGATTCTCCACTCCCTACTATCCATGGGGGAATGGGCAAGTAGAAGCATCAAACAAAACTATTTTAAAAATCCTCAAAAAGACAGTGAATGATGATGGAAGAGATTGGCATATTCAATTAAACCTAGCTTTATGGGCCTATCATACCAGTATCCGCACACCAACAAGTGCCACACATTTCTCTCTTGTTTATGGATCAGAAGAAATACTACCAATAGAAGTAGAGATACCTTCTCTACGAGTATCATTAAAAGGTTTCATCCTAGATGAAGAACAATGAGTATCTAGATTACAAGAGTTAGAATTAATCCATGAACGAAGAAAAAATGCCTTTGATCATTTAAAGGTATATCAACAAAGAATGTGTCGAAGTTATAATCACAGGGTCAAACTGCGAGTCTTTCAAGTTGGGGAACTAGTACTAAAAGAAAATCCACACTGTCATGCCCATAATTTAGGGCAAGAACGAGATAAAAAAAAAAATTTAAATCACAACTTAAAACATTAAATTGACAAATATAAAATGCTATAACATGTTTTGGCTTAACTATGTGTGAGTTATCACTAACCACTAACTCAAGTAAACAAAATATTATTTAAATTTAAATGTGTATTACTAAAATATATATATTATCTTAACTCATCAATTTAGCCCAATAGATTAAATTAAATCCAAAAATCTAAATTGATAGACAAGGGTAATATTAATTTCCAATTGTCATAAATAGCTTTTAGAGAATAATTAAATTTAGTCCTAGCACATAGTACTTAATGTCTCAAATTTATTTTAGACAATAATTAAAATGTGACTAACTAATCGTCGAAGGGGGGGTTAATTAAACTAAATCTCATAATGAATATTTTCCTATAAAGCTTCATCTCCTATACCTATATCTAGGTGGCTAAATTTTAATCCCTATAGATAAATAATTTTCAATAGAAATTAAATTTCCTAAAAGATTGACTTCATGAATACTTAATTAAAAACATTACATTTTTCTTCTTTAAATAGATCCATATGTTTATCACAAACATAAATTTATAAACACTAAGAATAAATTTTTAATCTAACTTTGTCTTATTCTCTTATATTGTCAAACTCCATATATATATAATATTTACGTCATATTTCTAAATTCTTCAAGCAAACCCTAACTAGAAATGAATATTATAAAATACCTCTTATTTTATTTTTATTTTTTTACTTATTCCTTATACTACTCTAGCCCTACCCGAGCTATGGTTTATATATATATTTTTTGTTTCATTTAGGGTATTTTGCAGGGGGTGGAGGTTATGGTGGCAGGTGTTTTGGGTGAGTTGCACCTCTCATTGTGGGTTACCATAGTGGCAGCGACCACTGTGGTCGCCCACAGTGGCGGGCCTTGGGTCGTTCACTGTGGACGACCGCAGTGGTGGTCCTTGGGCCGTCCATAGTGCACGCCCACATTGGCGCCGACCAAGGCTGCCTCCTGTGCCATGCATAGTGTTCGGCCCCTGCCGCCCACCGTGCAGTGCATAGTGGTTCAGCCCGAGCCTGACCCTCTCAAAGTTTTTTTTTATTATTATTATTATTCTTTTTCCAAAAAAATGCTTAGATTTTGAATATATATATATATATATATATATATATATATATATATATATATGATGATGATGATAAATGATATATAAGTATTTTTTTTTTTGAACAGAAAGAAAATGAATTAATTTAATCTTAAATAAATGAATATGAATCTATTTATATATATATTCTAACTTCATATTAAATTTAGAGCTCTCTTGAAAATCTATATTGTTATTCTGTATATAAGAAACCAATTTTAACAGATAAATCAAAGGATTTTAGATTTAAATAAATGTACATACATCTTTTTAATTTAAGCCAAGCAGCTGAAAATTTGAATAAGATAGTTTGTTGATTTCTCAGATTTACTTTCTGCAAGTAATTTAAATTGATAGAAGTATATAAATTTAAAACGCATCTATTTAGAACTAGAAATTATTTATTTTCAAATAACCTGTTTAACTCTAGATTTTATTTTTTGCATCTAAACAAATGACAATATTTGAATAAACTCTAACAGCAAGTTTATTTATCTAGAAGTTGTTAAAATAAAACTATACAGATGGTTATTTTAACTTTAGACTTTATTTTCTGTAAATAAAAATAAAATCACAAATAAAATAAATTCACAGATTTAAATAAAATAACTTTTACATTTCCATGTATAGATCTAAATGCTTTTATTTTCAGCCTCTTGCATGCATGTAAAACTAATTCATTTCTTTTCTAATATTTTGTTTTAAATGCATAGAAGGAATAATTAAATCACTTTCTTTTCAAGATATCCTAAAACACAACAATGTTATTTTTATTTTTTTTAAATGTAGAAACTAAAAACCAGAGTTTTTCTATAGCATAAATAAATACTACATATCTCTAAAACATATTCCCAAGTCTTTATTGTCACTTTACAAATAGGTCTCTCATTTCAAATAAATGAGGTCTTTCAAAGAATATTAATTACATTTACATCATTTTTCTGCAACAAATACTCCAGCCATATCTACATGTCCTATTCCTTTCTTCCAACAACCTGCATTAAATCAAGAGCTATGACCATGGAGTGCTCACCTCCTAGCCTAGGCTAACTTGTAGCCACCCCCAAGCTTGGAGAACCAAACCCTAGACAGGTAACACACATGCAGACACTAATAAATAGGGGCAAACAACCACAATCACATTCCCAACCAAGACTGCACTGCACCACACATTGTGATGTCTTTTCAAGGGTGGTAGTGGACCAAGTACCCTGAGGAGACTGCAAGTATGGTAAAACATATAGCCACCTCATGGCAAACCAAATACATCATAAGTATAACAACCCCACATTCCTTATGCCCCCCAAGGCATTCATGTCTTATTCCCCTCCTTATGACCCCCAATGCATAAACGAGCCATGCAACAAGGGTCACATAAAATCCTTTGTGATCACTCTCATAATGAGAGCCTCTCACTTGAGGGCTGTCACTTTTATCACCCATAAGACCATCCTCTCTCCCAAGAGTAGGAGGCCTTGATTACTCCCAAAGCACATAAAATGCCATACAAAAGTAAAACATAAAACACAATAATTTTTCCAAGGGAAAACATGCAAGAAAACTAGACTTTTTACACAAGATATTCTTTCAATATAACATTCAATTTGAAAACACATTACAAATAAGGTGAAACCAACCTTCAACTTCCCAAGGGTATGCTAGTTTTATTGAGGATGAGTAGCCCAATTCCACAAGTCTTTCCTTTCTACACTTAGCCAAATCCTTAATTCAAAATCTATCTTTTTCCTTTCAAAATTCCTTGTCTCCAAAAATGCAAAGTGGGTGATTACCTACAAAATCTCTCATTCTTGCTTAAGAAGACCCTAGTGAGAGTTCTCACAAGTTTCTAAAACTAAAAAGGAAAGGTAGGAGAAAAATGGGAAAGGGATCTCACATCCCAAAAGGAAAGTTTACAACTTAGATGATCCTTCTAATTTCAATTTTCGCACAACTTAGAAAAGTCACTTTTTAGGGTGTTAAAAAAGTCACATCAGAGTTGGTACATGCCTAAAATTACTCCTAACCCTTAGGTATCCCTTATGGGCTTTAGAAAACCCTATTAAACTACCCCTAGGTGTCCATTTAACCCTTCTTAAACCCATCTAAAGTTAATTTTCGGGTCAAACTTAAGTTGACCATCCCAAAGATTCTTTACCCAAGGCATTTATGGAATCATATTAAATTAATTAAAAAGGCTATAGTTAAACAACTCCCTCCAAGAGACAAATTTAAAAACTCAAACATAAATCAAAACATGTGTTAAGTGACACAAAGAAAATACTTTTACAAAATTATACATGAAATCTTCTCTGGTTGGATTTACACAAATAAACAAAATTCAATTTAACATTCATGCAACAATCACTTTCACAACTAAAATATGATACAAACAGGGCATTGTCTCTCTAAATAGACAAACCCTGGTTTTACGAACGCACATAGGTCTAGGTTTGGTTCTCCATAATGTTTCCATGGTCACATGGATAATTTTCCTGCGCATGTCAATTACACATTAGTACATCCAAATATCCTCATAAAATATTAGACACATGAATAAGAATACACATCAAACACTCTGCATACAATTGACATTAACAAATCAATATCTTATGTATCCCAATTTACCCATATAAACCATTATCATAATTCCCATAATTTCATTCACTTATTAGATACGCATCATATTTCCAACATCATAATAAAGTTCTGCAATTGTAGATATAGCTGACATACATTAGTTCAAGATTATCCAATCAATGGATCTTTTAGAATTTCAAATTCATATCACATCAAAATGTACACCACAAGGTGAAATAACTCTATAACTTGGTTCAATTACTTTTCTCACCAATCTATCCGTCTAACATAGCCCATTCTATTGAATTATATAGCATTTATTAATAGGGTTAATTATGGTCAACTAAATTAATCAAAGCTTGGTTTGGGGAGGGCCTTACATCCTCCTCCCTTAGAGTTTGACTTACTCCTGGAAGTCGCATGAGTAGAATTGCGAAGTAGGGACATAACATTTCCCACAATTTCAATAAGTTGCTCAAAATCTTATCTTGCCTACAAGAAAGGTGAATTACCAAAATCAATTTATTATTGTAATTAATTTACTATCTTCACAAGGTTAAATTATTTATTACATTTCCCTTTGATCTTAGGTAGGTGTTTTACAATGTTCTATCTTTCAACAATCTTACATTAATGCGCCATCCAAACTATATCATTAACACACATCAACTCCCACAATCAGGGTTACACATATTGAATTTCTAGGAGTCCTACTTTGCTTAGGATTTGTTTAAAAGCATGTTTATCCTACTGTATTCTCGTCCATGCATGTTTCTTAAGAAAATTGACATCACACTTATCCACAACGAATCTACTTACTCCACATCAAGGCACCTCATTAGGGTGTTAATAAACTATTTGCTAAACCATCCTAGGTGCATAATTTCTTCCAACTTTCTTAGGTGACAAGGCAAAATCAAATTTAGGTTCTTCAATTTCGCCCTTATATAGGGTAGTTTTCTACCACTAGGATTTAAAATGTTTTTATATTTCTAGGCTCCAAGGTTTAAGTTTCATAGGGTACATTATTTGCAATTCCCAAACATTAAGGTACATAACAATCCCCTTCCAAGGGAGTGATGGAAATTATTAAAACTTATTTTAGATATCATCCACGCAATCATCTTCATACACATGCTAAGTTTACCAGCCGACAATCATTACTTTCCCAATTCATTAGGTCTAGATCACACTATTGTTATAAATCTTTCTCTTTCAGATTACTCGCAATTAATTTTATTTAGGAGGATTTTCCTTTCTTTATCTTGATTTGATAAAATATATTCTTTGTTAATCCTTTGTGCCTAATTTCACTCCTTGCAGTATCCTCCCTTGACACACTATCAGCGGTTCAATGAACCTGATAGATATTACACAAAACACATCACTAGGGCTAGTTATATTAACCATCAAAATGACCACTTGACTCTTTACAAGATCAAAAATATAAGTTACTTCTGACAAGTCCAATAAAAAGAAGAAAAATGTCGGCAATTGAAAGATACCAAAACTGGAAACATGGCAAGTGCCATAGCTCAAAATAAAAAGAAACATAAATTTAGTGGTCCTCTCTTCATAAATAAAAAAATATATAAAAGAAAGTACTATCCCCTAGGTCACAATACACTTTTCAAAGAAAGTTGAAAAATATAGATGAATCAAAACTTGAACAAGATGACCATACTAGTCATACCCTAGGGAGTAACAGCAACACATCACCCAAGATCACATGTCCTGAGTGTGTTAGGAAGTGATTGTTAGACTCTTAAGGTTCTTAGATCCTTTATAATCCTTTATTGATTTATGAAATAAATTCTTATACACAAGAGATCGCATCCATTTTTTTTTTGTCTTTTTGTTTTTTGTTTTTTAGAAATTATGTTCCATTTTAACCTTCACGTGCTTACTATTTCCAGCAACACTTTCCAATATAATCCACTATCTATTTAGGGTTATTAACATCCTTAATTATATTCTAACCGGTGATTGCACTAACTCTACCATTCTCTGTCCATTCCTCTTGCACTAATTTTTTTTTGAACACTAAATTATACGCAATCTATGCTTAATTTAGAGGTTAAAGTTTAACAAGCTAATTCAATGAAATGTTAGGTCTCGATAAAACTCCTAGGCAATAGGATTAAGAAAATTACTAACATAACAAATACGATAACTCCTATTATCGAGTGGATGGAATAAATTTTATAAGGGCAATAATAATTACACTCAAAAGTCCCTTTCATTACAGTTGCGTTTAATAGCACTTAATTAGATCATCTTCTACTAAATAGACATTTATATAGTTACTTGGTTCATTATCAATTATTTAATAAATATCCAGTTTCATCCATACTGTTATTACATTCCTCCTTAATAACTTAATTTAATATGGCTTCTATTAATTATCTTAATATGCTACACCTTGATTCAATGTTACGTGGTAGCTCAAGCATTAACACTTTCATGTCTTACACACCCAGTTGATAATTCGGTACAAAATTGACACTTGTTTACTTAGAACCACATAGGATTTGTATAATGTAATCATATAATTTTACTAGGGACATCATTTTTTTTCTTAGCACCTTATGTGAGCTCCTTATATTTTCACCTCTAACATTCACTTGCCTTCATTAGGTAGGAGCTTGTTACCAAATTACTAACACTTATGGTTAAGAGTCATCTAGGGTGGAAATATTGTCAAGTAAGATCGATAACGGTTGACAACAATTTCTACCCACATACTTCATGACATATTCCAAACAACTCAGAGAGTGGACTTATCCTCTCCTACTTCACTTATTCAACTATGAATCAAGGGTGTTGGTCACTCGATCCCTTTTAAATAATATTGGTAAAAAGGGAAGTTATCTCGTTCCATATTACTTATTTATATTTACTTATTAGCCAATTCTGGCATAACACAACCTTCGATCTCTTCAATCTAAATAACCCTTCTTACCATCCTAATATATAGTTACCCTATTATGGTATAACATAAGGATGTCCAATGATTACCAATGTCTTAAGACTCCCATCATTTCCAAGTTCTCCCTAAGCTAACCACATAATTCGGCTCCTTATCAATGTTCTCATAAAATATTTTATACTGCCAACTAATTCTCATTAAAACTTTAGTATTATATTATTGTTATGCAATCTTTCCATAAGCCATTCCCATCCGCATGTTGCTTCATCCATACTTAATGTTTTTCGCATACTTTCACACTTGAGTGCCAGAATTTTCAAAGCTTCTTCGATTGTGCTTAGTAGTTAAAACATGTTACATACTATCTTGTACCTAGCGACTAACCATGATTGGGTTGCACTTTTCTCCTTAGTTTTTGAATGAATATTAGTTACTCATTCCTAGATTATGAGATCCTAATTCTTTTACACTCCTTGCACTTCAATGGGGATTTTTTTTTTGTACGATTCCCAAATCAGCTCTACTCTCTCTTTCATTATTTGCTTTCTCCAAGATTATCTTCCCATAAAGGAACTAGTTGAGGCTTTACTTGCTTGTTTCCCCAATTATATAATCATGAATGAACTTAGGGTTTATTGTAAATATGTGTTTTCATCCAAGAAGTTCATGCCTCCTTTCTCCTTATTTAACTCGTCTATAGCATTACTAGGGTTTTCTAATCGAGGAGATTTCCATTCATCATTTTAGTTTCCTATCTTCAGGGTTACCCAACTAGCTTCACTGCATTGCTACAAAAAAATTGTCTAACAAAGGCTCTTAATAATAAATCTAACATGACAACATTCTAGTCATTAGGATAGGTTAATGCTTCTTTATGAGATTTGCAAGAGTACCTCATAACTCTCCTTCATTGTTGTTTCCAATGACGGCCTTGATCTTTTAAACCATCACAATTTCACATAGCTTAAAAAAAAATAACTTGAACTGTCTCGAACTTATTTATCTTGTTTATTGCCTTTATCTTAGGTCTAATTATCTTGCTTGACTTGCCATTGTTATGAACATATCTCGATGGATGGCATTCTTTTAGTTACCATCAGATGTATTTTATTGTAGTATTTAACTCCTCATACTTGATTTGATTAGTGCAATTATTGTGTTTAGGTTCCAATTGAATGGTAACCTCATAAGTACAAAAGATCTAATTTTCGTTATTAAACACTGAAAATACTTCATATAAATAAAAAATTTAAAAATTTTGCAGCCCTTGGGGTTTTTATTATGCCATAAACCTTATGACTAATAAGTTCAAATTTCAGGGCTTTTAATGACCCTTGGAACCCATTGAATTGATATATGTTGATCTATTGATTTACAAGAATTTTCACTAATGTTTCACTTTGTTATTTCACAAGTTTTCCACCTAAGTGTTATAATTCGAGCCATAGTTTGTTTTCAACTAAGTTATGAATGTAGCCCATGTTCACCAGTGTTTGAACCTAGGGCTCTGATACCAAAATGTCATGCCTAGAATTTAGGGCAAGAACGGGATAATTTTATTTTTTTTAAATCACAACTTAAAACATTAAATTGACAAATATAAAATGCTATAACATGTTTTGGCTTAACTATGTGTGAGTTATCCCTAACCACTAACTCAAGTAAGCAAAATATTATTTAAATTTAAATGTGTATTACTAAAATATATATATATTATCTTAACTCATCAATTTAGCCCAATAGATTAAATTAAATCCAAAAATCTAAATTGATAGACAAGGGTAATATTAATTTCCAATAGTCATAAATAGCTTTTAGGGAATAATTAAATTTAGTCCTATCACATAGTACTTAATGTCTCAAATTTATTTTAGACAATAATTAAAATGTGACTAAATAATCATCGAAGGGGGGGTTAATTAAACCAATTCTCATAATGAATATTTTCCTATAAAGCTTCATCTCCTATACCTATCTCTAGGTGGCTAAATTTTAATCCCTATAGATAAATAAATTTCAACAGAAATTAAATTTCCTAAAAGATTGACTTCATGAATACTTAATTAAAAACATTACATTTTTCTTCTTTAAATAGATCTATATGTTTATCACAAACATAAATTTATAAACACTAAGAATAAATTTTTAATCTAACTTTGTCTTATTCTCTTATATTGTCAAACTTCATATATATATATATATATAAAACTATTTATTTTTAATCTTATAATATTTACCTCATATTTCTAAATTCTTCAAGCAAACCCTAACTAGAAATGAATATTATAAAATACCTCTTATTTTACTATTTTTTTTTACTTATTCTTTATACTACCCTAGCCCTACCCGGGCAAGGGTTTTATATTTTTATTTTTGTTTCATTTAGGGTATTTTGCAGGGGCCGATTGGGCAACAATGGCGGCGGCGATCATTTTTCTCTTGCAGGGGGCGGAGGTTATGGTGGCGGGGGTTTTGGGTGAGCTGCACCGCTCACTGTGGGTTACCACAGTGGTGGCGACCACTGCGGTCACCCATAGTGGCAGCCCTCTAGCCGTTCACTATGGACGGCCGCAGTGGCGGCGCCCACTATGGTCGCCCACAATGGCGGTCCTTGGGCCGTCCACTATGGACGCCCACAGTGGCGCCAGCCAAGGCCGCCCACTGTGCCATGCATAGTGTTTGGCCCCCGTCGCCCACTGTGCAGTGCGCAATGGTTCGGCTCGAGTCCGACCCTCTGAAAGTTTTTTTTTTTTTTAATTTATTATTCTTTTTCCAAAAAAATGCTTAGATTTCAAAATATATATATATATATATATATATGTTGATAAATGATATATAAGTATTTTTTTTTTTAACAGAAAGAAAATGAATTCATTTAAACTTAAATAAATAAATATGAATCTATTTATATATATATATATATTCCAAATGCATATTAAATTTAGAGATCTCTTGAAAATCTATATTGTTATTTTGTATATAAGAAAACCATTTTAATAGATAAATCAAAGGGTTTCAAATTTAAATAAATGTACATACATCTTTTTAATTTAAATGCCAAGCAGCTGAAAATTTGAACAATATAGTTTGTTGATTTCTCAGATTTACTTTCTGCAAGTAATTAAAATTGACAGAAGTATATAAATTTAAAACAAATCTATTTAGATCTAGAAATTATTTATTTTCAAATAACCTGTTTAACTCTAGATTTTATTTTCTGCATCTAAACAAATGGCAGTATTTGAATAAACTCTAACAACAACTTTATTTATCTAGAAGTTGTTAAAATAAAACTATACAGATGGTTATTTTAACTTTAGACTTTATTTTCTGTAAATAAAAATAAAATCACAAATAAAATAAATTCACAGATTTAAATAAAATAACTTTTACATTTCCATGTATAGATCTAAATGCTTTTATTTTCAGCCTCCTGCATGCATGCAAAACTAATTCATTTCTTTTCTAATGTTTTGTTTTAAATGCATAGAAGGAATAAATAAATCACTTTCTTTTCAAGATATCCTAAAACACAACAATGTTATTTTTTTTTATTTTTTTTAAATGTAGAAACTAAAAACCAGAGTTTTTCTATAGCATAAATAAATACTACATATCTCTAAAACATATTCCCAAGTCTTTATTGTTACTTTACAAATAGGTCTCTCATTTCAAATAAATGAGGTCTTTCAAAGAATATTAATTACATTTGCATCATTTTTCTGCAGCAAATACTCCAGCCATATCTACATGTCCTATTCCTTTCTTCCAACAACCTGCATTAAATCAAGAGCTATGACCATGAAGTGCTCACATCCCAGCCTAGGCTAATTGGTAGCCACTCCCAAGCTTGGAGAACCAAACCCTAGATAGGTAACACATATGCAAACACAATTAAACAGGGGAAAACAACCACAATCACATTCCGAACCAAGACTGTACTGCACCACACATTGTGATGTGTTTTCAAGGGTGGTAGTGGACCAAGTACCCTGAGGAGACTGCAAGTATGGTAAAACATATAGCCACCTCATGGTAAACCAAATACATCATAAGTATAACAACCCCACATTCCTTATGCCCCCCAAGGCATTCATGCCTTATTCCCCTCCTTATGACCCCCAATGCATAAACGAGCCATGCAACAAGGGTCACATAAAATCCCTTGTGATCACTCTCATAACGAGAGCCTCTCACTCGAGGGCTGTCACTTCTACCACCCACAAGACCATCCTCTCTCCCAAGAGTAGGAGGCCTTGATTACTCCCAAAACACATAAAATGCCATACAAAAGTAAAACATAAAACACAATAATTTTTCCAAGGGAAAACATGCAAGAAAACTAGACTTTTTACATAAGATATTCTTTCAATATAACATTCAATATGAAAACACATTACAAATAAGGTGAAACCAACCTTCAACTGCCCAAGGGTATGCTAGTTTTGTGGAGAATGAGCAGCCCAATTCCACAAGTCTTTCCTTTCTACAGTTAGCCAAATCCTTAATTCAAAATCTATCTTTTTCCTTTCAAAATTCCTTGTCTCCAAAAATGGAGAGTGGGTGATTACCCACAAAATCTCTCATTCTTGCTTAAGAAGACCCTAGTGAGAGTTCTCACAAGTTTCTAAAACTGAAAAGGAAAGGTAGGAGAAAAATGGGAAAGGGATCTCACATCCCAAAAGGAAAGTTTACAACTTAGATGATTCTTTTAATTTCAATTTTCGCACAACTTAGAAAAGTCACTTTTTAGGGTGTCAAAAAGGTCACATCAGAGTTGGTACATGCCTAAAATTACTCCTAATGCTTAGGTATACCTTATGGGCTTTAGAAAACCCTATTAAACTACCCCTAGGTGTGCATTTAACCCTTTTTAAACCCATCTAAAGTTAATTTCTGGGTCAAACTTAAGTTGACCATCCCAAAGATTCTTTACCCAAGGCATTTATGGAATCATATTAAATTAATTGAAAAAGCTATAGTTAAACAACTCCCTCCAAGAGACAAATTTAAAAACTCAAACATAAATCAAAACATGGGTTAAGTGACACAGAAAATACTTTTACAAAATTATACATGAAATCTTGTCTCTGGTTGGATTTACACAAATAAACAAAATTCAATTTAACATTCATGCAACAATCACTTTCGTGAATAAAATACGATACAAACGGGGTATTGTCTCTCCAAATAGACAAACCCTGGTTTTACGAACGCACATAGGTCTAGGTTTGGTTCTCCATAATGTTTCCATGGTCACATGGATAATTTTCTTCTGCATCTCAATTACAGATTAGTTCTTTCAAATATCCTCATAAAATATTAGACACATGAATAAGAATACACATCAAACACTCTGCATACAATTGACATTAACAAATCAATATCTTTTGTATCCCAATTTACCCATATAAGCCATTATCATAATTCTCATAATTTCATTCACTTATTAGATACGCATCATATTTCCAACATCATAATAAAGTTCTACAATTCCAGATATAGCTGACATACATTAGTTCAAGATTATCCAATCAATGGATCTTTTAGAATTTCAAATTCATATCACATCAAAATGTACACCATAAGGTGAAGTAACTCTATAACTTGGTTCAATTACTTTTCTCACCAATCTATCTGTCTAACATAGCCCATTCTATTGAATTATATAGCATTTATTAATAGGGTCAAACATGGTCAACTAAGTTAGTTAAAGCTTGGTTTGGGGAGGGCCTTACACACGCAACCAGGCAGATTAGAAAAAGAAAGGAAAGTTTGAACCAAACTGGTTAGGTCCGTTTGTGGTCACAATAGTATTTGGATCAAGAGCATATCAGCTATCAATATAGGACGAAGATCAGCTCAACGAACCCATCAATAGCATGGATCTAAAGAAATTTTGTCTGAAAAAACAAAAAAAAAAAAAGTTAAAAAAATAAAAAATAAAAAACAGTGAAAAAGTTAAAAAAAAGAAGTGAAAAAGAAGAAAATCCCCGCCCAAAAAAAATCAAATACGAGAAAAAGTGCAATAAAAACAGATGGTGAAAACCTAGCAAATAGGCGCTATCTGTTTGCTCTTCCATTTATTAGTTCATGCATCTTTTTGCTTGCATTCATTTTCCATCGGCATTGTCCATATCCATCATGAAGCATTTGTACATATGCAGGCATCCCGAGTGGCTTCTCGTCATGTATTGGATCATTGAGTATATCATAAAGGCTTTGTTTCTAGGCTTGGGGCAAAATCCTACACCTAGTTGGGGGCTAAATTCTTGATCATTTTGAGCTTAATCAAACAGGTAGAACAACAGTTAAACAACCCTTATCAAGTGAAAACTGTGACACATCCAACGTTGAACACGAGATCAAATTATCAACCATCAAACTATCACAAAGTCAGTCTAAACGCATGGATGATATCTTTTGGATAATGATTTAACATGATTGTTCAACTTTTCTATATTGATTTTCGCTATCATGATTTCTGAGTGACTCTGATATTTTTCTTGTCCATTGTCTGTAAATTAATCATCAATATGTGAAAATTTGTCTCGAGACATGATCATCAGAGTATCATTGAAGACATTTCCGATTTGTGTATTAAAATGGTTAATACTGCTTGTTTTACGCAAGAAACACTCAGGTCATCTTGGTTCAATTATACCTCGATGCTTGTGCTAACTTGCCATATCAAAAGCCAGGAAAGTAGTACTCAGGCCATCATGGTTTAATTATACCATCGATGTTTGCACTCACTTCCCACATTTCAAAATCTCAATGATGACAAAAACGCAATAATTTAGTGACTAGTCCGATCGTAGCTTTGCATTTAAGCTTGCATTTCATTCTTGTATGGGATCCTGCATGCTTATTTTATCCAAGGTTAAATCTATCGTAGGAATCATCAAGGTATCATCACAAGTGTATATGCAATCAGACTGATGACTCATATCTCTCCAGATATTGTCGACCCAGCGAAAATCTTATGCTACCCTCTCAACAGAACCAACATCAGCATATCCGAATCTTCCTGCAACTTGATATCAACAAACTGTCAGTTCTTTATCTAATCAACCTTATCAATTATATCAATCAATCAAATTTAATTGATTCTATTATGTCTTATACAGGATGTATCTTTCCTGAAACTAGATGTTCTGATCATGTCTTATACAGGATATATCATTTCTGAAACCAGACGCTTTGATCATCTTTGTCTTATATAGGAGGTGTCATTCCTAAAACTAGACTGAATCACGATTTTATCAACATAACCAATCAAGCTTTATTAATAATAAAGAACCACATGACCATGATTGTAGAACTCGCATTTTCATCCAGCATAGTTGCAGAAATCAAATCATATCTAATGGGGATATCAATTTCACAAAAATTCACAAAACTCCATAGGTCAATTTTCTCAATTGATCTTCCGAGGGGGCATCATCATACTGCAATCTATCAATCAATAGATGGGGCATCCTATTGAACCAATATCATCATCAAAATGAGATTATTCTTTGAATCAATGCGTCATCACACCTCGCTTCAAAGAGGGGCAAAATGTAGACACCTAAAAAAGTCTAAAGATAGTTAATTGAATAAGCAATTATTTAATTAATCCTCCTTCCCAATTTAATTGAATTCATTAAACAATTTGATTAAATTCTTCCACTCATCTACTTATTAATAAATCTAAGGATTTATTTAATAGGTTCATTTCAATAATCCCCTTTGATTAATTAATTCAAATTAATTAATCCTCCCCCCATCTTCAATCATTTCTTCAAATCTTGTAAATAATTAAAACAAATCATTTTATGAGTTGTTGAAAGTTAATTAGTCTTTTCCTATTGTTTGAATTTTTAAATTCAAATTACCCACATGCCTCCTAACTTCTAACCACCTAACCTAACCACTTCTAAACCTAACCCATTCCATCTAACCCTGGGTTTAATTAAACCTATCTTATCTTGCACATCCTAACCTCCTTATCCTAACCTCCTATGGTGTGATACTCTTCCCTTGAGACACATGGCATTCTTACGCCACATGTCCCCTTTCCTTAGACACTTTCCCTCTCATGAGAAAAGCTTCTTGACACTTGTCACCATAGAGATGGCAAATGTTCCCTTTCCACCAACCTCTTTTCCAAGCTCCTCCAATTTCACCATTGATATCTTCAGACTCAATCTTGACCCTTGATTCCTGCCACCTCACCCCTGGCCTTGGAAATCCTATAAATATCCCCCATTTTGGAGAAATAATCATCCCATCTCATTTGCATCTTATGCATTGTTACTATAGGCATAATATCTCTTAACATATCATTTGAGCATTGTTATTATAGGCAATTGCATCTTAGATCTAGCTTAATTTGATCATTTTCGAGCATATTTGTTGAATCATGTAGCTTAATCATTCTCTTTTCTAGATTAATTGCATCATTATCAATTTCAAATCCTCCATATAGGTGTAGTCAAGTAACTGGAATCTACTTATCCAGATTTGAGAGAAAATCCACACTCGCATCTCTTAGGAGGCGATAGATCGCTTTGCCATGGTTTTATCTTTCTTTGTTTTAAATTTCCTAACCATGCTTGTAATGATTTATTGAGTGTTTTGTGTTGCAGCTGTAGGTATCACACTTCACAGGCATGATGGGAATTAAGTATGAAGGAAAATCACCTTTTAAATGTATTGCATGTAATAAGATAGGTCATTTTGCACCTAGATGTCCTGAAAGGAATTCAAGATTTGAAGAAAGACCTAGAAGATCTTTTAGGCCTAACCATGATTATCAGAACAAGCATAAGTATAGGAAAAACAAAGACAAATCATGCTACTATGTGGATGAGGAAGGTGTGACTAATTTTGATGATGAACTGACACAAGATTCAACTAGTGGATCCAACAATGGAAAAGAATGGGTATTTTTGGCTATCAAGGAAGATGATCTGATACCTGAAGAGAAGACCCTTGCTGCTAAAATGGAAGACAAGGATGAATGGGTAATTGACAGTGGATGTTCACATCATATGACAAGAGATAAAATGAAGTTCTTATCTATGCAAGAATTTGATGGCAGTCTAGTTAGATTTGGAGATAACAAAGCATGCATGATCAAGGGAAGAGGACCAATATCATTGGACGATAAGCATAACACTAATAATGTTTATTATGCTGAAGGTTTAAGGCATAATATTTTTAGTGTAGGATAGTTGGTGGATAAGGGATTTCAATTATAGTTCAAGGATGAAAAATGCAAGATTGTCAACAGATCTGGATTGAAAATTGCAAACGGTACACAGATTAAAGGTAATATCTTTCATTTGAACTTCAGTGAGAAGACATGTTTGATTGAAAAAATTGATGAGAGTTGGCTATGGCATAAGAGGGTGTGTCATGTGAATTTTGATTGCATTGTGAAGATCAGTTCTACTAAGGCAGTTAGAGATATAGCTAAGATTGTAAAGCCCTATAATCCGATATGTAAGGGATGTCAAATGGGAAAGCAAGTCAGAAATTCTTTTAAGAGTATACAAGACAAATCTAACGATGATCTTGATCTTATTCATAATGATTTGTGTGGTCCTGCTAGAGTAAGAAGTTTTCAGGGTGATAGATATTTCATACTAATCAATGATGATTATTCTAGAATGATGTGGGTTACTTTTCTAAGGGAGAATTCTAAAGGATTTGAAAATTTAAAAATATTTAAAGCTAAAGTGGAGATAGAGACAATATTGAAAATTAAATGTTTAAGGTCAGATCAGGGTGGAGAATTTACATCCAATGAATTTAACGGCTATTGTGAGAAGAATGGGATAAGGAGACAGTTTTCTGCACCTCGAACACCTCAACAGAATGGAGTTGTGGAAAGGAAGAACAAAACTATCTTGGATGTAGCTAGAACTATGATGATGGAAGCTAATCTGTCTCATATCTACTGGAGAGAAGCTATAAGCATGGTAGTATACACATTCAACAGTGTTCATATCAAAGGAGATACTGGTAAGACACCTTATGAGTTATGGTTTGGTCATACACTGATAGTTAAGTATTCAAAATCTTTGGTAGTAAATGCTATATCAAAAGAGATGATTCCATTGGAAAGTTTGATCCTAGATGTGATGAAGGAAAATTTCTTGGTTATTCTAATGAAAGAAAAGCATATAGATGTTATAAAAATGATTGCAGAGAATTGTGGAGAGCACAAAAGTTAAAGTGGATGAGAATAACAAAAGTCAAATAAGAACCTATGAGAGAGAACCGGTAGTGGAAATGATCATAATTGAACCAGTAGCACCTACAGTGGAAAAAAATGTTGAACAAGTAACTTTAGCAGTATCGGAAAATTCAACAGTGACTGAAGATCATGACAGAGGAACGGAAAATCAAAAGACTCCTAGGTATGTAAGGTTGAATCATTTAGAAGATCAGATCATTGGAGATAAAAGAAAAGGAGTGATGACAAGAATAATGTTGGCAGCTGACGAGGTATGTTTTATTTCGCAAGTTGAATCGACATCAATAATTGAAGCTTGTAAAGATAAAAATTGAATGAAAGATATGGAAGAAGAAATAGATCAAATAGAAAAGAATAACACATGGACTTTAGTTCCCCGACCTAAAAATAAGAATGTTATTGGAACTAAATGGGTTCTTAGGAATAAATTGAATGAGGATGGACAAGTTGTGAGGAATAAATCTAGATTGGTTTGTAAAGGATATTCTCAGAAGGAAGGAATTGATTATGGTGAAACCTTTGCACCGGTAGCTAGGATTGAAGTTGTGAGATTATTTCTTGCTTATGTTGCACATAAGAACTACAAGGTTTATCAGATGGATATGAAGTGTGATTTTTTGAATGGAGATCTTGAAGAGGAATTTTATATTGAGGAACCTGATGGATTTTCACTTTCAGATGACAAAAATTGTTGGTATTATGGATGTGTTGCATTGGTTTTGTCATTGATGCCAACACTTGTCAACACTTATCAGCACTGAAGATCTTTGGTTATGTTCATTGACATGTTCAGTAACTTATGCATAGTCATTAGTATTTGGTTCACCGACAGGTTATATTGTTCACTGGTATAGAGGATGTCTTGTTGTCATCTGGAGATCACTTGGTTATATCAAAGACATGGTTTGGACACTTGGTTTTGGTGATTTAGTTATTGGTCTAATTGGGTTTGCATATTTGCTGTTACTGGCAAATTGGTCTAGGTTATGGACTGCAAGCATTATCTAGTCTAGATCACCATGACACGTTATAGAGATAATTTATTGATTGGTTATTATTGTAAAAGCATAAAGCCGACATGATGCATCACATATTGATTCATTTGTAATTGATTTAATTGTAATATTCTTAGTGAGCCGACCTACACATTTGGTCTTAGGTTTTGGTATATATGTAAGATCTCATTTGTGAGATTATGTAGAGAGGTGAAAAAGGATTGTAATAAGGTATATGTGAATATAAGAAGAGCTATACATGCAGACATCATTTGAAGATTCAAGGAAGGTATGAAGAAGACAATCAAAGATTAATCGGTACTGAATCCAGCATATGAAGATGTTATTTTGTGCAGTATATTATCATTGGATTTAACCATCTAATTGTAGTCAGTGTGACTCTCATTTTGTGATTGAGCAGTGAGCTCTAGGCAGTTGGCCTTTCTGCATGTGCAGACCCCATTTGTACACACATACTATGTGTAGTAGTATCATCTGATTGTGGGTAAGGTTTCCCACCGTGGTTTTTCCCCTTATAGGGTTTCCACGTATAAATATATGTGTTATGTGTTGTGGATGTTATTTGTCTTTCTATTTCATTACACTTTATCGGTACTATTGTTAATTGTTAAACTATCAACCGACATTAAGTTTGGTTTACCGGTATTATGCATTAAGTTTGATTAAGTTATATTTGGTTGAAATTTATAGACAAATGATTCACCCCTCCCGCCTCTCAATTTCCTCTGGGTCCTAACAAAATCATGGTTTGCAGATTAAAAAAAGATTTATATGGATTAAAACAAGCACCTAGAGCTTGGTATGCAATACTAGATGAATATCTTTTGAAGCTTAATTTCACTAAAGGTAATGCTGACAATAATTTATATTATAAGATCACTGATGATGACATTGTTGGCATTTGCATTAAGATTGCATTAATGATATGTTATGTTGTCATTCATGTCAATTAAACCAGTAATGGTAGGAAGAGCTTTGAGGGAGATGTTGTAAACCGGTATGTTAGTTTTTGAGTTGAACAGATAAACTGATGTATAAGGTTAAACCCTTTTCTATGCAATGTAACTGGTAAACCCTACCAGTTGTTTTTTGTTAAACCCTAACTGATCAAGTTTGTTGGTTTAAGATGTAATGATGAGCGGTAATGATGGTGACAAATGTGATCATTGTATGAGGATTAGTTTAGATTGTTTTTGGCACGTTTGTTCATTTGTTTGATTGTCTAGGGAATGAGAAAAGGGGATTGCATCTAATGCATAGAGTGTGATGAGTTACAAGTCCGATGAAGTGGTGATCATAGAGCAGTTGGAATTATCTTGTAGAATGTGTATAGATTGCTATGTAAATCCAACGGTCACACTTGAACCAGTCTTTTTGTAATCTCTATGAGAAAATTAGGTTTTTGTTGTGTTACTGACCTAATTGATTTGTATTTAAGGTCGATGAAGTTGTTTGTAAAGTTGTTGGCAAAGTGTTGGCTGAAATCAGTTGAGTGTGTGGTTGCCTAACTAGAGAATGGATCTGCAATTTGAGTAAAAGCAGATTGAAGCTTAAAAGGATCTGATAAAGAAAATGTAGTGCTATTCAGACAGATCAAGAAAACTTGTTGTTATCTAACAATTACAACAAAAGTGAAATCCCCTAATCGGGTAATCTCTAACAAGCTTGGTTACTTCTTAAATCCTCTAATAAGGTGATCCATTAGCTTGGATTCTCAAATCCTCTACCGAGGTTACTCCTAACAAGGTGTTTGCATTTCATCAAGGCATTTTGTAAATCCCTTAACCGGGTGATTCCTAATAGGATCAATTCTTAATAGGACTTAATGTAAAAGCTTTAACAAGCTTGGCTCCTAATAGGGCAAACTTTAGAAGAGTTCAGATAGCTATCTTGTGAGTCTCATCTCACTGTGGTTTTTACCTATTTGGGTTTTCCACGTATAAACATTTGTGTCAAGTGGTGAATGCTTTTGTGGTTATGATCTTATTTGTTGATTTGATTGACTACTTAACTATTCTGATAAGGCATGATAACTGGAAGCATTGAGAGATGAAGTATGTTGATATATGATTAAGCATTTGGATGTTTACAAGATTGAAGTTGTTTACCAGTTAAGTTGTTATAATAGTTAACCGGTTGATGTTTAGTATTCTTATGAGTATTGTGGAGAAAGGAAACATCATTGATAATCATTTTTTGCAAATAACACTGAATCAAATAAATTAAAAATGTTTAATGCAATTTTTAAAAATAGAACTTGTTCAATGCTTTCATTCACCAACGACAAAGCCATTTGACCCACATCATCTCTCGTCGTCAGAATTCCGACGGCAACTAATGGAACATCCAACAAGTATGTTGTATATCTGACGTCACTTCCATGTCAGACGGTCATCGAGGAGCAATCATAACATCCATCGAAAATCCGACGGAAATCCGACGATATTTGTGGTGAGGAGTGAAAATATAGCCGTTGTCGGAGGAGTTCATAACAACGTCGGACAACCGACGCAAATGGCATCATCGGGTAGCCCGGCGACTAGTTTTTGATAGTAAATTTTGTCGGAAGTGCGACATTTGGTCATCTTAAATCCGACAATTAGCCATCAGAAATTAGGCCCAAATGTACTAGTGGTGGTATCCTCTGCCAATTGCTGTGTCTGAGTAGGTTTTTATGTGTTTATATTTATAGTTTTATTTACCTCAACCTTAGCATCTGTAGTCTGTGACTCAGTAGTCACATCTATCTTCTTGTCCTTAGTGGTTTCTCTGTCAACCACAACATTTACTTCTTGAGTATCTATATTCATAGTGTACAAAACTTCAGACTCAGGATTTGTATCCTCTAATGGAGTCTCCATACTCTGAGTAGTCGGTTGACTGTTAGTAGTATCTATCGGTGGAGTATCCAAAGGAGGTGGGGTTAAGTTATCAGTTATTTTTAGGCTTGGAGGTCCACCTACCTTACCTTTCCCCTTATCCCTATCCTTTTGATATACTTTAATAGTCTTTGGTCTAAGTAATTCTTCCTATTTTCCTTTTTCCACAAAGAATATATCCCATGCATCTGTTGTTTCCTCAGAGACTTCATTTACTCTACCTTCCATTAGTGCTACGTGTCGGTGAGTAGTGGAGAATACTGTCCGGTTTGCTTCACTAATTAATTTGTCTATTTCATCAAGTAAGTTGACTAGATGTACTGCAAGTAATTTTTCAATTTTAATTTTCTTGTCTAGCTCAACGATGGCTAACCTTCTAGCTTCTAATCTCCTATATAGATCATTTGGTATTTCATCAACAACTTCCATCAAAAATTTCATATAAATATCTAAGTGTAGAATTACACTGTTCTCTATGCTTTCCTTGTCATCTGCAGATAGTGTGTTGTATGTTTTGCTGATGTTTTTCAATTTTCCATCTTCAATTATTTCACTCAAGAGTTTATCCAGTGGAGCAATATCTTGTTTTACCTTCCTTTTCTTCTTAGGAGTCAACTTCTTTTTCACTAGAGGCCTCACTGCCTATTATTTTTGTCTTGTTTTCCTGGGTGTAGGTGAGGGTACCAGTGAGGGTTTTCTTTTCCTTTCTACCCTTTTTAAATACCATAGACATATCACTCTCAGAGGAGGTTCCAACCGGTGAAAGATGAGCTTTCAGTTGAAGTCCTTCCAACTAACTTTCCTTTATACCAGTTTGTTTTAGAACATCTTCCTTAATTGCTTTTGCCTGCCAAGTTCATTTTCTTACTATTTCTTCGACCTTCTTAACCTTTTTTCTAGACTGAATTCCACTCTCAATTGTTTCAGCATTTCCAAAAACTTTCTCAGTGGGTTCCTTTGGTGCTTCAAGGAGGGTTATTCAATAAGTTTCAATAATATTGTCATTTGTTTCATAGCCCATTTCAGTTACCCAGATAGTTCTAGGGACAACTGCCTCCATCTAGATTTCATTCTTTTTAATTACAAAACAAATTTCTTTCTGATATTTATCCACAATAGCTTGTGACAGTCTTACTCTAGTTTTCATTCGAGATTTCAATGCATGAAAATATTCATTTAAGTTTTTCTCCCTATTTTCTCCCATGTTGTTGAATAGATCAAATAGTTGCTTTCCTAACGGAATGTCAAAGCCAAAATCTCTTGCACCAACACCAGGTACTTGTTTAGTTATGTACTACATTAGACAAACAAGCAAATTTCCAAATTTGAATGTTCCTTTCTTATCTCCTTTAATCTTCCCTAGATTGTCTATCAATTCATCTTTGAGCCATTCACATACATCTACTCTTGCATTATCATTAACCATGTCATATGCACTTTTAATACATAGGCTAGAAACTGAGTTCAACATATTTGCATGTGTAGCCTTGTAGCCTAAGATCATACTGATAAATCTCACATTTATATCCTTTACATCATTTACCCTTAGAGACCTTTTGTCGAATGTTGCAACGGTTAGGTTTATCACTATGTCATTTGAGACCTTCTTTTTTCTATCAGGTCTGCTACCGGTGGAAGGTAATCCTGTTACTACCTTAATGGCTTCCTTTGTGATTTTATGAATTGTATACAGCCAAAAGAATTTGCCATGAACTCTTCTTAGCACAATCCTTATAATATCCTTGGGAAAATCCGGGACACTAAGGATTTCAGTAAAACCTAGGGTTTCCACTATCTTATGTCCTGGCTTGATATTTCTAGATTCATCACAAATCACAGTGCTATACATGTTTTTGATCTCATCATCACCTAATTCCTCTATATGATAATGTATATACATCCCAGGGTCTTCAACATATACTACTCCCTTAGGAATTTGAGAAAATGCACCTATGCTACCATCTTTCTTCGCTATTTAAGGAACCAGTTTGAAAATGGGTTTAGGGCGCTTAATAACCTCAATCATAGTAGGGTTTGCAATAAATTCAAGAGTAGATGAAGAAGCCATAGTTATAAATACCTCAATCTACCTTTAGGATCAATGCTTTGATGAACTGCTTCACTTTTTCGCTAAGGATGCCTTCGCTTGGGAATTTTCACGCTCTCGAAGGTTTGAATGATCGGTGAATGAAAAAGGAACCAAAACGCTTGCTTTATAATGTTATTTTCTTTAACTACCACATTTAATGCTCACCAATTTAGTCACAACTTAACTCATCTACCGGTATAGATGTAATTTCAACTTCTCACCATCAACCGAGGGAATAATAGCATGTTTTTCATTTTGTTGCTAAACCCCCAAAGGATTTTCCTTTAGTTAGATGAAGAGTCTCCTGCCAGCGGAGTGATACTATGTTTTATTGGTGGAGGAGTATTCCCATCAACGTTCTGATCTGACTTTTTGATCCATTATTTTGAGAATTCTTGCTTTACCTCTTCAACCTTTTCTTTACCTTTCAAACTAGGACCTTTGTTATCTCCCGGTGGGGACTTGCTTCTACAAAATTTTCTAATATGTCCAATTTTGTTATAGGCATAACAAGTCACATTGTTTTTCTGAATAGCTTTCCCATATCCTATGGCAGTATGTGTTTTGCATTGATTAGATAAGTGTCCAAATCTTCCACAAACATAACATCTTACATTCATTCTGCAATTTTCTGAGTTATGACCAACTTTGTTGCATTTAGAACATTGACCAATGGGTGTAAAAATGTTCTGATAATTTCTAGATCTACACTGATTTTCTCTATGACCATACTTGTTATAGTTAAAGTATTTCCCATTGAATTTGTAAGCATTAGTTTGTCTCACCAGTTTGTTATGATCATGATTGTTTGCAGTACCAGAGCTTTCACCAGCTTCAAGGCCAAGGCCATTTGTATCACCATTAGGTTTATGATTCTTCATCATGTCAACAAGTTCTTCTAAACTTTTCTTGAGTTTCTCCTTGTGTTGATTTGCAATAGTCAGTTCATTCTCCAAGATTCCTTTCTATCTTATGAGTTCAGTTCTATCATTTTGTGTGTGCATCAAATCTGTCTTCAACATATCATTTTCATGACTGAGTCTTGTGTTTTCATTTCCAGCATCATTTAGTCTTCTAGACAAGTCTTCTTCATTCTTCTTTTTGTCTTCAATTTCTTTACAAAATCTCATAGTCATATCTTGTATCTCATTCTTTATTGTATTGATTTCTTGTCTTAGCTTATTTACCAAATCATTAAGAGTTTCCTTTTCATCTTCATCATTCTGCATCTTTTCACAAAGTTCTCTCCTCTTGTTCCTTACAATAGTAAAATTATCTTGAAGTGCTTGAATAATATCCTAAGCAGCCTTCAGATTATCCTCAAGTTTGATATTCTTCACCTTTTCTGCATCATAGTCTGAAAGAGTTGTTTCCAATTGCTTTCTCAAGTTTTCCATCTCTACTGGTGTCAAGATCTTCCTCAAGCTATTAGGCTTCTGAAAATAGAGGACCAGGCTTTGATACCAATTGTTAGGATTCCCAAAGATACTAAGAGGGGGGGTGAATCAGTATCTGACCAGTAATAAGATTTTCTTAACTTATAACATGAAAAGCATATTAAAACTATGTACCGGTAAACCAGAAATAATGCAACAAATAAGAATAACAACCACAACATGAAAAGCACACCATAACACAATATTTTAATGAGGAAACCCGGTGTGGGAAAAACCTTGGTGGGATTTGTGACCCACAATATTCACTTACTGGCCAATAAGAGAATATTACTGCTACAATAGGGGCCTGCACATGCAGGAAGGCCAAGTGCCTAGAGCTCACTACTTAATTACAAAAGAAGTCACACTAACTTACAAAAATGAATTATACTAATCCAATGTCTTGTACTAATTTAGATTAACATTTGTTATGCTAGATTTAGTACCGGTTTAAGCTCTGCTACATACATAAACCCTTATCCAATAATTCGCATAATAGGTCTGCTACCTTCTATATTTCGCATCATACCCTATCATATATAAAATGATCTACAATTATCTCATACATATATGAGTCATATTACAATCTGCCATGTCGGCTTACAAAATATTTTACAATTAATTACAAAATACATTAATACAAAATTGTTGTCATCCAGGGTGTCGGTAATCTTCCTTTTTGGTGCCTGTGTTCTATATGCCGGTGTAGAGTCTGTCGGTGCCAGTGCTTGTGTCAACCTAGCAGTATCACATGATTGTAAGGTTACCATCAATGACAATACCTTCAATCACCTACAATATCTCATTGGAGTGTGCATTTGCCAACAAGCGGGAGGGTGTTGACAGTGCAAGAAATACAGTTGCAGAGTATGGGTGTTAAAGCACTGAAAGAATTGTATGAAGTGGACCAAGATTTCAAGGAAATATATAAGGTATGCTATGAGTTTGTAAATTCTTTTCATGGAGAATTTTCTGACTATACCTTGCAGGATGGTGTTTTGTTCAAAGGGTGTTAGTTATGTATCCCTAGATGTTCAATGAGGGATGATGTAGTAAAGGAGAAACATAGTGGTGGTTTAGGAGGTCACTTTGGGTTAAATAAGACTTTGGAATTAGTTAGGAGATTTTACTTTTGGCCAAAAATGTAGTAAATTTTGTGGAGAGTTGTACTATGTGTCAGAGAGCTAAGGGGGTCTCAACTAATGCAAGACTGTACCAACCTTTGCCTATACCAAGTAGACCATGGGAAAGTTTGAGTATGGAATTTGTGATGGGATTACCCAAGACAAAGATAGGTTGTGTTTGTTGTGGTATACAGGTTCAGTAAGATGGCTCACTTTATTCCTTGTAAAACTACAAATGATACTAGCTATATTGCAGGATTGTTTTTCAAAGAAATCATTTGAATCCATGGGTTTCCTTTGAGTATTGTATTTGACCAGGACAACAAGTTTGTAGGGAATTTTTGGAGAACCTTGTGGAAAAGGTGTTGGTATCCAAGAAAACTGAGAAGGGGGGGGTGAATTAGTGTTCGCCCAGTAACACAAGATTTTATCCTTTTATACCATACACATATAAATTGGTAAACAAATAAATATTTAACTTGAAGAAAATAAACCATCCACATAAATGAACACCATAACACACAAAATTTATACATGGAAAAACTCAAAGAGGAAAAACCACGGTGGGATTTGTGACCCACAATATCAATTCACTAGCCATATGAAAGGATATTACATATAATGGGGGCTTGCACATGTAGAAAGGCACACTGCCTAGAGCATAATGCTCATCACTAAAGAGTCTCATTGACTACAAGTTTCTGCTTAATTAAAACAATAAAATTGAACTCAAAAATACATCTACTATGCCAAATAGAGTTCTGGTTCTAGGTCTTCTTTGTACTGGTTCATAAACCCTAAACACTACTACCGATATCTCTTCTCCTCCAAGAATGCTTTCCAAGCTATATACAAATCATTGCATGATATAACACTTGCATACAAATGATCTACATACATATACTTCACATTATACAGTTCTTCTATATTCTCCTATGTCATATCCTATGTCATATCCTTATTACATATTTCAAAATTGACCTAGCAGACTGACCTATATACCCATTACAAACAATATGCCTTATGTTGGCTTAGGATTCTTTTACAAAATTTATTCAATGTCGACCTCGA
The DNA here is from genome assembly GCF_030272615.1 of Cryptomeria japonica. Lineage (NCBI taxonomy): Eukaryota > Viridiplantae > Streptophyta > Pinopsida > Cupressales > Cupressaceae > Cryptomeria > Cryptomeria japonica. The sequence continues at coordinate 439,452,309 of NC_081413.1, read as the reverse complement.
CAATAATTATAAAATGATTTACTAAATAAATCTCCCTTGATGTCATCTTCCTTCAAGTATTGATGTCGGTGCCGGTGCCAGTGTAGCCCTGAATGCTCCAAAGCCAGTGTCTGTCAGTATATGCCTCCTAATGCTGGTAAATTATTTCCATCCAAACTTTTTGCCATTAATGACAACAAAATGAATTTGATGAGTGTCAATTGCCAGCAAAAGGTTGGGTACAAATTTGTCTTTTATCTTAGCCTATCACCCTCAGACCGATGGCCAAACTGAAGTTGTGAATAGGTCATTGGGAAATCTTCTTAGATGTTTGACAAAGGATCATGGAAGTAGTTGGGATGTGGTGATACCTCAGGCGGAGTATGCCTATAATGATTCAATAAACATGAGTACAGGTTTGAGTCCCTTTGAGATAGTCTATGGTAGTCATCTAAGAGGAGTCTTTGAATTAAGAGATGTCTAGGGGTTGGACAAGAGGAGTGGACATGTTGATGAATTTGCAAAGGCTATGAAAGAGGTGCATCAACAAGTTAGAGATACCTTACAAAAAAATAGTCAAAAGGTTAAATCAAGAGTGTATCAGAGAATGAGAGATGTGCAGTATCAAGTGGGTGACATGGTAATGGTTCATCTCAGCAAGGACATGTTTCCCAAGGGAAGCCATAGCAAGTTGAGGATGAGCAAAATTGGACCTTGTAAAATTTTGGATAAATATGGTCCTAATGCTTACAAAATTGAATTCCCTAATGATGTTTCTATTTCACATATATTTAATGTTTCTGATCTGACATTGTTTAGGAGTCCTACTGCAGGAGAATGTGCAGATGAATCTATTCAGGAAAGTGAGGAGTGGATAAAACATTTACCACCTAAGGAACCGCCTAAGATGGAGTGCATTTTGGATAGCAGAGAAACAGAAAATAAGGCACAAGACCTATGTTGAACACTTAGTTAAATGGCAGGGCTTTCTTGACTTAGAAGCTAACTGGATGCTGGAAGGAGATATCAAAAAACAGGGTGGTGCTTTGCAGCAGTTAGTCTCTAAGAGGACTTGAGACAAATTTCACTCGGGGAGTATGGTGCAGGAGCACCTACCTATGAATGCATGAGCCAGGAGAAATAATATTTTCTACTAGTTAGAAGCAATGTAATAAGACCCTATGGGTCCTTTTTTTAGTAAATGTCATAGGAGTGTGACAAGTTTGTCCATGTTTGGATCAAATTGTCATCTAGGGTCTGGTAGAGCAAATTGAGTCAATAAGGGTCACAATGGTCTGAGTTGAGGGATCAAGTGACCACATGTCTATTTGAGTCATTTTTTTATGTTTTAAAATCAAATGCAATCATTTTGGGGGACTAGGGCAATCTAGAGTCTAAGTTGGTCGAATTATGCAAAAGTTGTCATATTGTCAATTTGTTGTCATGACAATTTTGAACTTTTTGTAAATCGGGATTCTCCAACGCTCAGTCAGTTTGAAAAATAGTTCAAGGAGGTTGTGATTGTTTGGGAAACACCTTTAATGGACCCAAATACCAAAGAATGTATGTTGGTTTATTTTTGGTTGTTTGGAAAGAAATTGAAGTATTGATAATTGTTGGAAACTCGAAGAAATCGTCTAATTTTTGTTGATTGCATAATGAAGGTGGATTGGTAAGATTCCTCATGGAATAGATCCCATAATTAGATTGTCTTACCCTTTTTTTTCATTCAGTGTGGAGGCTTGACATGATTGCTGCCCATTTCTACAAGCAAATCTTTACCGAGTAGCCTAAACCCTTAAACCCCTAGGGTTTGACTACAATGATGGGTTTTGGCCTATCAATCCTTAACTGAAATTTTTTGCATTTACAGGAGATGATAGGACACTCTATCATATGTCAATACCAAAAGCCATTAAGAGGATACAACAAGGAAAAGAGGATGGAGAACTAACCCTAGGTCTGGCATCTCTATGTGATAGACTAGTTTGATGAGTGCACTCCGTGAGAATTGAGAGGTAGAGCACTGGGAAAGGGTTTGAATATGGTAGAAGAGTATTTTGGAGGTTTAAATGAAATTTCATGGTCAGTGATGGTCACCTAGTAGGAGAACCAAAGCAGGTTGTGAAAGGCGTTCAGTAAAATAGGTCTGAAAGCCCTATTATATCTATTAGTGCAACACTGGTTGGAATATCTACAAGTTGATGTAGTACAAGAAATTGAGATATTGTTTAGAACTCCCAAAAGGCTATTTGAAAACATAATTTTTTTTGTCTAGATCCACAGGGCATCAAAAGTTATCACCTGATTCCTTCAAAAGGAGGCCTAATAGCAACAGGTTCTAGTTTGTGGGCGAATGAGTCAAGATTGATGTTTCAATGGACCTAAACCATGAAATCTTGTTTCATTTGTGTTCAAGTGTTGTGAGAAGACCCCTCCAAGGTTTGTGGTATTGAATTGGTCAAGTGGGCCATTCAAACCCTTAAACCTAGTAGTAGCCCACTCACGAATACTAGTGTGTGTGTGTAGCCACACAAAAACTTGAGAAGTGTTAGTTGATTGTAAGTGGACATAGTGGAGCCTTGGGGTTTCCAAGGTGTTGTTTGGTATCATTGAATCATTGCTTGAATTAGCGATTGTGTAAGGATCTTTGGAATCAAGGATTAGCGGTTGGGTCTATGAATCTTAGGGATTGCCTAGTTAAGCTTATCCTCCTTTCAGTCTATTTCCTTGTCATCATCTATCATCTCCCCATCGAGATTGTTTCCAACCAATCCCTTAATGTCAAAGTTGGGCTTGTTATCACTATTTTGATTATTGGGTGATTTTGGTTCTTTAATCTGCTAAAATTTGCAATATAGTGCTTAGTTTCTTCATTTTGCCTCTGAGGGTTATTGGTCTAAGGGTTTAGGGTTTTTGAATTTCACCTTTTCCATCTTGAAATCCCTACATTCTATTTTCTTGTTACTTTTTCCACTTAGGTGGAAGGGTCGGTCCATCGTGAGAAGAGGTCCCCATTTAGGTTTTGCCTTAGGCGGGTCGTTAATAATGTTTTTAATTTTTGCCTTCTCCTAAGTTTTCATTTCTTTGTTGGGCTTCGTAAAGATCATGCAAGTTCTAGTTGATCCAATGACGCGTGCAGTTTTGCAAAGGGAAGTAACCCGGTGTTTACCTTTCGCGAAGCAGTGAAAGATTGGTTGGTCTGGCAGGTAAGCTAAAGAACAAGTTAAGGATCATGCATCTTGTTCATGATCCAATGGTTGTCATTGTCTTGCAAAGGGAAGATGCATGAGGTTTATGCTTTGCGAAATAGAAAAAGGTGGCGGGCCCGAGAAAAGAAGTCACGGGGAAGGCTAAAGGCCGAATATCTTTCAGTTGATCCAAGGGTCCATGTTGTTTCACGATGAAAAGATGAGCGAAGTTTATCCTTCGCAAAGCAGCGAAAGGATGGCGGACCCCAAAGGTAAGCAGATCCCTTGGTTAAAGACTGAACATTTTCAACAAGATCTAGCAGTCGGCACTATTTCGCATGGTAAAGATGCGCGAAGTTTACCTTTTTGCAAAGCAGCGAAAAGGAGCTGGCAGTTACATGGTAGATGAGGTGGCAATATAGTTGGATGTCTGGCTGAGGCAAAAGGTGATTTGTCAGTAGGACACGTGGCTCCGAATGGATCGTGAGTGGCCCGTTTGATTAAGCGGCAATATTGATGAAATCCACGGCTAAACAAGACATGTGGCAGTTCAGATGTGGAGTCCGATAGAGTTCTTGAGTGAATGAATGGCCAACACATGGGGGATATTTGTCGAAAATCAGTAGGACAAGTGGATTCCACTTAGAGGGTCCACTTTGAAGGTTAAAGGAGTTAAAGGTTGTGCATCTCAAAATTGATCCAATGATGCGCATTGTTTCACAACATGAAGCTACACGGTGATTAACCTTTGCGAAATAGCAAAAAACCACTGGCGGTGGTGGTCACAGTTAGTTGAATAGACAAGCAGTTTCCGTGAAGAATAACGGTCAAGCGGATAGTGGATGATCCAATGGTTAGCATTGTTTTTCATGGAAAAGATACAAGATTTTTATCCTTCACGAAGCAGCAAAAGGAAGGTGGGGCCCATTTTCTAAGCAGGATGACTCAGGTAAGGTAAAGAACGTGCACATCTTTCAGGATCCGATGGATGCCATTGTTTCACAATGAAAAGGTGCAAGGTTTTTATCTTTCGTGAAGTAGTGAAAAGGCAAGACACTTAGAAAATACTTTGTGGTCCATTGGAGCCATTTTTTGAATTCAATTACGAATTGATTGCCAAAGCATGTGGCTTAATGTTTTTGTTCAATGCTTAGTTTCCGTAATAATCTTCACATCAGCTGAAACTTTGGTGTCATTTCAAAGAGTCTTGCAGAGGAACCGGTGCATAGAGCAAATTTCTTCAGGCAACAAGTAAGTTTTTGCATATTGCTTCACAGTTATAGTTTGAATTGGTATCACTGGGTGCTTGATTTCTCAGAAGTCTGTCTAAGCTTTAATTGAAATAACTGTAATTCCAAGATGACACCATGAAGAGATTTCACAGAGAAGATAAATTATCAGGAGAGATCGATTTGTGATGACTTTTTAGAGTAGCTAACTATGTCTATTAATGTCGCAGCTAAGATGAAAGAATTGGTGCCCAAAGCTCCCCGCCTGAGAATTGGCGACGATTTGTATGACAAAGGGAATTGGTTAAGGGATTCTCGGATAGGAATATCAGGTTTGGGACTTTTCAAAGTGGGATTTGGCCAGAGAAATTCCCATGCTCCAATGAATAGTATATGGGAGTTAGATGTTGGAAAGCTCATAGTCCCTGGGGTTTTCATGGATGTGAAACTGTTAACCCAGATTACAAATAACTATGACCCTGTTACCAAATGTGTGAGAAATGTAAATGTGGGGTCACTAATTGAAATAAATGATGATGAGTTCAGGAGAGTTTTCGGGCTTAGTGAAGTATCAAATTACTTAGAGCCCATCAATTTTGAAACATTAGCAAAGGTGTATGAGGCTCAGAGAGATCACGTCAGAAGTGGCCCTCTGAAAGAATTTTTTGTCAAAATAGGAGGAGTGACTATTGTAGGCCCTAGCACCATGGAACCCTTCTCTCTAAATCTATTTACTTTGAGGGATAAAGGGATGTATTGGTCCCTATGTTAGATTCTTGGGGAAGATGCTGAAACAACTATGCCAACCCACTATATGCTCATGATAGCACAGATTTTGAATCTATCTCTAGCAGTAACTTTTGATTTTGCACCTTATATCACTGATGCCATTCATGAGGGACTGATGGGGATAAAAAATGCTAAGGTAGAGAGACCTTTTGGGTGGTATTCTCTCCTTATGCACATGTTTCTATTTAAAGGTGCTGAATATTTTGCTAATGAAATGGACCTAATCAAAGAAAAATACGATGAGGAGATGCCTGTTCAATGCTGGAGCACAATTTTGTCTTGGGATAGAGAAGATGTGAGCTACTTGAAGTTTTATAGATGTTTTGCATCTAGACTTAGGATCCTCTTGTGCCCACAGAACCCTAGAATTCCTAAATCTCTCCTTGAATTCCTTAGGCCTAAGGAATTTGCTGGAGATATCAATATTGTTCACAACTGGGGTGACATATATTTGTACATTGTCTCCGATATGTTCAGAGTTTATGGTTTTAGAGGAACTCCATATTTTCTCCCCTATCAAGTTTCATTGAAGATAGGAATTGTAGTGGTCCTGAGGCAAATTGGAGGTTTGCAAGAAGCAAAATTAAAAAATAGGGGGACAGTAACAATTTTCCCAACTGTCACCATTGCACAGCAATTTGTAATCACCAAGGGTGGATGGACACATTTTGATGATTTCTTTCAATCCTACAGGTTGTCTACTGTAGTGGCTAGATTTTCTAATCCGAAGGATTTCTTTAATGGCATGTTCAAGAAGAGATTCGTATCTAAAGGTAGAGCACACCAGTTTCATTTTCCTGAGGATTTGATCATAAATGAGTTCAATTTAGATGAATAGGAATTGAGAAAGGAAAAATGGATAGCATATAAAAGGGCTCTGGAGTTTATCCACCAATTTGATAGTGGTATTATCCTTTGTCTAGTTTTACTCCCTTTGAGAAAAAGGCTAAATTCTTGATACTTTATTTTGAAGATTTAATGCAAACCTTAAAGGAGAAGAGGGAAGCTATATTGAAAAATGACCCTGAAAAGGCTAAGTTGGTTCTAGCTAAGCTTGCCTTTGCTAAGGCCATCCCTCCAGGTGAATATGTGATGCACAAGAGGCCAAAATACAATGTGCTAGTGCCAGTCAGGGAAACGCTTTCTACTTCAAAAGGGAAAAGAGAAATAGAAGATGTAGTTGAAATCTAAGATTCCTCTAAAAGGAAAAGGGTGGGAAAAGAGGTACAAATAGGTGAGCCTTTATATATTCCATCCCAATCCCCAATCCATGTGGGAGATGAACATGCAGTAGCTAAGCAGTTGTTGCAGCTAGGAAGTCTTGGGGAGAATGCCTATACTTATGAAGAAGTACAAGAAGAAATGCCTGAAGAACCACCAAATGGTGAAATGGGCTTGACTGTAAAGGAGTTTAAAGGAAAAGAGTTAAGACCCTGTCATCAAATAGGCCAGTGAGGAATTTTTGGCTGATAACAATTTTGTTACAACAAGATCTTTCATGTAATTTGTTTAGAGGCAAAATATAGAACAATTTAAAGCAAAATGTGAGAAGAAGAAAAGTGAACATCCCCACAAAGATACATCAGTGGTGGAAGAAGAAGTAAAACAAGAAATGATGACTGAATTCAAAGCCATTACTCTTGAGCAGGGGAGAGAAATGGTAGCAAAATCTGGTGTATTAATTCTTCCTGAGTGGGATATAGCAGATGCATTAGTGCTTGAAGAAGTAAGGAAAGAAACAAAACCCTTGGAAGGAGTGACCTTTAGTAGGGACCATGTTGCTTTGGTCATGTGGTCTCTAAGGAGGGATGAGAGCAGAAAGAGGAAGGACAACTCAGATTCCAGCTATCTTGGAGGTATGATTATGAAGAGAGTATAGGACACAGGGGTAGTAGAGGCTGCTAGCACAGTTTTGGAATCAACAAAATTGAGTGTGGCAATAGCTGAGAAGGAAGCGAAGGAAAAAGTTGATCTCCAGGTAAAACTGGAGATGATTCTAAAAGGTTATAATGCAGCCAAAGTGGAGATAGCCCACAGGGATAGTATTATTGCCAAATTGAAAAATCAATTAGCAGGGCAATACCAGAGAGGTGAATCTTCTACCTTAATGATTGCCTCTTCTCTAGCAAAACCTCCATCCACCAGTCCAATCATTGAATTTCCCCCTTCTCCTATGACTTCTAGTTTTCAATCAACTGAGACCATACAAGATGAAGTGGAAAAGTTGAAGCAGGCTCATGACTTGTTTGCAAGTAAGTATGAGGAAAAGGTCAGAGGCACAATTTTGAAGTTTGTTGACATGATAGGGGCTTCTATTGTGCATATATATATGTAGAGAATTTTGAACATGCTGACAGGTTTAAAGGAGGATAAGGTTGTTCTAGAGCCAATTTTGAATAAGTCAATGCCTAGGGAGGTGGAATTGGAATTCATGTGTTCATCCCATGAAGAAGCAAATGTTGATGCCACTATTAAATCCACCTGTGAGTTAGTGAAAGGCATGACCAGGTTGGTAGAAGGAAGAGCTGGTCTAGAAAGAAAGGAAAATCTGTACAGAAAGGAATATGCTGACCAGAAATTTGAAATATTTCCTAGAGGTTTTGTCAGCATAGGTGAGTTAAAAGATGAATAGGTATGGGTAGATGAGCTAGGACATAAATTGTCTCAACAGATAAATGAAGTCATCAATTCAGATGACACATCTTTATTTATTCGGACAATTGAAGAAATTGAGAAGATGAAGTCACATTATGATTTTTTGGAAACAAAGGTTAAGCAATTAAGAAACACATGGAAAAGATTGAATAAGTTGAAGAAGAAAATTGTTAACTTCTCCTGGCCTAGTGATGATGTGTTCCAAGAGTGGAAAAACAAATATGGGGTACAAGAAGCGGAGGTTCAAGAACAGTTAGCTAATGTTGCAGTGGTATAACAAGCTTCAAATCCGTTAGGAATGAAAATGATTGTAACTTCTTTTCAGTGGGAATCATGGTTGTAACAAACTCTTGATAGGGAAGTCTGAAGCTTGTTTGCATCCATATCATTATAAATGGATACCAGGACTTTAGGAAAGGACATCATAAGAACTTGTAAAGAAACTCTGCCAAAATTAATATACGGTCTTCTGGTTTTTCAGAAAGATCTCGAGTTATGTGTGATTTTTGAAAATGGATATTAATATACAGATCAAATTATTTTGAGCTCATATTTTTGTTGTCTTCTTGCATGCATTTGTTGATTTACTGTGTTCTTTTAAATAATCAAGGGTTATTTGATTGGATGGGGATTGCAAGGCAAGCTTACAGACGTGTTTTAGTTTTTTCTCTCAAGGGGAGGAATTAAATATACATAAAACCCCTCTGTTAGTGAATCAATAGTGTTTTTTGCTTGAATTTGACGAACAGGTTTAGCATAAAGGAAAAACTTACATATATGCAAGCATATATTAAGTTGATGAAGTTGAAGTGATAGGATGTATTTGAATGTCCAAATTCAGAACTCTTGCTTAATTTGGGTGACTTTGTAGCCCGAATAAGGCACTGATATCATTTGTGGAGTGTTTTCTATCTTTCTTGGGGTCAAGACTGAAAATGAACACATGTTTTTTTTTAATGTTTCAGTATTATTGAGGTGATGAGGTTCATAATTTTTTAACACTGGTTTACTATGGATCTTATATTAAAATTGTGAAAGTATTCACAAGAGGTATACCCACCTAAGCTTATGATAAGCTTAAAGTGCAGAAGGTTTTGTAGAAACCTTGTTATATGTTATTTTGGAGTTCTATTTTCTTGTTGTCCTCTCCATATGCAATAGAGGCCTTCAATTTTCTTACAAAGGGTATTAGGGAAATCAGAATTTGAGAAAAACAAAGGTGGCGACTTTGCTGGGGAGAGTCATAGTGTGAATCTGTATTGTAGATCTAGTGCTTATATTGGCCGAAAGTTTGTTCGAATTTGTGTGTGTTTGGTTCTTATAGTAGGCTATTTTATCCCTGATCTTTCTCATTTCTCTCTCTAAAGATATTCTTGCTCTATAGTCTCCTGCAAGTGATTTTTCAAGCTTGTTTTCTTATTTTCCCATAATTTTGGGTGGCGACTCTGACATAAAGTAACCAATGCTCTTGAGTAAGCATAATTCATTTTAAGGAAAACAAGTATAATGCAAAGAGGAAAGAACACCAAATCATTCATGAGGAGAGATCCTCAAGAGATGTTGCAAGAGGGATTACCTGAGCAGGCATGAAGAGGCCAGAAAAGATTAGTTGCACATGAGGCATCTAGTGCTACTTGGATACAGAAAAGCATTCATGCGGGTAAGTCATCTGAATGACCCATATATGCGAATTCAAATTCTTCTTCCCGTGAAACTAAGCAAGATGTTTTGGTTTTTCATTCTGGTTTGTTTGGTAATAATGAGGATGTCCAAGTTTTGAATCAAAGGATTTCTCATGCTCGTTTATCTGGGAAGGATAGAAATAGTTCTAATGTTAAGATGGACTCTGTACCAAGAACTGTAGATGGGAATATTAGTCTGATTGATATCGATAAAGTCAATGTGTCAGATTCTAAAGAGATGTTCCCTAATGAAGATAAAGTGTCCCAAGAAATTGGGGCTCTTAATAGAAGAGTTCATCAATTGATCTCCCTAAGGACACAAAAAGAAATAAATAAGGAGAAGGAAGTTAAGGCTAAATTGATTGAAAGAGATAGGCTCTTAAGTAAGATTGTTGATCTTGAATTGTTCACCCAAGAAAAAACTAAGAGTGAGGAGGAAGGTCCAGTCATCAGAGAAAATCTGACTACCAAGATCAACCCTACATGCAAATTTGTTGTGCAACCTAGTAGGGAGGTTCTTAGTGACCCACAACCTACTAGAAATAATGTTGACAAAAGAAAACAAAAGTGCATGGAAAATGGGTCTGGGTCTAAGATTATAGCAAAAATCTCTCATCAGTTGTCTGCACATGAGAGAGAGAGATAGATAGGATGAGAAAAGAGAAGGAAGATCTGCAAAGGGAATTGGAGAAAGCTTAATTAGAAGCGGCCAATCAAGAGGTTAAAAGAAAAATTAATTATCTAAAGGCTCCTCCCATAGTTTTTCCTTCAACAAACCCAAATAAGCTTTTACCTCAACATGCCTCATTCCCTCCAGTCAAAATTTAGTCAACCCTGCCTGTGAGTATTGTTCTAGTTAATCAAGTCCTTATTATCAACCAAAGTAACCAAGTCCCTCCAACTCATGGTTTAATGTGAGAATGAACATGGGTAATAACCCTACTGGGAACCAGTTCCAGAGAAGACCCATTAATCTGGAGTTGTACAGACATCTTTTCTTTGAGGGAATCCCAGGCTACCCTAACCATGTTCCTACCAAATTGAGGGACATGCTTCACAAGTTTACTGGCAATAATGCTATAAGTGTAGAAGAGAACCTAAAATCTTTTGGTGACCTGGAAAATGATTATGAGATTGTAGATGAAGATGTCATCATGAAATTATTTGTACAGTCCTTGGTGGATGATGCAAGGTAATGGTACAGAGGTCTACTCGTAAATAGCATTGGTTCTTGGGAGGAATTTAAGAATTTCTTCCAAGAGTAATATGGTGCTAAAACGAATGTGAGCTTTATGCTAAACAAGTTCAATAACATTAGGAAGTTTGATAATGAAATTGTTGATAACGCTAATGCCAATTGTTAATAAGATGAGAGGGGGGGGTGAATCATACAAACTTAATCTTCAATATATTCAATAGATTCAACCTCAGTAGCTTTAACAATTATATGTAACCAAAACTGTAAAACATGCAAACTTAAGAACACATAATCATAACAACACTCATAACACCAGATCTAATATGGAAACCCAAATAGGAAAAAACTGTTGTGGGATTTTGGACCCACTAATTAATATACTCTTCTAGAGTATGCTCGGTTAAAAGTAAATCCTGTTAAAGATTACAAACACATTGCTAGATGTTACCCGGTTAAGGGATTTCCCTCAGATCTGTTAGGATCTTCACCTTGTTAGAGGTGATATTGTTAAAGGGTTTCAAACACTCAATCAGAATGTCACCTTGCTAGAGGATTTACAAATAAGACTGTTAAGTCTACTCGGTTAAGAGATTTTCTGTCACTTACAAATAAATAACAGTAGTGAGTATGTCTGCAACTTTGCATCTAAAATGCTAAAGAATATTCTTTTCCTCAATACAATTTATTCATAGGACTTATCTTGTCCCTTTGTTGAGCTCCTTACTTTTTTATTCAAACAGGTCTTCAAGCTTCTCTACTCGGTAATCACTATGTAGCATCCCTGTGCTTATACTTGCCCACATACATTGTTTATCAACAGTTCCTTATTTATAAACAATTTGCTAACCACTTAATCTCTTTGATCACATTTCCCATGATCAATCATAGCCATCAGATCTTCAATCTTGACCAGGTTCAATGTATCCTCGCCTTGGAACTTGCATAAATTTCTTGGAACTTGTGCGAGGGTATTGCGGTTCAATCTAAGCTATAGATCTTCCTGCCAATCTTCCATTGCCATAGATCCTTAACAAACTTCATACACGTTGTATCAATCATTTAATCATAACCAGCTCATCAGCTTCCATCATTCAATAGCACATGTATACATCCAATGCATTCTATTATTACTCAGTTGCAACTCAGTAAATACTAAACTTCACTCGGTAGACATTCCGCCTTCATTAACCGATAGCGATAACCTTAGATTTTACTAACTAGGTTCCTTGCTCGGTAACATAGTATAGTATTAACCTTACAAACAATAGCATATGTAGGATATCAAAACAATTTAAACAACATGATCTCATCATTGTCTAACTTGGTAATAGTTGCCCATTGAATAACTTATTCCTTCCCTTATTCATCACATTCTTTCTGTGTCTTTTACCGACATCTTAATTCTCTTCAAAACATACTTCTTAAGATATGGCAACATCATACTAAATCATATTGTCAAGAAAGTAAACATCCTTAATCAGTTATATCCATAATTATCAACAACCTTCTCAATATCCTAATTGAAATGCCAACAATCTCCCCCTTTGGCATTGATGGCAAAACCAATTGATTTGACCTAAGAGATTTGAATTCAGATTGCTGAAATGCTCTGCCCCTATCATTAGTCTTCTCCCCTACATTAGTCTACTCCCCCTTTGACAACAATGCCAAAAGAAAACTAATACATAATTTCTTCCTGTGTGAAGTAATTCCTTTGCTGTTCAGTATCAACTCAGTCTTGGTTAGAGCATTTTATCTTCAATTCCTGTTCCCTATTTTTGTTTCCTGCGCACCTTTAGAAAACATCCTAAAGTGTGTAAATTAGCATCAACTCCTAAAAGGTATTCTTTAGAGTCATCGAATTGATGCATTCACCAAACTCAGTCAGTGAGTAGAAGATAGGGGTAGGACCCCTAACTTACTTCTGAGATACTCAAAAGTGTCCCTTGGTAGTGGCTTGGTGAAAATATCTGCTATTTGTTCCTTTGAGCTAACATACTGCAACATCACTTTCTTCTCTTGAACTTCTTCTCTAAGATAATGATATTTGATAGAGATGTGCTTTGTCTTAGAGTGCATAACAGGATTCTTTGAAATGTTAATGGCACTAGTATTATCACAGAATATAGTTACTGGCTTGGTAACTTTCTCATTTATGCCTTCCAACAATTGTTTGATCCATGCTATATTGGTACAATTCAATGCTACAGCAACATATTTAGCTTCTGTTGTTGACTGTGAAATACATCCTTGTTTCTTGCTAAGCCAACTCACTAGTCTTTCTCCTAAAAAGAAAGCTCAACCACTTGTGCTTTTCCTGTCATCTATGTTACTTGCCCAATCAACATCAGTATAAACTTTTAAATCAAAGTCATTTCCTTTCTAATATACTAAGCCATAATCCTCAGTGCCTTTCAAGTATCTAAAAATTCTCTTGATTGCTATCATGTGTGTTTGCTTGGGATATGCAGAAAATCTTGCAACTATACCTACTGCATGTGTTATATCTGGCCTACTGTAAACAACATATTGCAACTTTCCAATCATAGATCGGTAAAGTGTCTCATCAACAGATGTAGATTCATCATTCTTTGATATTTTACAATTGGTAGTCATAGGAGTACTTACTAGTTTTGAATCCTCCATTCCAAATTTCTTCAAGATTTCCTTTATGTACTTGGATTGAGTAATTAAAATTTCATCTTTCATTTGTAGTATCTGTAGACCTATAAAATACTTTATCTCACTGATTAATGACATCTCAAATTCTTTGCTCATTTTATTTCCAAAGTTCTTGCATAAAGAGTCATTTCCACAAAAGATAATACCATCAACAAATATGGCTGAGATCAGTATTCCATTTTCATCATTCTTCATGTACATATTGTTGTTTTCAATTGTCCTTATAAAACCAATCTTGATTAAATAAGAGTGCAATCTTTCATACCATGCTCTAGGTGCTTGTTTTAGACCATATAAAGCTTTGTTCAGTTTACATACCTGATCTTTATTCTCTCCTTCAAAAAATCCTTTAGGTTGTTCAATAAAAATTTCTTCTTCTAATATACCATTCGGAAATGCAGATTTGACATCCATTTGATATACTTTGAAATTCTTGTAAGTAGCATATGCCAACAATGTTCTTACTCCTTCAAGTCTTGCCACAGGTGCAAAAGTCTCACCATAATCAATTCCCTCTTCTTGAGCATAACCTTTGCAAACTAGTCTTGCTTTATTTTGGATGACCTCACCTTTTTCATTCAGCTTGTTTCTGAAAATCCACTTTGTACCGATTACTTTTTTGTCCTTCGGTCTTGGGACCAGTGTCCATGTGTCATTCTTCTTGATTTGATCAATCTCTTCTATCATAGCATTTATCCAATCTTCACTATTAAATGCCTCTTTCACTATCCTTTGCTCAAATTCAGATATCAGACATGTGTTCTGTCTCAGTTTATTCCTTGTCATCACTAGATCATTCTTATCTCCTATAATTTGACTTGATGCATGATTTCTTTTGACATACTTGGCTAATATAGGCTCGGTAGATTCTGTATGATCTTCTTCGTCACTCGATAACTGGATATTCTCTTCATTTCCTTCAGTAGTTTTCTCGGTAGGACTTCTCAGTTGAACATATACAAATCCTTCATAATCTTCTAGTTCTTTGGAGTTTCCTTCATCATTTCTTTTTGCAAATTCATCAATTTTCACATTTGCACTTTCTACTATTTTGTTAGATGATTTGATTAGACATTTAAATGCTTTGCTTCTAGAAGAATAACCAAGAAATGTTCCTTCTTCACTTTTCTGATCAAACTTACCATTTATGTCATCTTTGTGAACATAGCATCTACTTCCAAAGATTTTAAAATAACTTACATTAGGTTTCTTGTCATACCAGATTTCATATGGTGTCTTCAAAGTTCCTTTCTTCAGTTGTACTCAGTTCAGGGTGTAAACTGCAGTGTTGATTGCTTCTATCCAAAATGTTTGAGGTGCCTTCTTTTCTATCATCAAGGTTCTTGCACAATCCACAATTGATCTATTCCTTCTCTTGGCTATCCCATTTTGATGGGGTGTTCTCAGTGTAGATACTTGCCTCTTTATACCATGATCATTGTAGTATAAGTTAAATTCATCAGAAGTGAACTCACCTCCTCTATCAGATCTAAGACATTTCAGTTGTCTTCCTATTTCATTTTCAACTCTTGCCTTATACCATTTAAACATTTGAAAAGCTTCTGATTTTTCTTTTAAAAACATTACTGACATCATTCTTGAGTAATCATCCACAAATAATATGAAATACTTATCACCATAATAACTCTGAACTTTCATAGGACCACAAAGATCAGTATGCACAAGATCTAAAATTCCCTTAGAAGAGTAGGACTTACTTGTAAAGCTTGACCTTATCATTTTACCCATCTAGCATCCTCGGCATATAGCATTCTCAGGTTTCTCAAGACTTGGTAGACCTCTTACTCGGTGCTTCTTGCTTATTTTGATCAGATTATCAAAATTTACATGACAAAACCTTTTATGCCATAACCAGGTATCATCTATCTTTGCATATAGACACTTATTCCGAGTTGATTCAAGGTGAAATGTGTTACCTTTTGTTTGTGTCTCAGTAGCTGCTAACTTTCCATGCTTGTCATGAACTTTGACAATTCCTTTCTGAAACTCTATTCGGTATCCTGTATTGTTTAGCTATGCTACACTCAACAAATTGTATTTCAAACCTTCAACCCAATAAACATCATTACATTTAGCATTGTCAAGAAGTGTTATAGATCCTTTATCTTTCACTGGACATGGTGCATCATTACCATATCTTACATAACCTCCATCATAATCTTTTAATATAATAAACTTGTGTTTATCACCTATCATGTGATGTGAGCATCCACTATCTATGATCCAAGAATCATTAGTATTTATGTGAGATATTAAAGCTTTTTCCTCGTATCTTTCTTCATCTGATCCATCTTTGATAGCCACATAAACAACTTCCTCTGTATCAATTTCATCTGATTTATCATCATTAGATTCCTCATCAGCTATTAGACATGTCTTTTTATCTCTTCTTCTGAAGTCTCGGTGTCCTCTGTAATGATTATCTTTCTATCTATCATCTCGGTAATCTCTCTTTTGATTGGATTCATTGTCAGGACAATTAGAAGCCATGTGTCCTATTCTATCACAGTTAAAACATTTCAAAGGCAACTTTCCTTTGTACTTACCTTTTCCTCTCGGTAGCCTTCTGGCTAATAGTGCTTCGAACTCTTCTTGCTTTCTGATTTCTTCATAAAGTTTGTGTACCTCCTCCATGTTTTTGTGAAATCTTTCACTTGCTCCACTGTGATTCCCTTCAGAGTACTTATACTTTCTATCATTGTAATCATCAGATTCATCAAGATGAAAAGAATTAAATGCAGACTCAATTTTATTTACCGAAGACCCACTATTATCAAAGTTACTTAACTCAAATGCATGTAGCTTACCAATAGTAGCATCCAACGAAACTGGCATATTGGGTACAGACCTCAATTCATTGATTGCAGAGACTTGGATTGCATAAGCAGGTAGAAGGGTTCTTAATAGCTTACTTGTGACATCCTTCTCTTCAATGGTTCCTCCTGCTCCTTTGATTTGATTGACAATCTCCTTTAACCTTGTACTATACTGGGTTATGTTCTCACCTTCATTCATTTTCATAGATTCAAGTTGTCCTCTTAGACTGTCCACTTTTTCTCTTTGAACATGTTCATCACCACCATACACAGATATGAGCTTGTCCCACATTGCCTTGGCATCATTGCAGCCTTCTAGACCATTAAACTCTGAGTCGGTCAATGTAGATGTTATTTCAATCATTGCTTGAATATGTTCGTGCTTTGCCTTTATCTCTTCCATTGTCAATGGATAGGTTCTAGGTGTAATGAAATCATTCTCCAGATAATATACAACATATTCTCCAATTTCTAATAGGTGCAACTTCATCCTTTTCTGCCATGCAGAGAAACTTGACTTATTCAGCTTCGGTGCATCCCTCTTATACATCTTTGGATCTTTTTCCTCAAGTACCTTTAAACTTTTCTTCCGAAGTCCAATGCTCTGATACCAATTGATAACTCTGATGCCAATTGTTAATAAGATGGGAGGGGGGCGTGAATCATACAAACTTAATCTTCAATATATTCAACAGATTCAACCTCGGTAGCTTTAACAGATATATGTAACCAAAACTGTAAAACATGCAAACTTAAGAGCACATAATCATAACAACAATCATAACACCAGATTTAACATGGAAACCCAAATAGGGAAAAACCACTATGGGATTTCAGACCCTCTAAGTAATATACTCTTCTAGAGTATGCTCGGTTAAAAGTAAATCCTGTTAAAGATTACAAACACATTGCTAGATGTGACCCGGTTAAGGGATTTCCCTCAGATTTGTTAGGATCTTCACCTTGTTAGAGTGACCTTGTTAAAGGGTTTCAAACACTCAATCAAAATCTCACTTTGCTAGAGGATTTACAAATAAGACTATTAAGTCTACTCGGTTAAGAGATTTTCTATCACTTATAAATAAATAACAGTAATGAGTATGTCTGCAATTTTGCATCTAAAATGCTAAAGTAGATTCTTATTTGTTCAATACAATCTAGTCATGGGATTTATCTTGTCCCACTGTTGGGCTCCTGACTCTATTATTCAAACAGGTCTTCAAGCTTCTTTGCTCGGTAATCACTATGTAGCATCCTTGCGCTTACACTTGCCTGCATACATTGTTTATCAACAGTTCCTTATTTATAAACAATTTGCTAACTGCTTAATCTCTTTGATCACATTTCCCATGATCAATCATAGCCATCAAATCTTCAATCTTGACTAGGCTCAATGTATCCTCACCTTGGAACTTGCATACATTTCTTGGAACTTGTGCTAGGGTATTGCGGTTCAATCTAAGCTGCAGATTTTCCTGCCAATCTTCCATTGCCATAGATCCTTAACAAACTTCATACACATTGTATCAATCATTTAATCATAACCAGCTCATCAGCTTCCATCATTCAATAACGTATGTATACATGCAATGCATTCTATTATTACTCGGTTGCAACTCGGTAAATACTAAACTTCACTCGGTAGACATTCCGCCTTCATTAACCGATAGTGATAACCTTAGAGTTTATCGACTAGGTTCCTTAGGGTTTATCGACTAGGTTCCTTGCTCAGTAACATAGTATAGTATTAACCTTACAAACAATAGCATATGTAGGATATCAAAACAATCTAAACAACATGATCTTATCATTGTCTAGCTTAGTAATAGTTGACCATTGAATAACTTATTCCTCCCCTTATTCATCACATTCTTTCTGTGTCTTTTACCGACATCTTAATTCTCTTCAAAACATACTTCTTAAGATATGGCAACATCATACTAAATCAGAAAATCAATTTCTTGACATCAATGACAAAATAATATTGTGAAGACAGTAGACATCCTTAATCAGTTATATCCATAATTATCAACAACTTTCTCAATATCCTAATTGAAATACCCAACAATCTCTTATTGTCTATTATAATGCCAACAATTGTCATAGATTTGAATGCAAGGTTTCAGAAAGCAATGCATAGGCTTTACCAAGTGATGAGACTAGATGATAATATGTGTCTGAACACTTACTATAATGCTTTTGATTTTGAAATGGATTACATTCTCAGGGATAAAAACCCACATAGACTGAGAGATTCTTTTAGTATTGCCATCAATGTAGAAAGTAATAGGAAAGCATCTGGAAAGGTGGGAAGGAGGACCGATGGTAGACTATAGCAAGAATCAAAACAATAGCCTAATAAGATTGCCAAGAAAGAAGACAAAATAGAAAAGTTAATGATTGCTATGAAAGATCTTACTGCTAGGGTAAGTAAGAATGACAAAAATCATTATAATTGGCAAGATAGGCCTCCCAGATTACATGATATGTCATACAACACTACTTGGAAGGATGGCAAACCTCAGAATGATAAGTTAAAGAATACACAAAATCAGGACACCCCAGATCCTTTAAAGGGAGGAAATGTACATAACATGGAAAATACTCCTTGGTTCATGGCCTATGATGGGCCACATTCTCCTCATCAATGTGTTGTAGCTCAAGCTCTTGAAGAATCCATAAGAAAGGAGGGTGAGCTTGATATCAACATGTTTGACACTATTTTTGAAAGTGATAATGAGTCTTCACAAAGTGAATCTAGTGGGTGTGATGCACTAAGTTATAATGAATATTATCAAGGGTAACTGAAAATTGATTGGCATCCCACTTTAAATGTGGTAACCATTGAAGATGAGGAAGTTCATCTCAGAAGACCTATTGATGAAGAGGTAAAAAATCTTACCAAGGCTGCCATAGCCAAAGCCAAGCATAACTACAATATGAGAAGTAGTAAAAGGGATGGAGATTAGGGTGAACCTGGCTCCTTGTTTATCAAAGAAGTATCTCAGAAAAGGACAACAAGCAATAATGCTCTTCCTCAAGATGGTCATACAAAAGGTGACCAATCCAAATATGTAGCCAAAAGTGCAGATAATACTACTACTAGTGATTTACAAGGGACTGCTATAGCTAAATAGGCATGTCAGCCAAAAGCAAAAAAGACCAAAATTAATACTGAGCCAATTAACAGTTCCACTTTTGATATGACTCAGGCTCTGACCCAAATGAAGGTTATAGTCCCATTGGTAGAACTGTTGAAAATAAAAGAAGACAGAGAAGCTGCTCTCTCTTTATTTTCTAATATATCAGATAATAGTGCAGCTTTGCCTACAAACACCATGAAGGATGAAAAGGATCATGAGCTGCAAACTCCAGAAGTATATGTCAGAACAACAATTACTCAGAAACCTTCCCAAGTGGATCCATTTTATGTGACCTTATTAGTCAATAATAGGCTAATTAAGAATTGTATGATAGACTTTGATGTTGCTGCAAATGTGATGCCATATGGTGTCATGAAGGAGTTGGGATTATCAGTAAGTACCATTTATGGGAAGTGCTATGCTATGGATAATAGAGAAGTACCTGTGGTAGGTACAATGAAAGATGTGGAGGTAAAGATAGCAGCATTTCCTGAAGCAACATATAAGATGGATGTCATAGTAACTGATACAAAACCTCATTATGGCATACTATTATCCAGACAATGGGCTGCGACAGTGGGGGGAAATGTTCAGTTAGATCTTTCATATGTTGCAATCCCAATAAATGGAATCTAGGTTAAGTTGTATAGAGAACCACGTGCTCCTAGGGTAATTGAGAAGATAGACCATAATATGTTGAATTGTATGATTGATGTGGATCTTGATAACTTCAGAGTACAACCAATTCTACCTCATTTGAAAAATGTTGATCCTATTGTTAATGAATTAGGATCTCAGGAACAAGGTTTATGGCATATGTACTTTGATGGAGCTTTCTCTAAGGAAGGATTTGGAGCAGGAGTTCTTTTTGTGTCCCCATCAGGTATGACTTTCAAATACTCTTTTCTGTTAGCTTTCTAGTGTACAAATAACACAACTGAATATGAAGCTTTGTTATTGGGGCTTGAAGTTGCTAAGAAGCATGGAATTCAGTTATTAAGAGTATTTGGGGACTCAGAGTTGGTGGTTTCTCAGATAAGGTCTAAATATGCATCCAAAAATGATCGCTTGAAAAGATATGAATATGTTGTTTGGGATGTGATTGAGCATTTTTGTGCATTTTCTATTAACTAGATAGAAAGATCAAAGAACATCATGGCTGATTTTTTAGCTAATGTTGCATTAAAGAATGATGATGTAACATTAACTGGTGTGTCTATAGTTGAGATAAAAGCTAGGTCTGCTATTCCTGATAATGTATATAACTGGCAAGTGTTTGCGGATGATGAAGATATTCTTAGATTCATACAGTGCATTGATGATTATGATGGATAGAAAATCAATTGCAATGAATTAGTAGAAGTAGTGGAAGATAGAGAAACGGTGTTTGGAAATGACATAGTCCAGTTGGAAACCAATGAAATCTCCAGAGGATTGGTAGAATTGGAAGGTATGTTCAGTCACAGTGATAGCCATTTACATCAACAATCAACCACCAAATTAGAAGAATTGGAGGAAGTGAATTTAGGGACAAAATCATCCCCTAAGTTGGTGTATATTGGGAAGAACTTGGCTCCTCACATTAACGCCAACCTCATTAAATTATTGAGAAAGTATAAACATATTTTTGCTTGGTCTTATGAGGACCTGAAGGTGTATAGACAAGATCTATTTCAACATGAAGTCCCTTTGCATCTAGATGCTAAGCCTTTTCGATAGAAGCAAGGACCTATCAGCCCCCTTTTGGAAACCAAAATGCAACAAGAGTTAACCAAGTTGAGGGAAGGGGGGATCATTAAACCTATAAGACATTCATCTTGGGTGTCTAATTTAGTCCTAGAGGGAAGGCTTTGTGTTGATTTCAGGAATTTGAATGTTGCTTCTTTAAAAGACAACTATTCTTCCCCCATTATAGAGGCAATGTTGCAAAGAGTAACTGGGTGTGATTTGTTGTCCATGATGGATGGGTTCTCAGGATATAATCAAGTATTGGTGAAAGAGTCCAAATAGTTCAAGACTGCTTTTACCACCCCTTGGGGGATGTATGTATATGTAAGGATGTCATTTGGTTTAAAAAATACTAGAGATACTTTTCAGAGAGTAATGGATGTAGCTTTCAAGGAATTTATCAACATCATCATGGTTGTGTACTAGGACAATTTAACATGTTTCTCTAAAAGGGCAGATGACCACCGCGGGCACCTGGAAAAGATTTTCAACAAAGCTCTGGAGTTTGGTGTTTCCTTAAATCCAAAAAAGTATCATTTTGTAGTCACTGAAGGGAAGTTGCTTGGGCATATTGTCTCCAAGGAAGAGGTTAGAATAGACCCTAAAAGGATCAAAGCCATAAACAATGTAACTGAGCCAAATAATTTCAAAGGTAATCAATCTTTCTTGGGCAAGGTGAATTTTGTTAGACGATTCATTGCTAACTTTGCTGAAATAGTCAAACCTATTGTTAAGTTGCTTAAGAAAGATGCAAAGTTTTATTGGGACGAAGAAGCTGCAAAGGCTTTTGGTAAAATTAAAAAGGCTATTCAGGAGGCACCTGTGTTGAAGTCCCCTAATTACAGTAAACCCTTTTCATTGTTCTCTTTTGCTTCTTATCATACAGTGGCTGCAGTCCTTCAAAAGGATGCTGAGGGATATGAACACCCTATTGCTTTTTATAGAAAATCTCTACAAGCTACATAAATAAAATATGAAACCATGGAGTTGAAAGCATATGCCTCAGTTAAATATACAAAATCATTTAGGCCATATCTTGTGAATGCACAAATAATTTCTTATGTCCCTCATGCGGCTATCAAGGACATCTTATCTCAGTCTGAGGTCACTGGCAAGAGGTGTAGGTGGATAACTCGAATTCAAGAGTTTGATCTCGAAATCAAAATTACTAAATTGGTAAGAGAGTTAGGTCTTGCTAAGTTGATGGTTGAATCAAATCTCCTTGATGTTTAAGTTAAGAATGTTGAAATTGAGAATATCATGGTCACAAGTATTGAAACACAACCCTGGTATTCAGAAATAGTACATTTTTTGAGGGATGCAACATACTCAGAGGGAATGACTCTTACCAGAGAAGGACATTGAAACTGAAGTCTCAAAAGTATGTCCATATTCAGGGTGATCTATATTGGTGAAATAGAGATGGGGCATTGTTGACGTGCTTAGATAAATCCCAAGCTAGAAGGATGCTAACTAAAATGCATAATGGAGTATGTGGAGGCCACTACTCTACCAAGACCACAGCTGGCAAGATAGTCCGAGCTGGATACTATTGGCCTACTTTGTTCAAAGATGCCCATGAGCATGTCCAGAGGTGTGACCCATGCCAAAAAATTTCTTCCAAGTTAAAGTACGAAGGAGCTTTTCCCCTTAACCCAGTTATAGTGGAAGCCCCTTTTGTCTAGTGGGGCATTGATTTTATTGGGGAAATAGTTGAGAAGTTAGGAAGAGGTCATAGATGGATCATAGTGGCCACTGATTACTTCACTAAGTGGATTGAGGCTATACCTACTAAAAGAGCCACTGGTAAAGTTGTCATTGAATTTCCTGATGGATAATGTTATAACAAGATTTGGTGTTCCTATGAAACTGATAATGGAAAATGCCATGAGCTTTAGATCAGAGGAATTCACTGAATTTTGTACCAACCATGGAATAATCATGTCTTATTCTTTGCCATACCATCCACAAGGTAATGGACAAGCAGAATCCAACAATAAAAGCCTTTTGAATATTATTAAGAAAATCCTTGAGTAGAACAAAAGGTCTTGGGATCAGAAATTAAAATTGGCCTTATGGGCAGACAAGATTACTGTTAAGAAAGAAATTGGTGTATCACCATTTGAATTGGTTTATGGCACACAAACTATGGTGCCAGTCAATAACCTTTTCCCTGTATATAAGTTCCTACAAGCTGAGGAATTGGAGTTGTCAGAACCCATGGAAGACAGAATGGTTCAAATGATGGAAGTGGAAGAAATCAGGACTCTGGCTCATAAAAGAAATTTGAAGATTCAATTGCAGTCCAAGTATATTTTTGACAAAAGAACCACATTGAGGAAGTTTCAAATTGGTGACTTGGTTCTTCAATAGAGCACAAAAGGACAAGATAAGGTCAAGCACATAAAATTTGATTCATTATGGATGGGCCCTTCTATTGTTTGTGATCTTAATGTAAAAGCCTCATAGTTCTTGCAGACAATTAATGGTGAGGTACAGGAATTCCTAGTGCATGGACAATTCCTGAAGCATTACTTCTCTTAAGTTTCAGAAGTCCATGCATAGTAGGTTGTAGTTTGTACATAATTAGGTTTGCTTCTGTTGGTTTCTTTTGGGCTTGTTTTTTTGGTCTATTCTAGAGTTTTATGTGTTCTTGTGTTGATCTTGCAATCAGCCATCCCCAATCAGAGCCATTGTTATCACTATTTTGATTATTGGATGACTTTTGTTCTTTAATCCGCTAAAATCTGCAAAATAGTGCTTAGTTTCTTCATTCTTCCTTTGAGGGTTGTTGGTTTAAGGGTTTAGGGGTTTTGCATTTCACCTTTTCCATCTTGAAATCCCTGCGTTGTATTTTCTTGTTACTTTTTCCACTTAGGTGGAAGGGTCGGTCCGTTGTGAGAAGAGGTCCCCCCTTTAGGTTTTGCCTTAGGTGGGTCGTTAATAATGTTTTTTAATTTTTTGCCTTCTCCTAAGTTTTCATTTCTTTATCGGGCTTCGTAAAGATCGTGCAAGTTCTAGTTGATCCAACGATGCACACGGTTTTGCAAAGGGAAGTAACCCAATGTTTACCTTTTGCAAAGCAGTGAAAGATTGGTGGGCCTGGTAGGCAAGCTAAAGAATGAGTTAAGGATCATGCATCATGTTCATGATCCAACGGTTGTCGCTATCTAGCAAAGGGAAGAGGCATGAGGTTTATACTTCGCGAAATAGTGAAAAGGTGGCAAGCTTGAGCAAAGCAGTCACACAGAAGGCTAAAGGCCGAATATCTTCTGGTTGATCCAATGGTCCATGTTGTTTTGTGATGAAAAGATGAGCGAAGTTTATCCTTCGAGAAGAAATGAAAGGATGGTGGGCCCCAAAGGTAAGCGGATCCCTTGGTTAAAGATCGAACAACTTTGACAAGATCTAGTGGTCAGTGCTATTTCGCATGGTAAAGATGCGTGAAGTTTACCTTTCATGAAGCAGCGAAAAGGAGCTAGCGGTTACATGGCAGATGAGGTGTCAATACAGCTAGATGATTGGCTGAGGCAAAAGGTGATCTGTCAGTAGGACACGTGGCTCCGAATGGATCGTGAGTGGCCCGTTTGATTAAGCAGCAATATTGATGAAATCCACAGCTAAACAAGACACATGGTGGTTTAGATGTGGAGTCCGACAGAGTTCTTGAGCGAATGAATGGCCAACACATGGGGGATATTTGCCAAAAATCAGTAGGACAAGTGGATTCTGCTTAGAGGGCCCACTTTGAAGGTTATGCATTTCGAAATTGATCCAATGATGCACGTTGTTTCACAACGCGAAGCTACATGGTGATTAACATTTGCGAAACAACGAAAAACCACTAGCAGTGGTGGTCATGATCAGTTGAATAGACAAGAGGTCATCGTGAAGAATAATGGTCGAGCGGATAGTGGATGATCCAACGGTTAGCACTGTTTCACATGTAAAAGATGCAAGATTTTTATCCTTCGCGAAGCAACAAAAGGAAGGCGGCACCCATTTTCTAAGCAGCATGACTCAGGTAAGGTAAAGAAAGTGCACATCTTTCAGGATCTGATGGATGGCATTGTTTCACAATGAAAAGATGCGTGGTTTTTATCTTTCGCAAAGCAGTGAAAAGGTAAGACATAGAAAATTCTTTGCGGTCCGTTGGAGCCATTTTTTGAATTCAATTACGAATTGATTGCAAAAGCATGTGGCTTTATGTTTCTATTCAATGCTCAGTTGCCATAATAAGCTTCACATCAGATGAAACTTTAGTATCATTTCAAAGAGTCTTGCAAAGGAACCAGTGCACAGAGCGAATTTCTTCAAGCAATAAGTAAGTTTCTGCATATTGCTTGACAGTTACAGTTTGAATTGGTATCACTGGGTGCCTGATTTCTTAGAAGTCTATCTAAGTTTTAATTGAAATAGCTGTAATTCCAAGATGGCACCATGAAAATATTTCACAAGAAAGATAAATTATCAAGAGAGAGCCATTTGTGATGACTTTTTAGAATAGTTAACTATGTCTACTAATACTGCAGCTAAGATGAAAGAATTGGTGTCCAAAGCTCCCCGCCTGAGAATTTGCGATGATTTGTATGACAAACGGAATTGGTTAAGGGATTCTTAGATAGGAATATTAGGTTTGGGACTTTTCAAAGTGGGATTTGGCTAGGGAAATTCCCCTGCTCCAATGAATAGTATATGGGAGTTAGATGTTGGAAAGCTCATAGACCTTGGGGTTTTCATGGATGTGGAACTGTTAACCCAGATTGCAAATAACTATGACCCTATTACCAAATGTGTGAGAAATGTAAATGTGGGGTCACTAATTGAAATAAATGATGATGAGTTCAGGAGAGTTTTCGGGCTTAGTGAAGTATCAAATTACTTAGAGCCCATCGATTTTGAAACATTAGCAAAGGTGTATGAGGCTCAGAGAGATCACCTCAGAAGTGGCCCTCTAAAAGATTTTTTTGTCAAAATAGGAGGAGTGAATGTTGTAGTCCCTAGCACGATGGAACCCTTCTCTCTAAATCTATTTACTTAAAGGGATAAAGGGATGTATTGGTCCCTATGTTAGATTTTTGGGGAAGATGCTGAAACAACTATGCCAACCCAATATATGCTCATGATAGCACAAATTTTGAATCCATCGCTGGCAGTAACTTTTTATTTTGCACCTTATCTTAATGATGCCATTCATGAGGGATTGATAGGGATAAAAAATGCTAAGGTAAACAGACCTTTTGGGTGGTATTCTCTCCTTATGCACATGTTTCTATTTAAAGGTGCTAAATATTTTGCTAATGAAATGGACCTGGTCAGAGAAAAAGATGGTGAGGAGATGCACATTCAATTGTGGAGCACAATTTGGTCTTGGGATAGAGATGATGCAAGCTACTTGAAGTTTGATAGATGTTTTGAATCTATCCTTAGAATCCTCTTGTGCCTACAGAACCCTAGAATTCCTAAATCTCTCCTTGAATTCCTTAGGCCTAAGGGATTTGCTGGAGATATCAAAATTGTTCACAACTGGGGTGATATATATTTGTACCCTATCTCTACTATGTTCAACATTTATGGTTTTAGAGGAACTCCATATTTTCTCCCCTATCAAGTTCCATTGAAGATAGGAATTGTAGAGGTCCTGAGGCAAATCAAAGGTTTGCAAGAAGCAAAATTAACAAATAGGGGGAAAGGAACAATTTTCCCAACTGTCACCATTGCACATCAATTTGTAATCACCAGGGGTGGTTGGACACATTTTGATGATTTCTTTCAACCCTAAAGGTTGTCTACTACAGTGGCCAAATTTGATGATCGGGAGGATTTCTTTAATGACATGTTCAAGAAGAGAGCCGTATGTAAAGGTAGAGCACACCAATTCCATTTTCCTAAGGATTTGATCAGAAATGAATTCAATCTAGATGAACAGAAATTGAGAAATGAAAAATGGATAGCATATAAAAGGCTCTGGAGTTTATCCACCAATTTGATAGTGGTTATGATCCTTTGTCTAGTTTTACTCCCTTTGAGAAAAAGGCTAAATTCTTGATACTTTATTTTGAAGATTTAATGCAAACCTTAAAGGAGAAGAGGGAAGCTATATTAAAAAATGACCCTGAAAAGGCTAAGTTGGTTCTAGCTAAGCCTGCCTTTGCCAAGGCCATCCCTCCTGGTGAATATGTGATGCACAAGAGGCCAAAATACAATGTGCTAGTGCCAGTCAGGGGAAAGCCTTCTACTTCAAAAGGAAAAAGAGCAATAGAAGATGTAGCTGAAATCTAAGATTCCCCTAAAAGGAAAAGGGTGGGAAAAGAGGTACAAATAGGTGAGACTTTATATATTCCATCCCAATCCCCAATCCATGTGGGAGATGAACATGCAATGGCTAAGCAATTTTTGTAGCTAGGAATTCTTGGAGAGATTGCCTATACTTATGAAGAAGTACAAGAAGGAATGCCTGAAGAACCACCAAATGCTGAAATGGACTTGACTGCAAAGGAGTTTAAGGGAAAAGAGTTAGACCCTGTCATCAAATAGGCCAGTGAGTAATTTTTGACTTATAACAATTTTATTACAACAGGAACTTTCATGCAATTTGTTTGGAGGCAAAATATAGAACAATTTAAAGAAAAATGTGAGAAGACGAAAAGTGAACATCCCCACAAAGATACATCTTTTGTGGAAGAAGAAGTAAAACAAGAAATGATGACTGAATTCAAAGCCATTACTCCTGAGGAGGGGAGAGAAATTGTAGCAAAAGATGGTGTATTAATTCTCCTTGAGTGGGATATAGCAGATGCATTAGTGCTTAAATAAGTAAGGAAAGAAACAAAACCCTTGGAAGGAGTGACCTTTTGCAAGGACCATGCTGCTTTGGTCATGTGGTCTCTAAGGAGGGATGAGAGTAGAAAGAGGAAGGACACCTCAGAGTCTAGCTATCTTGGAGGTATGATTGTGAAGAGAGTGCAGGACACTGGGGTAGTAGAGGCTGCTAGCATAGTTTTGGAGTCAGCAAAATTCAGTGTGGCAGTAGCTGAGAAGGAAGCCAAGGAAAAAGTTGATCTCTAGGTAAAATTGGAGATGATTCTAAAAGGTTATAATGAGGCCAAAGTGGATATATCCCACAGGGATAGTATCATTACCAAATTGAAAAATCAATTAGCAGGGAAATACCAGAGAGGTGAATCTTCTACCTTAATGATTGCCTCTTCTCCAGCAAAACCTCCATCCACCAGTCCAATCATTGTATTTCCCCCTTCTTCTATGACTTCTAGTTTTCAATCTGATGAATACTAAGAGGGGGGGGGGTGAATTAGTATACCAAAAATTATTGTACTTAAACACTTTAATAGTCTAGCAGTAAATCGGTAAAACAGTTTAGCAAACAAACCAGTTAACACACATGCAAACCAAATAGCAAATAATGCATTCACCCATAGAAGCACAATCACCATAACATAAGAGATTTTGACATGGAAACCCAAATGGGAAAAACCACAGTGAGATGAAAATCACAAGTAACTATCTGCAGAATAGTAACCAGACTGGTTAAGGTCATACAATGTTCTTTACCAGAACAGATCCTGTTAGGAATCTCAATCTCTGTTAGGAGATAAGTCCGACTAAAGACTACCTTGTGAGATGATTTCAGATCCAGACATGTACCACCTTGTTAGAGGATTTACAAAGGCTTTTCTGGGCCTACCCGGTTAAGGGTTTCTAACTTGTCAAAGATGTGAGTAATCAACAAGTGAATGATCTAGCAAATGGCACAGTCTGCTTGATTAGATCCATTGTAGCTCATAGCTAATGCATTTCAACATTAATTCAATCTTCAGTAACTCCTTACTCTATTACAACTCACAGACTTGATCTTCTCAGTTAATATTGCGCATTCAAGATCTCATCAACCACCACAAACCCTATCAGCTACACACATGTTAAAACCCTAGACATGATGTCCTTAAAAGGAATCTGATTTCATGTCGGTCCAATAGGATTAAATGGAAAGTTCCTAGGTTCATTGTATCTAGACACATTTGATAACATGACACAAAAACACCATCAAAGTGTCGGTGGATGGTAACTCATCACAGAGTATTACCAGTTTGTCCAACTTTTCGGTTACCAGTTGGTGACCGGTTTAACGGATTACCGGTTGACAAAAATTGAAGACTAGGAAAAAGATAGCTGCCGCTTCTGGCTCTGCTCCACTTGAGATCCTTAGACCGCTTGATCTCTCTATGCCACCTGGGTCTTTATACCGCTTGAGATCGGTAAACACTTTCTGTATAACAATAGTAGTCTAAAGACTACAACATGATACCAGTTTGGAACAATTACCGGTTTGAGCATAATTCATACACTCTCAAAGTGATCTCATAGCAAGTGTGTGTCCATCAATGATAATCACAACATAATCATCAAAATGCCAACAATCTCCCCCTTTGGCATTGATGGCAACACTTAGGAAAAATTTTGACATCTAAGTGTTTTACAACAAAATTATGCCATAAGTAAAATTACTCCCCCTAAGCATATACACTATCACTTTTGCAGAAAATACAATGTATACTACTTCCTTACTGAGATAAACATGAAAGTATGCAAAGCATTCATCGAAATTTTAAATAAAAAATACTACTCCCCTTTTGCCAACAATGACAAAGTACAGTTGAAAAACCCCTGTTCCATTAGCATTAAAAATTGATTTAAAAAGTTTATGACAATAAAGAGTGAAACTTGTCAAAAACTGATTTAAAATCCTACATAAATGTCTTCATGGATAAAGACCATGATTCAAGCAATGAGGTAGCAACCTCATTCTCCATTTGCATCTGATAAACCTGCTCCTCCATGGCATCCATGGTACTCATCTCTTGAGTAACCATTAGGGCATCTATATTGAGGTAGCATTTATGGAGAATTTGCAGTCTTGGCAGTAGGACCAGTTGAAGTTCCTGCAAATTACATGTCCGGTTGCTTATCTCTGCCTCTATTCTTCCAGACTAAAGTTGAAACCTATGAGCAGTTTGTCGATATGTGGAGAAGGAATCATATGGAATCTTGAAGGTGCTAATAAATGACTGCATATCAGATTGCAGTTTGTCCTTCTGAGTGAGCACATCATCACAGAATAAATGAGGTTGACAAATCTTGCTGAGTAGTAGATTTCCCTCATCCATTGCATCTCTGATGTCCTTTTGTGCTTTCTAAAGTTTTGACCGAAGCTCATTCAATTTCTTCACCAAGGCAATGTTTAGAGCCTTTTCATGCTCCTTTTTGGCATTTGTTTCTGCAACTTCTTCTAGGCTTTGGACCTAGTCTTCGATAATGGTACATAGAAGCTTTAATTGGGCAAGTGAGGAATCGGTACTGGGGAGGTTTGTACCAGGTATCAAATTGGTGAGTGTTTCCACCGCAGTTTGGATAACATCTTCCTCCTTTTTACAACTTAGAGCATCCAATCGCTCTTGAGCAAGCTTAATGCTCTACACTAGCTCTGATTTGTTTGCAGACTGGAGGTTAATAGGACTGGTAATGTCAGCCAGTTTGGCTTGACTATCGGTTGCCTTTGGAGTCTCCATCTGAGTGCTCTGTGCCACTTCTTCTTTCTCTTTGGCTTTTTTCTTGTCTTCTTCTATCTTCTTTTGCTCCTCTTCTTTCCGCTTCTCTTCATCTTCATCCTTTTTCTTCTCCTCTTCCTTTCTCTTCTCCTCTTCCTTTTTCTTCTCCTCTTCCTTTTCCGCTTCCTTCTTCTTCTTCTCATCCTCTTGTTTCTTATTCTCCTCTTCTTTTCTCTTTTCTTCCTCTTTCTTTTTCTTCTCATCCTCTTTCTTCTTTTCCTGTTTTGTCTGTTTTGTCTTTTCTTTCTCTTGTTTCTCCTTTTCTTCCTCTACCTACTTTCTCTTGTCTTCCTCCTATTTCTTCTTCTCTTCCTCTACCTATTTTCTCTTGTCTTCCTCCTGTTTCTTCTTACCTTCTATTTCTATTGGTGCATCTGGAGTAACATTGTCACCCTTTAAGGCATCAACATCAATCGGTTCCATTTGAGTGGTGACCAATTCTCCTTCACTGTTGTATACTTCATCTGGTTGAGTGATTTCCAGTTCTTGCTCTGCTTTCCTGTTGGCTTCAGCCACTTCATGCAGTCTTAAAGCTGATTGAGCAAGGGAGTGGGTATCTTTGACCACTTCCAGAACTTTTCCTTCCAATAACAAGAGTCTTCTTCTTCTCATGAAGAAGAGGCCCTTATATCTCTCCACAACTTCATACAGTTCTATTTTAGGCACATCGGGAAAGTATTGTGAAAATACTTCCTCTCTTATTTATTGTTCCTTTTCTATGGCAATGCGCCACTTGTTGTCTAAAGAATTATACAAAGAATCAGGTGTCTCAGATTTAATTTCTAATGGCCACCGGTCATTAATACATAAATAATTGATAAATTCTTGTTCAACTTCTTTCTTTTCATCATCATTAAAATCATCAAAGCACTCTTTCAAATCACCAAGTACTTTTCTTCTAATATTCCTAATTGTTCTTTGACAATGTGTCAAAGGTTTGTAAGAGTAAATATCAATATTTACTGGTGCAGATGTTGTTGGTTCACTCTTTGTCTTTTTCCTCGTTTGCCTAGTCTTCTTAGGCTATTCTTCAGAGACAGTGTCCTCTGAGTCTAGTGTATTGATTTTTGTCTTCCACTTCCTCTCAAAGACTTTGGCGGGTGCCACTTCTGGTTTCTTCTTTGCTGGTGATCACTTGGTCACTTTGGGACTTGCTGTGGTAACCAGTACCGATGCTGAAGGCACCGCCTTTCCCTTCTTTACTGAGGGTTCTTGAACTGGTGTAACCCTTTCCAAATAGGTGTCGGTTCTCTTTTCCTTTGGATCAAGGGGTGAGGTGATTAGGGTAGAGGCGTACCCATCTAACATGTCATACATTACATCATATCCCATTGGTTCCACTTCTTCCTGTCTAGGCTCAACTGCCTCCATTATGCACTCATCAACTTTGATGGTGAAGCAAATGTCCTCCTCATACTTTTTGACAGTATCACTAGATATTCTTACTCTTTGGTTCATTTTGCATCTGAACTCATCAAAATATTTGTTTAGCACTTCCAGATAACCAGTTCCTACCGCTTGTAGGCTTTCCTTGATTTTCTTTGTCACTGGTTGGTCAGCAGACCACTGAATATCACCTCCTCCTGGAAAATAGCCTTGGAAGTAGAAGAACAACCCAACCAATAGTTGTCCAAACTTAAATTTCAGGGTATTGTCCTGTTTGATCGACTTGAGGTTCAATAGAAGTTGTCTTTGCATACTAGTGCATAGATAAAATGATGCATCTTCCTTGATCATTTTGTAGGCGGCATTTACCGCTGCAGCAGAGATAGAGTTGATTCTGCTAGCATGGAACATCTGGTATCCTATCACCATACACGCATATTTGACCAGATCATCCTTGATGGAATTGACAGTCATTCCTTGTGAATCGCTCATAGAACCGGTGAGCTTGGTCATTTCCGTCTTGCTGATCTTCCTTAGGGCTGGCACTTCACCGACATTTTAGAAACCAGTGCTGGCATGAATCACTTCTAGTGTGATATCATGCATCTACTCTAAGTACATCTTATCACTGTGTACTATGCTCAGAATAATTCGAATGTGATCATCCAAAAATTATTCAAGAAAATAGGCTACGTTGTGAAGTTTCTTCTTTCCCAGATTGTTGAATTCTGGTTTAATCTTCTTATCCTTTTCATAGAATAGACTCAACTGGGAATGGATCATCAGAGATCCTAGGTCTTCAATCTTGCAGTCAATGAAATCTGAAATGCCTTCTTCCACTATGACACCGACGGGTATTTGAGATAGGGCATTGTATTTTGCCTTCCGTTGAATGAAGTCTACAGAATCAACATGTGCACTAGAGCTAGCATGTGATCTTGATGTTGGTATTTTGGTATGGTTTTGTCATTGATGTCAACACCTACTGAATACAAGCACTTTGAAGATCCGACAACATTCACCGACAAGCAAGTAAATTGTGCAACAGTTATTGGTATATGGTTCATCGGCAGAATATATTGTTCACCGGTACCTGGAATGATATGTAAGACACTTGGTAATGTCGAAGACATCATGTGGACACTTTGTTTTGAAGAATTAATCATTGGTATATTCATATTTGCATAATTTATTTTACCGACAAATAGGTCCAAGTTATCTAGGGTTACACCAGCAGGTTTATCTTTTCCAAATCAGCATGGCATGCTATGGAGATGATTTATTATTGATGTTAATGCATTAAGCTGACATGTTTAATTAGTTATTGCATCGGATATTATATTGTATTTGTAAGATCTTATTTGTAAAATTCGGTGTGGAATGCGAAGAAGAATTGAGTGAAGGTATATGCGAGATCAAGCAGGGATATACATGAAGACATCATTTGAAGGTGAAGTTAGGTTTTTGTAGAAGCATATCAGCATTACACTGGTACTAAATCCAGCATATGAAGATGCTATTTTGTGCAGTACATTCTTATTGGATTTAACCATCCAATTGTAGTCAGTGTGACTCCCATTTTGTGATTGAGCAGTGAGCTCTAGGTTGTTGGCCTTTTTGCATGTATAGACCCCATTTATGTACACTTACTATCTGCAGTAGTATCATCTGATTGTGGGTAAGGTTTCCCATCATAGTTTTTCCCCTTACAGGGTTTCCACATACAAATATTGGTGTCATATGTTGTGGATGACTTTATGTTTATGTTTCATGCATTAATCCTTACTGATATAGAAATTTACTATTAACACTGTCTACCAACATACTTAACTGGTTTACCAGTATTAAGCATTAAGTTGGTTAATTAGTTTTTGGTTTGAATTTATTAGACAACTGATTCACCCCCCCCTCTCAGTTGTCTCTGGGACCTAATAATTGGTATCAGAGCTTAGTCCCCTTTTGCAAAAGTTTAACAGCTTGAGGAGATCCAATGTCTACTAATTATGTCAGGAAGGACAGTCCTAAACTTGATGGAACCAACTATGGAATATGGAAGATCAGAATGGAGACACATCTAAATTGCATTGGCAAAGACATTTGGAAAGCTACTAAGAATGGTTATACTATTGTTGTAGCTGGTCAAACTGCTCCAACTACCTTAGCTAAAGATGAAGAGAATGATTGCAAAGCAAGAGAAGCACTTTTGAGTGCATTATCAGATCAACAAATCATGGGATTATCAGATAGGTCTACTGCTAAAGCTATTTGGGATCACTTGGAAACACTGAATGAAGGAGATTCCACAATCAAAATTACAAAACTTGAAAGCTTCCGAGTCAGGTATGAACATTTGAAAATGGAAGAAGATGAAAGGATTTCTGCTTTATGGAAAGAGTAAATGAAATTGTTTTGGGTATTAAATGTTGTGGAGGAACTCTGAGTGAGAATGAATTTGTTTCAAAAATCTTAAGAGGTTTGCCACCAGCATATAAAATGAAGGTTACTGCTATAAATGAGTTGAGAAAAATGCCTAATACATCAGTAACTAAGGATACATTGATTGGAAAACTTTCAGCTTTTGAAATTGAGGAATTTGGTCTTGTTGCTACTATAAAAACTGACTTGGCCTTTAAAGCATCAACATCATCTGCTCCATCATTTGACAAATCAGACTAGAGAGCCTTTTATGCAAGAGAACTTGAAGAACTTGAAGCACTATTTGCAAGGAAAATTGCAAAAGGTCCAATTGGAAGTAAGTATGAAGGTAAAGCACCCTTTAAATGTTTTAACTGCAATAAGATTGGTCATATGGCTTCAAGATGCCCTGATAGACATGCTAGACTAAGAGAAGAAGCTAGAAGAACGTACAAGCCTAATCCTGAATATCAAAGATAAATATTTAAAAAGAACAAAGATAAATCTTGTTACATTGCTAATGAAGGTGTGACTGATGATTCTAATGAGGATCCAATAGATAATGGATGGGTTTTTTGTTTCTATAACAGAAGATCAACTGACATCTATTGCTCAATCGGTAGAACAAGCCCTAACAGCTAAAGTTGAAGTAAAGGATGAATGGATCATTGACTCAGGATGCTCACATCATATGACTGGAGACAAAGGTAAATTCTTGAACTTTCAAGAATACAATGGAGGTTTAGTAAGATTTGGAGATGATAAAGCCTGTTCAATCAAAGGTAAGTGTTCAATATCTCTTGATGGTAAGCATAACACTGACAATGTCTACTATGTTGAAGGATTAAAGCATAATCTTTTAAGTGTTGGTCAATTAGTTGAGAAGGGATTTCAGTTGCAATTTAAAAATGAAAAATGTAAAATCATGAATAGAACTGGTTTGGAAATTGCAACCGGTAATCAGACTAGAGGCAATAGCTTTCATTTCAATAACAGTGAAAAGGCATGCTTAATTGCACATATAGATGAAAGTTGGTTATGGCATAAGAGATTATGTCATGTAAACTTTGATTGCATGGTAAAAATTAGTACTTCTAAGGTAGTTAGAGATCTACCTAAAATTGTGAAACCTCAGAATACAACTTGTAAGGAATGTCAATTTGGAAAACAAGTTAGAGCTAGTTTCAAAAGTATTCTAGAAAAATCCAATAATGCTCTTGATTTAATTTACACTGATTTATGTGGTCCAGCTAGAACTAGAAGCTTACAAGGTGATAGATATTTCATGCTAATTATTGATGATTATTCTAGAATGTGCTGGGTTACTTTTCTCAGAGAGAAATCAGAAGCACTTGGAAAGTTCAAACTATTCAAAGCAATGGTTGAAAATGAAAGCGGTAAGAAAATCAAATGCTTAAGATCAAATCAAGGAGGAGAATTCACATCTAAGGACTTTAATACATTTTGTGAAGTGAATGGAATCAGAAGACAGTTATCAGCACCTCAGACACCATAGCAGAATGGAATTGTTGAAAGGAAAAATAGAACTATCTTGGATGCAACTAGAAGTATGTTATCAGAAGAAAATCTACCACATGTGTATTGGAGAGAGGCAGTTAACACTGCTGTCTATACATTCAACAAAGTTCACATCAAAGGTGAAACCGGTAAGACCCCTCATGAACTATGGTTTGGTAACACTCCTACTCTTAAGTATTTTAGAATTTTTGGAAGTAAATGTTATATTAGAAGAGATGAGTATATTGGAAAATTTGATCCTAGAAGTGATGAAGGAATATTTCTTGGTTATTTATCTAAGAGCAAGGCATATAGATGTTTTAATAAAAGATTGCAGAAAATTGTTGAGAGTACAAATGTAAAGATTGATGAACAATTCAGAGGAACTTCAAGATATAGAGACTCTGAACCGGCAACAAAAATTGTGACAAATGAACCTATACTGAATCCTCCGGTATAGAATGAAGATCCAATTACCTCGGTATCATCAGAAGATTCCACAATAATTGAAAAACAATAACAAACTAAGACACCCCAATATGTAAGATTGAATCATTCTGAAGATCAGATAATTGGAAACAATTTTAAAGGAGTTATGACAAGAGGAAGATTGGCAAATGAAGAGGTATGTCTTATTTCTCAAATTGAACCATCATCTATCAATGAGGCATGTAAAGATAAATTTTGGATTAAAGCTATGGAAGAAGAATTAGGACAAATTGAGAAAAATAATACTTGGACATTAGTTCCCTAGCCTAAAGATAAAAATGTAATTGGAACTAAATGGATATTTAGAAACAAACTTAATGAAGATGGTAAGATTGTTAGAAATAAAGCAAGACTAGCATGTAAGAGATATTCTCATAAAGAAGGAGTTGATTACAATGAAACCTTTGCACTGGTAGCTAGAATTGAGGCAGTAAGATTATTTTTGGCTTTTGCAGCTCACAAGGACTACAAAGTTTATCAAATGGATATTAAATGTGCATTTTTAAATGGAGATCTTAAAGAAGAAGTATATATTGAACAACCTGATGGATTTTCTTTGACAGATGACAATGATATGGTTTGCAGGTTAAGAAAAGCTTTGTATGGATTGAAACAAGGCCCAAGAGCTTGGTATGCAAGGTTGTATAAGTATCTTTTGAAGATTGGCTTTACTAAAGGAAATGTAGATAGCAATTTATACTACAAAATAACTAATGATGACATCTTGATTATTGAAGTATTTGTTGATGATATAATCTTTGGAGGAGAAGATGGATTATGTAAGGAATTTTCTCTTGAAATGTAGCTAGAATTTGAAATGTCTATGATTGGAGAAATAAAATTCTTTTTAGGTTTGCAGATTTCTCAGACTGATAAAGGTATACTTTTGAGTCAATCCAAGTACTTGAAACAATTACTAAAGAAATTTGGGATGGAGAACTCTAAACTGGTAAGCACAACTATGACTACAAATGACAAATTATCTCAAAGGGATGAATCTACACCTGTTAATACAACTAGATACAAATCTATGATAGGAGGTTTACTATATTTGACACAAACCAGGCATGATATTATGAATGCAGTATGTATTGTTTCTAGATTTCAAAGTAATCCTAGGGAAAATCATGAATCAGCAGTAAAAAGGATTTTTCGGTACTTACAAGGCACAACAAATCTTGGATTATGGTATCCTAAAGATGAAAATTTTGACCTATGTGCATACACAGATGCAAATTGGGCAGGAGATATAGATGATAGAAAGAGCACCATTGGAGGAGAATTCTTTCTTGGAAAGAGATTAGTTTCTTGGTTGAGTAAGAAACAGAGTTGTACATCTTTATCAACAGCAGAATCATAATATGTTGCAGTAGCTTCTAACTGTACACATGTATTATGGCTTAAGCAAATGCTGAAAGACATAAAGGTAAAATGAAAGGAACCCATTACTATATACTGTGATAACACTACAGCAGTTGATATATCTAAGAATCTAGTATTACATTCTAAAGCAAAACATGTTTCTATCAAACTAAATTTTCTAAGGGAAAAAGTTGAAGAAAAGGAGATAAAACTGGTTTATGTGAATACTAAAGAACAACTTGCATATATTTTCACAAAACCTTTGCCTAAGGAGACTTTTGAATATCTCAGAGATCAGCTTGGAGTCATACCACCACTGGTAGAGACTTAGACAATTGATGATTATCATCAACCACCAAAATTAAAAAGACAAATCTTTTATTCCGGTAATTGATGAGGAAGCTACTTCTCAAGGGGAGTAGTTGGTATTTTGTATGAACTTGACTTTGGCATTTGATGTCAGAGGGGGAGAGATATCTATGGAAAAACACATTATCCTTTAAGGAGATATTGGTATTGAAAATAAATCTTTAGATAAACACATGTTACTCCCAGGGGGAGAAATGGAGATTGTTGGTTTTTGTATTTTGTATTTCTGTTTTGGCACTTTGATGGTTTTTCCATATTGTGTTGCCATCAATGCCAAAGGGGGAGATCGTTGGTATTTTGGTATGGTTTTGTCATTGATGTCAACACCTACTGAATACAAGCACTTTGAAGATCTGGTAACATTCACCAACAAGCAAGTAAACTGTGCAACAGTTACTGGTATATGGTTCACCGGCAGAATATATTGTTCACCGGTACCTGGAATGATATGGAAGAAACTTGATAATGTCGAAGACATCATGTGGACACTTTTTTTTGAATAATTAATCATTGGTATATTCATATTTGCATATTTTCTTTTACCGGCAAATAGGTCCAAGTTATCTAGGGTTACATCAGTAGGTTTATCTTTTCCAGATCAGCATGGCACGCTATGGAGATGATTTATTATTGATGTAAATGCACTAAGCTGACATGTTTAATCAGTTATTGCATTGGATATTATATTGTATGGAAAATGTTTTATTGTAATATCTTGTAGAGCCGACCTACTAAAATTGGTCTTAGGGTATGGTATAAATGTAAGATCTTATTTGTAAAATCAGGTGTGGAATGCAAAAAAGAATTGAGTGAAGGTATATGTGAGATCAAGAAGGGATATACACCAAGACATCATTTGAAGGTGAAGTTAGGTTTTTGTAGAAGCATATCAGCATTACACCAGTACTGAATCCAGCATATGAAGATGCTATTTTGTGTAGTACATTCTTATTGGATTTAACCATCCAACTGTAGTTAGTGTGACTCCCATTTTGTGATTGAGTAGTGAGCTATAGGTTGTTGGCCTTTCTGCATGTGCAGACCCCATTTATGTACACTTACTATCTGCAGTAGTATCATCTGATTGTGAGTAAGGTTTCCCACCATGGTTTTTCCCCTTACAGGGTTTCCACGTACAAATATTGGTGTCATATGTTGTGGATGACTTTATGTTTATGTTTCATGCATTAATCCTTACCGGTATAGCAATTTACTGCTAACACTGTCTACCAGCACACTTAACTGGTTTACCGGTATTAAGCATTAAGTTGGCTAATTATTTTTTGGTTTGAATTTATTAGACAACTGATTCACGCCCCCCCTTCCCCTCTCAGTTGTCTCTGGGACCTAACAGCTGAAGCCATGATAAACAAAGAATTTTGAAAAATACCTTCGTAGATCAAAATTTAGGGCTTCGCAATTTGAACTTCGCTACACACTCCTTTGGTTACTGAATATCGCTTTGCATTCTACACTTCTCCAACAGAGGTTTGCTTCAGATTCTTCTTCAGGATTTTGATAAATTCTTTGAATCGCAAAGTAAATCGCTTTTCTTCACTCTGCACTTGAAAACTTCTTTTGCTCAAAAAATGATAGTGAGAAATGATTTGAAAAATCCTTTTAAACAGATTCTCCACCTACCATAATAAATGCTCCACTATTAGGGCGTAAACCCTAATTTTGCCTTATACCATTTTCGGTCTTCTGCCAATCTAATAGGTATCTCATACCGGTTAAGGTCTTTTACCGGTGTCAACCGAGGGTTCAAGATATTTCACCATTTTCTCCCCCTAATCTTTTCTGATGCTTAGTTTGCTAGTTCAGCGACTTCCACACTGGGTGCAGAAACTGGTTCTTCTTGAATCACTTCTTCTGGCTTCTTCTTCGAGGTTTTCTTCATTTCTGCTTGAACAATTTCAACATCAATTTTTCCTTCCGGAGTGACTGGTATATCATTTGATATACTCTTTTTTGTTCTACAAAATCTTGCTCTATGACCCGGTTTGTTGCAGTGATAGCAAACCATTCCAGGTGCTCTCCAAGGTCCATTATTCATATTTCCTTTCTTCCTTCTGCATGTTGTAGCAGTGTGACCATGACCATGACAAATCACATAGATTGCTCTCCATCTCATTGCCGCTTAATAGCCACCGCTACCTAACTAATGACTATAGGTATTAAACCAGTTTGGGTTCCGGTTCCCAGAGGGTTTAGGAAAAACTCCTTGATTCCTTTGAGGACACCTTCCGGTATTGTGCATGACAGACCTGCATTCAAATGCTTTATGCCCAAAATTGTTGCATGCATAACAATTACCATTGAATCTATTGGATCTAGGCTTATCATTTAGAAAATAAGGAAAATTATTGTAAGCCTTACTTCTACATACATTAGCAGTGTGTCCTTCCTTGAGATAGTTAAAGCAAATAGGTTTGAACTTTTGCTTACCTTTATCCTTTGATGCCAGTTGTTTCTTTGATGCTCTACTTTTTGTTACAGAGGTCTCACCTTCCTCATATTCAAAAAAACCAATTCCATTGGTATTTTTTACCGATTTAGCTGATTCAAGCTTCTGCTCTAGCTTGACAGAGCTCTTATTGAATTTGGCAAGTATTTCCTTTTACACAGTGAGTTCTTTGGAAATGGCAGCATTGGATTCCTTCAAGGTTGCTTTCTCAGAGATAGCCATGTTT
This sequence comes from Cryptomeria japonica, assembly GCF_030272615.1. Classification (NCBI taxonomy): domain Eukaryota; kingdom Viridiplantae; phylum Streptophyta; class Pinopsida; order Cupressales; family Cupressaceae; genus Cryptomeria; species Cryptomeria japonica. The sequence continues at coordinate 439,411,338 of NC_081413.1, read as the reverse complement.
AGTTCACCTTGCACTTCTTCTTTTACCATTTTTCTTCCATGAAGATGAGCAGTAAGTGCATTGATCTCTTGCTTCAGCTTGGAGATCTCATGATCTTTGTCTTTTACCAGATCTTCAGCTTTCCTTCGATTCTCAAGCTCTTGACACATTCTGATAGTTAGGCCTTCAAGTTCCCTTCTTAGGTTGGCATTGGACTCATTCAGTTTTTCAACTTCTTGAATTAGGGCTTCCATGTCCACTTCATCAGAAGAATTGTTTTTAGTTAGATCCATCATTTTTTCAGCATACTCTCTTCTTTTTGCCTGAGAGGCCTTATATTTGACCATAAGTTCATCATAGGCTTGCTCAGACTAAGTGAGCCAATGAGTAAGTTCCCTCAAAATGTATTCCCCCATATCTCTTTCCAAGTGGTTAGACTTATAGAAAGGTTGGCTTTGATACCAATTGATGAATACTAAGAGGGGGGGTGAATTAGTATACCAAAAATTACTGTACTTAAACACTAACAGTCTAGTAGTAAACCGGTAAAATAGTTTAGCAAACAAACCGGTTAACACACATACAAACCAAATAACAAATAATGCATTCACCCAAAGAAGCACAATCACCATAACACAAGAGATTTGACATGGAAACCCAAATGGGAAAAACCACGGTGAGATGAAACTCACAAGTAACTATCTGCGGAATAGTAACCAGACCGGTTAAGGTCATACAACGTTCTTTACCAGAACAGATCCTGTTAGGAATCTCAATCTCTGTTAGGAGATAAGTCTGATTAAAGACTACCTTATGAGAGGATTTCAGATCCACAGATGTGAACCACCTTGTTAGAGGATTTACAAAGGCTTTTCTGGGCCTACCCGGTTAAGGGTTTCTAACTTGTCAAAGATGTGAGTAATCAACAAGTGAATGATCTAGCAAATGGCATAGTCTACTTGATTAGATCCATTGTAGCTCATAGCTAATGCATTTCAGCATTACTTCAGTCTTCAGTAACTCCTTACTCTATTACAACTCACGGACTTGATCTTCTCAGTTAAGATCACGCATTCAAGAGCTCATCAACCACCACCAACCCTATCAGCTACACACATGTTAAAACCCTAGACATGATGTCTTTAAAAGGAATCTGATTTCATGTCGGTCCAATAGGATTACATTGCAAGTTCCTAGGTTCATTGTATCTAGACACATTTGATAACATGACACAAAAACACCGTCAAAGTGTCGATGGATGGTAACTCATCACAAAAATATACCAGTTCGTAACTCATAACAGAGTATTACTAGTTTGTCCAACTTTCCGGTTACCGGTTGGTGACTCAGAGTAATACCGGTTTAATGGATTACCGGTTGACAAAAATTGAAGACTAGGAAAAAGATAATTGCCACTTTTGGCTCCTTTGCTATGCTCTGCTTGAGATCCTTAGACCGCTTGATCTCTCTATGTCACTTGGGTCTTTATACCGCTTGAGATCGGTAAACACTTTCTGCATAACAATAGTAGTCTAAAGACTACAACATGATACCGGTTTGGAACAATTACTGGTTTGAGCATAATTCATACATTCTCAAAGTGATCTCATAGAAAGTGTGTGTCCATCAATGACAATCACAACATAATCATCAAAATGCCAACACAATCAACTAAGACCATACAAGATGAAGTGGAAAAGTTGAAGCAAGCTCAGGCCCTATTTGCAAGTAAGTATGAGAAAAAGGTCAGAGGCACAATTTTGAAGATTGCTAACATGATAGGGGCTTCTATTTTGCATATATATATGTAGAGAATTTTGAACATGCTGACAGGTTTAAAGGAGGATAAGGTTGTTCTAGAGCCAATTTTGAATAAGTGGATGCCTAGGGAGGTGGAATTGGAATTCATGTGTTCATGTGTTCATCCCATGAAGAAGCAAATGCTGATGCCACTATTAAATCCACCCATGAGTTAGTGAAAGGCATGACCAGGTTGGTAGAAGGAAGAGCTGGTCTAGAAAGAAAGGCAAATCTGTATAGAAAGGAATATGCTAATCAGAAATTTGAAATATTTCCTAGAGGTTTTGTTAGCACAAGTGAGTTAAAAGGTGAATAGGTATGGCTAGATGAGCTAGGACATAAATTGTCTCAATGGATAAATGAAGTCATCAATTCAGATGACACATGTTTATTTATTCGAACAATTGAAGAAATTGAGAAGATGAAGTCACATTATGGTTTTTTGGAAACAGAGGTTAAGCAATTAAGAAACACATGGAAAATATTGAATAAGTTGAAGAAGAAAATTGTTAACTTCTCCTAGCCTGGTGATGATGTGTTCCAAGAGTGGAAAAACAAATATGCGGTGCAAGAAGTGGAGGTTCAAGAATAGTTAGCTAATGTTGTAGTGGTATAACGAGCTTCAAAGCCATTAGGAATGAAAATGATTGTAACTTCTTTTTCAGCGGGAATCACGGTTGTAACAAACTTTTCATAGGGAAGTCTGAAGATTCTTTGCATCCATATCATTATAAATGGATACTAGGACTTTAGGAAAGGACATCACAAGAACTTGTAAAGAAACTCTGCCAAAATTAATATACGGTCTTCTGGTTTTTTAGAAAGATCTTGAGTTATGTATGATTTTTGAAAATGTATATCAATATATAGATCAGATCATTTTGAGCTCATATTTTTGTTGTCTTCTTGCATGCATTTGTTGATTTACTGTGTTCTTTTAAATAATCAAGGGTTATTTGATTGGATGGGGATTGCAAGGCAAGCTTACAAACGTGTTTTAGGTTTTTCTCTTAAGGGGAGGAATTAAATATACGTAAAACCCCTCTATTAGTGAATCAATAGTGTTTTCTTCTTGAATTTGATGAACAACTTTAGCATAAGGAAAAACTTACATATATGTCAGGCATATATTAATTTGATGAAGTTGAAGTGATAGGATGTATTTGAATGTCCAAATTTGGAACTCTTGTTTAATTTGGGTGACTCTGTAGCCCGGATAAGGCACTGCTATCATTTGTGGAGTGTTTTCTATCTTTCTTGGGGTCAAGACTAAAAATGAACACATTTTTTTAATGTTTCAATATTGTTGAGGTGATAAGGATCATAGGTTTTTAACACTGGTTTACTATGGATCTTATATTAAATTTGTGAAAGTATTCACAAGAGGTATACCCACCTAAGCTTAGGATAAGCTTAAAGTGTAGAAGGTTTTGCAGAAACCTTGTTATATTTTATTCTGGAGTTCTATTTTCTTGTTGTCCTCTCCATATGCAATAGAGGCCTTCAATTTTCTTACAAAGGGGATTAGGGAAATCAGAATTTGAGAACAACAAGGTCTCTCAAGGGTAAAGTGAGAAAGCCAAACTTAACCAACAGTTTGTCGATACTTTTGGATGATTCACTACTCTTGCAAGAAAAGTGTGAAAAAGCTAAGGGAAAAGAACACCCTTTCTTTTTCATGTTTGTGTATTTAATATCAACAAAGGCCATCTAGTGCCAGAGGTCTAAAAAGATGAGGCAACTTGACGCATATCTTGGTAGTTTCAATGGGGCCTCTTCATAACCGCCGATTCTCAAATAAGAGAATGTGTGTAATAACTGCCAAATTGCATTATCAAGGTGACAATTTCTACATAATTTCTTTTCTCTGGTTAGCATTCCCCAAATTAGTATCTCTCACCTCATCCAAGACACTTTCTGTGGTATGGGACATTTTTGGGTTTCTTCTTTTAGAGTAGAAAATAGGCTAGGGATTTTGCAACTATAGCTGGGGATTAAATAGGTTAGTGGGATATGAAAGACAAGGAAAAGATAAGAATTCATGAGCATAGTAATAGACACTCTTCTCTAATTTGAGTCACAAAGCCCTAATTTTAAACAAAGTAGTAGAGAGGAAGGAGGAAATTTGCTCAAACTTGGTTTTTACATGCCTGTGGATTCACCATCAAAACGATTTTCCAAACTCTCTTTCGCTATCTAGAATGCAAAATAATGTTTTAAAGAAGGGTGGTAACACTATATGTGACTGAAACATTAAATTCATCTATTTTGGGCAACATAATATACTGTCCAGGTCATAAAAATGAGCCGACATTCTCTTTGTGAATAGCACCAATACCTTTCCCATATTTTGATTTGATTTTTGTATTTAATGCTCATTAATGCATGATGTATGTTGATGTCATGACTAAAGAGTGAATTGGAAGAAAATAACTGTGAACTATCGGTAAAAAATTGAACAATGAAGCTGTTGAAAGTGTATGCAAGAGTCCCTAAAAAGTGAGATCTACCAATGGAAAGAGACAAATCAAGGCCCTTGACTAACTACTATGACTTACCTCTATCAAGGTATTAGGTGATTGGGGAAAGAAAAATCTTAAGAACTACTAAAAACTATGGGATTTGACGTTCAAAAAGGTTGTGATTTGCTGACAACAAAGGGAATAGGGCCTTAATGAAAATGAACGAACACCGCTTCACCTAAGTACTTCAAGGGAATCAACTGATTAGGTATCTTGAGAACTGAGAGGGCAATAAAAATTGGTTCTAAAATGGTAGAAAAGGCCGACAAGTTAATGGATTAAGGCTTGACTGAAGCATTCATTGAACTCAAGACTCAAAAGGGGGGTAACATATTGTTACTTTTTTTTCATTGATGTAAAATATTATATGAGTTAATTGCTCACATGACTATTATATTTTATCATCAATTGTTCTCGTGTTTGTCTTGTTGATGGCAGTGTTAGCAGGACCAATTGAAAGAGATCCTCAATGAAACTCCTCTCTTGAAATGCACACAAAGTATGCTCCAAGGTTCTAGAAGGCTAAGTCTTAGCTACGCAAGATAGATCCATGGGAGCCAATGTGTTGTGAACAAGGGGTCTATTGGTTTTATGCTTGGAAAATATAACTATCTTTCCCTAACATGAACACTTTTTTTTGTATTGCAAAATATAAGTGAATGAAATGCAACCTGGAAATAAAAATTTATGCTAATTATTCTATGCTATCAAAGGTTATATAAAAAAACCCACAAAAAGATGAAGAGTTTATAAATAATTGATTTGACAAAATCACGAAACCCTAGCAAACAATGTTTAACAATGACTAATCATAGCCTAGAAGGTAAAATCATAGCATTAAAACATACACACATAAATAAGATCAACACAATTCATATGAATATGATAAAATCATCAAAGAAATATATAATACCATAGTCATGTTTAGAACCCATCAAATTGCACAACCAAACTGAATGTGCACATGCAAGACAAAATTCTTAATATGCTTGCAAGAAATATGTTGTAGCTAATTTATCTATTGCTTCAAATCATTCAATGATCAACAATTCCAACAACTTAAGTTGTTTGAATCATGAAGCAAAAAAGTTGAGATACACTATTGGTGTTAATAACTATTCATCTTGGATATTATTACACTATACTTAAGTTTACTTGGGAAATGCATTTCATAGTAGTTTGGGTATGAGACACTTGGGTGTTTGTGCCACATTGGGATAGTGTGTGTAGGAGAATTTCCACCTTTTATAGTGTTGATCTTGTTGTTACACTCCACATTCAGTGGGTGATCCACCTCATGTGGAATATTTTATTGTTTCTCCTACCTACCTACACCTATTTGCTACCTACCCTTGTTTCTTATTGAGACACATGTCATGTTTGTGTGCTCACATATCCCTAGCCTTGCCTATATAAGAAGGCTCATCTACATTGTTTGTACGGGCAATCATTGAACATCTTGTAATGATCCAGTTGATCATATTTTGCATCTTGATAGAATATAGTTTATTTCTATCATCTATTTTGTTCTCTCTTATTTTTACTTTTCATTGCCTCGTGATCTTGGCAAAATCTCACATGGTATCAGAGCCATTAGAGTGTCATCAGTTTGCCAATTGACAGAAATTTGATGCTATTTGGGGTTTGCATTTTGGAGCTTTCTATTGCAGGTTATTATTGAAGCTTGATGGGTCAAATATGAGGTCACCATTGGATTGAGGAGGTCCAAGAAAGTTAGTTTTGCCTTTTGTTTCATCCAAATTGGACATCGGAGACCAAATCTAGAGGCATTTGAAATTTGAAGCCGCGGCGAAAATTTTTTAGAAATTATAATTTTGCAGGCAATTTTCAAATAGCGATATCTCACTCATCCAGACTCCTTTTTTGAGCAATTTTTTTTGTTTTGGGGTAGAATTTCATGATCTATACAATGGTGCGAGATTTTTTGTATTTTCGGATACAGGTTTTTCGAAAATCATGAAATCCCAATTTTTACAACTTTTGAGGCTTCATTTGGGCTCATATGGACTCCTTTTCAGGTGTCATTTTTTTTGGAAGTGCATAATTTTTTATCTACTTTCATAATCTGCTATCAGTTTTTAGCAATTTTGGGTAGAAATTGTACTTTCATCATATGGTCTTATTTGGCCAATTCGGCATTTGTATTGCATAGATCTATCTTTCTAATCTTTTGCTTTGTAGTTCTCAGCCTATTGGGGCAGTTGTAAAACAAAATCAAAAGTCCACCTTGCCATTTTTTGCAAGTGACCTATTGTACACACACTACATATAAAGTGTCAAAATCATCATTTTGGGGGGGCTACTTTGATTGAGTGAATTTGGAGGGTGTCTCTTGTGCTTTTGTGCTCTTGTGTTCCTTCCTTTTTGCTGCTATGGGTTCTTCTAAGTTTCCTCTATTAACTCCTCATAATTATGCTACTTGGAAAATTGATGCATGGAGTAAACTTATGGAAAAAAGACTAACTCATTATATTGATGGAACTATTGTTGCTCCCGCTGATCCTAAGGTTGATCCAATTGGTCACTTGGATTGGCTCACTAAAAATATCATGGCAATTGGTACCTTAAGAAAGTATGTATCAAAGGATCTCATTTTTCGTATTGAGAAGTGTACTCTAATCAAGGATGCTTGGCAATAGTTTCAAGACTTGTATGGTCAAGTTGATGAGATTAGGGGATATCAAATTGATAGTGATCTCACCATGTTAGATCCCAAGAACTTTGATACTATACAAGATTATGTCACTAAGGTAAATGAGTTGAGGGCACAACTCAAGGATTATGGCATTGATAAGAAGGATACTCAATTGATCTTCATCTTGATGGGCAAGCTTCCACAAGAATATGCAGCATTTATTTCTAGTTTCCAAACCCATAGGATGACAATGGGTTCAAGCTACACAATGCCTACATTTGATACTTTCACTAAAATGTTGATGATGGAACAAACTAAGTTGATAAGCATGGGAATTCTTAAGGCTTCTAATTCTCAAGCATTAGTGGCAAATCAAGGGAACAAAGGAAATCAAGGAAAGGACAACTCAAACAAGAAGAAATGGCAATCAAAGCCTAAGGACAAAGAATCATCCTCTCCACAAAAAGGAGATTCGTCCTCTTCCAAGAGGGATAAGTCACCAAAGAGGGAGAGACCTACTTGTGCCTATTGTAAAAATTTTGTTCATGAGGAGCATCGTTGCCATTCTAAGAAGATTGATGAGCTCACACATATCCTTAAAAAGCATAACATTGATTTGCCTAATGTCTACAAGAAGGATGATTCATCAACTTACACTTCCTCACACTCAAAAGGAAAAGGGCAAGCATTCATGGCTTCTACAAGTGGGAAGACTCACTCTTTTGGGACAAGAAAAGGAAAATCTCTTTGTGCTACAGCAAGTCATGATTCAAAGATATGGCTTCTAGATTTAGGGGCTTCTCATCATATAGCATCTTTGTAGTCTATGTTCTCTACATTTGAGCCTTGCACCATGCTGCAGATTTTGATGAGAAATCATACATATATGGATGTGATTGGGAAAGGATCTATTGACATTGGGGATAACTCCTTCAATGATGTGTTGTGTGTACCCCACTTGACAAACAATCTCCTTTCCATCTATCAAATCACACATGGCGCAACTAAGAGAGTTGCAGAGTTCACACGTGAGTCATTTTTCATTAGAGATTTGGAGACTAGAGCTATCATTGCAACTGGGGTGGTTGATCATGCATCTCAGTTATACTCCTTTTCAGATTTTGGTGATGATGATGATTTCACATTTGATGATTCTACACATGATGATCACACTTCTTGTGATGGTTCAGATTTTGAGAACTTTGGGCACTTGAGCATGGGGATTCTCACATGTGACCCCGTTCTTGAGCCTTGTATTCCATCTCCTCATATTGATATCACATCACCTATTGCACCTGATGATGCAGATAGTGTGACAATTTTGCCTTCATGTGATTTAGTGTAGCAAGATATTCATTGTCTTCCAACTTCATATTCATGGGATGATTACTTGACAAGCATTGCAGGTTTGTTTGTGGAATCCTACATTGTAGATTTGGGAGACATCATTGATGGCATACATCTTCTCTTTGATGAAGATGATCTTTCTTCAATTGTTGTGAGGGCACACTCTAACCCTCTTGTTCATTCTCTACATGATCATTCTTTTGAGGTTGACATGATTGTGGATACTTATGTACAACAGTTGGAGGAGGCCTCTTTATCTTTTTAGGAGACATGTGAGTCTTTGGGAGGTCTCTTGATCTCCACTAGATCTTGGAGTGCCTTTTTCAGCAGTGTGGCACAGTTTACCACCTTTGGAGGGGATATCTTTCAACATCAACATGGGGACACTTGAGCAGTTTTCAGAGATTCCATCATCATGAGTTTTTTTCATACATATTCCCTTCATGATTGGGGAGAGTTCATGGATACACCTTTGGTTTTGCTTTTTCCTAAGGGGAGGAATAGTGTTTGACGTTCGTAGAGCAGTTTCTTCATACATCCAGCTTCTATCATTGGTGCAGATTCCACATTGAGGGGGAGCTTCCTAGTCTCTCTTCTTCTTCTTCTTCTTCTTCTTCTTCTTCTTCTTCTTCTTCTTCTTCTTCTTCTTCTTCTTCTCTCTTATGGGGGGGACATAGTTTTGTTCTTCTCATTCATCATTGAGAGCATTGTGTGCTTTCATCATCTCTCTTTTGGGGGAGGGTTTTTTCCCATTGGGTTTTTCTCTCTTTCCTTGCTTTGTGGGAGATTGCATTTGCATTTGTACATGGGTACCTTACATGGCCTAGTAGCCAAGACCCATCTTGCATTGCTTAGTTGCATTGTAGACTTTAGTGCATTCCCCTAAGTTTCACTTAAGGGGGGGTGTTGGTGTAAATAATTATTCATCTTGGATATTATTACACTATACTTAAGTTTACTTAGGAAATGCATTTCATAGTAGTCTGGGTATGAGACACTTGGGTGTTTGTGTCACATTGGATAGTGTGTGTAGGAGAATTTCCACCTTTTATGGTGTGGATCTTGTTGTTACACTCCACATTCAGTGGGTGATCCACCTCATGTGGAATATTTTATTGTTTCTCCTACCTACCCTTGTTTCTTATTGAGCCACATGTCATGTTTGTGTGCTCACATATCCCTAGCCTTGTTTATATAAGAAGGCACATCTACATTGTTTGTACGAGCAATCATTGAACATCTTGCAATGATCCAGTTGATCATATTTTGCATCTTGATAGAATACAGTTTATTTCTATCATCTATTTTGTTCTCTCTTATTTGTGCTTTCCATTGCCTCTTGATCTTGGCAAAATATCACATACACAAATATGAATAAACTTCATCTACATTCAACAAATTTTCAGCAGAAAGATCACACAAAAATTACATTAATATCTCAATAAGTGTATATGCCAAAAATTTAACCCCTATTATAAATAATAGAGGAGTTTATATAGAGTTTGAAACTAAAAAATAGCCAAGCTTGAAACTAGAGTTTCTAGGTGAAATTACCACCTTAAATTGCATAAAACTTACTAAAAACATTAAGAAAAACAAGTCTAAACTGAAGCTTAAGCTTCCTAAACTCTATCTAACATCAAAACAATTGATTTGGGTGGTTGAATCCATGTTGAAGAAGTACCAAATCCACAGTTAAGAATTTCTAGAAGCCAACTATATTTTACCCTTGATAATGCATAAAATGGTTATGCTACTGATCAATCAACTTCACGTGCATAATGAAGACTTAACTGAAGGTTCTTGGCATGGAAAAAAATAAATGAAATTTCATCTACTTTTGTAAATTTGATCCCACTAAACTGGGAGTTTTGAGTTGGAAAACTGGAGTTTAAGATTTGGCTATTTTTAGAAACTTTATTGTGCAAACTGAAGTTAAATTTTAGAGGGAAAATGTTGCTCAAAATTTTGCAAAACTGCTTGCAACTCTTTGACATCCGAGGTCTTTGTGTACTTCATCTTTATTACTAGATTTTTAAAAAAGGTCTGGGACTTCTTATTAGCCTCAACTAACCAGGGCAACTTTGCCTGCATTGTCTCTGGGTGTTTCTTTGTAGACATAATCTCTTCAATCACCCATGGAGAACAATTGTTATACATTTTATCTTTAAGTTCTTGAATGACCTCTCTATAATAGACACTTGATCCATTTTTCCATTTGGGATTGTACCATGTAGACCTTCAAAAAATTATTCAATACGAGACAATAAAGAATGAATACAACTAATTTGATCAATAATCTTATCTCGTCCCTTGGTATACTCCTTTAATACCATTTTTGTGGCTCTTATACACTCTATCAATGTTTCCCTGTCAGCATCGTCCTCCAAAACTGCCTTATTGTGTAACAATTTCAAGTCAATCTTCTTTATTTTTATCAAAATTGAGAGATAATCTTCCCATAAATGAATGACATCATGAATATTAATATCTTCCTTCTCACTTTCTTGCAATAAATTTTTTAAAACAACTATTTGGGAGTGCAATTGAGTATAATTTGACAAAGATTGGTGCATCACACTGATAGGGAGCTTGTTAGGGAAGTGCTCACAAGGTTAACTTGTTCAAAAAGGATCAATTTGTTTCCAAAGACTTATAGATTCTATTGTATATGATTACTTAGTTTTCCTGATTGTCATGATGCCAAATACTCCATGGTTTTCTTCCCTAGCAAACTCCCTTACTGGTGATGTCTCTTTCCCATGCACAAAACTACTCAAAATGCTTAACCCTTCCAACTACACTTGCTCATGCATGGATCTTGGGGGCTTCAACCTTCAATTTCAATGTGTACTAGGGGTCTTCCACATGGAAATGCAGGGGCAGTTTGGTAATGTTCATCATTGAATGCTCATTATCTTGTTTTAGGTTTATAACCCTCAACTTACTCAAACTCATTAATAAGGCTCAACTACCCCAAATGAGGCTGCACACTATCTATGGATACCAATTACTCTTGTTACACTATTTGAAATGTTTTCATTATGCTTCATAAGCCTCCAAGTTCCATTTTCCCATCGGTTTCATGCATTCTACAAAAACTGTCATTTTGTTGTGTGTTATGCAGTAGGGTTACTAGCTCGTGGAGGCCTAATTGGCCTTGTTTTTCTCCCTCCAGCCAACGATGGCCTTTTTAACCACAAAGAAAGTTTGGGATGGTGTTTTGGGAGTGTATTCTCAAGGATTTTTGAGGTTTAGCACACTATTAGTGTAGTTTTCAAACTGTCGACTTTTTATGGCATAATTTGAGGGTTTTGTAGGGTTTGAAGTGCTTCTACCATAGTTACTCTCCTTCAAACTTGTATCAGACTCCCTAGCTAATTGGATACCTTTGCCACACCATATTGAATCTTTCCCTACCTTTTTTGGATAGGCATTATGTCAAACACTTGGCAAACAAGAAGGAAAACAGTCACTGTCACTGTCATTTGATAGTCAACTGTTGTCTTCACTTTGAAACCTGCACAAGGGAGTATTTGTATAGAGAGAATACCTCAAAGAGGTATGAGAAGCATTAAAATAACTCCTATTACATTTCCCTTAGTGTTCCAAGGCGTGGATAATGCTTTGAAGCATTCCATCTAGCAAAATGACAACAAATTTCACAAAAATAGTGAACTCATTGTTTTGTCTACAAAATGAGAATAATTACAAGGTGTAAGCTATTCTAATACATCAAGATGGTGTTTCAAATCCTTTGCCACATGTCCAAACCTCTACCTCAATGATTTGTCCATTCCAAATTATCTTTGGATGACAATCTTGAGTTTTAATCATGAACTAGCCTAGTTGCTCCAACTTGCCTAGTTCACAGTCAAATGCATCTTCAAACCATTCTCCTAGCACAAAAAGAGAGGAATGTACATTATATACATATGGTTCAACTTGGAAGAATCCATTGGAGGGATCCCAGACCTGGATCAACCAAGTTGACACATTTTACAACTCCGAACCCCTGACAGGGCAACAGATACACAGTTTACAAATATTTTTGAATAAGCATCTTGCAAAAGGAAAAATAATGAAACAATTACATGAGAAGCCTTGTTACATCAAAATATCAACTTAAAAGAAGGTACAGTGTGGATTTGTACAGCTACAGTATGGACTGCCCTTCAAAAGGAACAAAAAACAGTCATAAAAGCCAAAAAAACTTTTTTTCTATTAAGTTACTCTTGCAAATACAATCACCAACCCTTTCTAAGGAAAAGGGAGGCCTTATATAGTTTCCCCAGTTGTTTTCCATGCCCTTGTATGGACAGGAGGCTTCAATAATTACATTTTCAAGAAAATGACAATTTTGACAACTTTCTTAAGCCAAATGACAACTTTTCTTGCTCACAAAGACATTTTTGACAACCTAGCCTTATAAACTTGCCTAAACAACTTAGACATGCTTAGAAATACTAAAAAAACATGTTTCAATGCTCTTGAAACCATTAGGAGACCTTTTTGGCAATTTTTCACATTTTTGCCAAAAATTGTCAACTCAAAGCCTGAAATGCAAGATTTGATCTCTTAAGCCCAAAAGGAGATCAAAACCACTAAACATGATCCAAAACAACCTAACACAAGACTTTACAAACATAAAAGCATGAAAAACCCAAAAATGGGAGTGTAACTCAACTAGGTGCTCCTGCACCTTACTCCCCCAAAAACAAAGAAGTCATGTGACTCATTGAGGTAGCAAAGAAGAAGGAATGCCAACTTTTTGGAAGTTAGCTATAGGTATCCAAGTGGCCTCTGAGATAGGTTGATCCTTTCACTTGATGAGATGCTCCATGTAGGTGTGATTCCTTGTCTTTTTGAGAACTCTGGAGTCTAGAACCTATTCAACATGGGGAAAAGAAAGAGAAGGGAGAGAGAGATCAAAAAGGGATTGAGAAGCATCTGAAACTCTTTGAATCTCCTCAGGTGGCTGCCCTTTGAAAGCAATTAGATCTACAACATTAAAAATGGGGGACAAAGAAACATTAGTAGGCAAATCAACTTTATAAGCATTAGACCCATACTTAGCCAATATCTTGCAAGGGCCTATCCTCCTCATCTGAAGCTTGCTTGGAACTCCCTTTTTTAGCCTTGCCTTATTCAAATGAACCATTACATAATCACCTATGGCAAACTGAACATCTCTCTTTGTAGCATCCACTCTTGCCTTGACTTGTTGAGAGGTGTCTTGGAGAGCTTGTCTCACTTGCTCATGAACCTCCTTCATGGAATGAGCCATATCATCTATTGTCCCACTCTTATGCTGCAATTTAGTGATATCCCTCAACTCCATTATACCCCTTGGATGCATACATAAACAACTTCAAATGGAGTTTTACCGGTAGACTGTTTAACACTATCATTGTAGGCATATTCTTCTTGGTGAATGAGTTGATCCCAACTCTGCCCATAGTCCTTTGTCAAGCACCTAAGCATGTTTCCAAGAGACCTATTCACAACTTCAGTTTGGCCATCAGTTTGTGGATGATAAGCTGAAGCAAAAGAGAGATTAGTACCCAATCTCTTCCACAATGTTTTCCAAAAATGACCAAGAAACTCCACATCCCTATCTGAAACAATGCTAGTAGGCAAACCATGAATTCTAACAACTTCTTTGAAAAACAAATAGGTAATATGACTTGCATCATGTGTTGTTTTGCAAGGAATGAAGTGAGCCATCTTACTGAATCTATCAACTACTACAAAGATGCTATCAAATCCTGCTTGAGTTCTTGGTAGTCCTACTACAAAATCCATGCTAATGCAATCCCAAGGCCTATGTGGAATGGGAAAAGGCTGATATAAACCAGCATTAGAGGAGTTACCTTTTGCTTTCTGGCATACCAAGTACTGCTCAACATACCTCCTGATGTCTCTCTACATCTTAGGCCAATAATAGAACCTTTGAACTAGCTCTAAGGTCTTATTGAAACCAAAATGTCCACTTAAGCACCCATTGTGCTTCTCTTGAATGAGGTTCTCTCTCATAAAACCTTGTGGAACACACAACTATCCACCCCTGAATAACAAACCATCCTGCAAAGTGAAATCAGCATATGCACCATGGAAGTTATTCTCAAAATCTTTACAAACTTTATAAGCTTCAGCAAAATCATTATTAGTAGGATACATGTCCCTGAAACTATCAATACCAATGCTCTGAACTTGAATCTCATGAATAGTTAGCAACCTTCTACTCAAAGCATCTGCTACTTTATTCAACTGACCCTTCTTATGCTTAAGAGTAAAAGTGTAAGCTTGTAAATATTCTACCCATTTAACATGCCTATGATTCAGTTTATCCTGTGAGTTCAAGAAACTGAGTGCCTGATTATCTGTGTATACAACAAACTCTTTAGGAAGAAGATAGTGTCTCCATTTCCTAAGTGCTTATACTAATGCATAAAGTTCTAAATCATAGGATTAGTACTTTTTCTTTGCATCATTTAACTTTTCACTAAAGAATGCAACTGGTCTATTTTCTTGACTTAAAACAGCTCCTACTACAATATTACTAGCATCACATTCAATAGTAAAAAGCTTATCAAAACTAGGCAAAATGAGCACTGGTTGAGTAGCTACTTTAGTTTTCAGTAATTCAAACCCCTTATTTTCTGCACTTGTCCATTGAAACTTTACCTTGACACCCCCTTTGATGGTGTCCAACATTGGAGCACAAATCTCATTGAATCCCTTGATGAATTTCCTATTAAACTGAGCCAAACCATGGAAGCTTCTGACATCACTGGCTGTTTTAGGAGTTGGCCAACTGGTTATTGCAGCAACTTTTAAGTGATCCATTTTCAGATTGCCTCTTGATACAACAAAACCAAGATAGATCAACTCTTGCTTCATAAAATCACATTTCTCAAGATTAATGGTTAGTTGTGCATCAGATAACTATTTTAGAACATTAGCTAAATGTTGTAAGTGTTCTTCCTTAGTCTTGCTGAAAATAAGAATATCATCTAAATACACTACAACAAATTTTCCAATGAAATCATGTAAAACTTCATTCATGAGCCTCATGAATGTGCTGGGAGCATTAGAGAGTCCAAAAGGCATGACTAGCCATTCATAGAGACCCTCATTCATTTTGAAAGTTGTCTTCCACTCATCCCCCTCTTTGATCCTTATCTGATGGTAGCCACTCTTCAAATCAATCTTACTAAAATACTATGAACCCCCCAAATAATCCATCAAATCCTCTATCCTGGGTATGGGAAATCTGTATCTGATGGTGATTTTGTTTATGGCTCTAGAATCTATACAAAGTCTCCATGTTCTACCCTCCTTAGGTGCCAACACTGTAGGTACTGCATAAGGACTAATGCTTTTCCTAATCAACCCTTGGTCTAAGAGTTCTTGTATTTGTCTTGCTACCTCTTTGTTTTGTTTAGGGGTCATCTTGTAGGCTGCCTTATTGGGCAAAGAGGCTCCAGGAATGAAGTCAATTTGATGGCTAATGGGTCTAGGAGGTGGTAAGGCTATAGGTGTTCCATCACTGATTATTTGTTTGAAGTCATCAAGGATTTTTTGCACTTCATATGGTATCTCAACTTTCTTTTCTACCTTTTCTTCCTTAGGCTTCACTATGAGTGCAAATCCTACTCCTTCACCTTCTTCTAGAGTTTTTATGAACTCTTTCTCATGCACTAACAAGATGTTAGGTACCTTATTGTTGCTCTCTCCTTCTTCAATGAGGGATTGAATCTGATAGCTCACTCCATCTTTCTAAAAAGAAAAGGAGTTTCTTTCCCCATCATGCTCTGCTTTTCGGTCAAACTTCCATGGTCTACCCAACAGTAGGTGGCAAGCATCCATAGGAAGGATGTCACATAGGATCCTATCTACATATCCCCCAATGTGGAAATCTACCCAAGCTTGCTCATTTACCAACATATGTTGTCCCTTATTCAACTAGGTGACTTTGTATGGCTCCTTGTGTTGTATCCTAGGTAGTTTCAATTTTCTTACTACTTCTTCTGATATGATGTTATCTGTGGATCCTGAATCTATGATCACCTTACACACCTTTCCCATGATTTTACACTTAATCCTAAACAATGCTCTTCTCTGTGAGGCCTCTACACTATGTGGCTTCTTCATTAACACTCTCTTGATCATCAAACTCTCACCATCTTCTAAAGCTAGGTGGTTCATAGCTGAAGTTCTGGTATTACCTCCATCTCCTTGAACATAGTTTACTCTCTTTTCACCTCCATAGGATGAACTAGGCTTCTCTGGGCATCTATAGGTAGGGTGGCCCAACTTTTGGTAGTTATATCACTTCATGGTTAAGAAGTAGGACCCTCTCCCTAGTCCATTAGATCTAACCCTACTCAGGTTGCTTGATCCCCTACCCCTATAGTTGGGTTTTCTCTGAGAATCCCCACTTTTCTCAATAAGCTTAGACTCTCCCTGGGACCGTTGATCTATGTTTTTTCCCCCAAAATTGCCTCTATGGCCTCTACCATCTCTTCCCCTACCTCTTCCTCTATTGTTTTGTTCTTTCTTTCTTCTACCTTTCTCTTCCACCTTAAGTGCCAATTAATAGCACTTATGTACGGTTTGTGGGCACAACAAGCTCATCTCTTCCTAGATGTTCCACCTTAACCCATTCAAGTACCTTGCCACTTTGATACTCTCATCCTCTACTACTCTGGATCTCATACACAATTTTTGAAACTCTTCAGTGTAGCTGCTGACATCTAGGTCTTTTTGTCTCAAGTTTTGTCTTTTCTTGTGAAGTTGTATCTCATAGTCTTCAAGAAGGTAGGTCTCTTCGATTTTGGCTACCATTGCCTTCCAGGTGGCTAGTGGTTGCTTGCCTACTTACACCCTTTCCTCTTGGATGAATTTCCACCATGTTAAGGCTGCCCCTCTCAGCCTTGATTTTGCCACCTTGACCTTTTGTACTTCAGTCACTCCATCACACTCAAAATGGTTTTCTAACCCTTCAATTCACTCTATTAGAGCATCTGGATCCATCTTCCCACTGAAAAGAGTCACTCCTTCTAAGGTCTTACCACTCATAGCTCTCAAGGCTTTCAAGAATGGTTCTTGCTCAATGACAGGGTCGGGCATGGGGACTTCATCCTTTATTGCCATCATTCTACCTTGATCTCCAACCTTGACATGGACTTCTTCAATTTTGAGCTCTACTTTAGCTAGTTGATCTAGTCTTTCTCTAAGTGCCCTATTTTCCTCTTCTTGGTCCTCAACCTTCTTAGCCAATTCTGCATTAGTCACCATGTTTGCCTAATGTGTCTTTCCCCTGAATCTTTTGTTGGCTCTGATACCACTATGATAGGGAGCTTGTTAGGGAAGTGCTCACAAGGTTATTTTTTTCAAAAAGGATCAATTTGTTTCCAAAGACTTATAGATTCTGCTGTATATGATTACTCAATCTGCCTGATTGTCATGATGCCAAATACTTCATGGTTTTCTTGCCTAGCAAACTCCCTTACTGGTGATGTCTCTTTCCCATGCATAAAACTACTCAAAATGCTTAACCCTTCCAACTACACTTGCTCATGCTTGGCTCTTGAGGCCTTAAACCTTTAGTTTCAATGTGTACTAGGGGTCTTCCACATGGAAATGCAAGGGCAGTAAGGTAATGTTCATCATTGAATGCTCATCATCTTGTTTTAGGTCTATAACCCTCAACATACTCAAACTCATTAATAAGGCTCAACTACCCCAAATGAGGTTGTACACTGTCTATGGATCCAAAGTACTCTTGTTACATTGTTTGAAATGTTTTCATTATGCTTCATAAGCCTCCAAGTTCCATTTTCCCATCGGGTTCAAGCATTCTACAAAAACTATCATTTTGTTGTGTGTTATGCAGCAAGGCTACTAGCCCGTGGAGGCCTAATTGGACTTGTTTTGCTCCCTCCAGCCAAAAATGGCCTTTTTAACAACAAAGCAAGTTTGGGATGCTGTTTTGGGAGTGTATGCTCTAGGATTTTTGAGGTTTAGCCCACTATTAGTGTAGTTTTCAGACTGTCCACTTTTTATGGCATAATTTGAGGGTTTTGTAGGGTTTGGAGTGCTTCTACCATAGTTACTCTCCTTAAAACTTGCATCAGACTCCTTGGCTTGTTGGATACATCTGCCACACCATATTGAAGCTTTCACTGCCTTTGTTGGACAAGCATTATGCCAAACAAGAAGGAAAACAGTCACTGTCACTGTCTTTTCACTATCTTTTGACAGTCAACTGCTGTCTTCACTTTGAAACCTACACAAGGGAGTATTTGTATAGAGATAATACCTCAAAGAGGTCTAAGAAGAATTAAAATAACTCCTATTACATTTCCCTTAGTGTTCCAAGGCGTGGATAATGCTTTGAAGCATTCCATCTAGCAAAATGACAACAAATTTCACAAAAATAGTGAACTCATTGTTTTGTCTACAAAATGAGAATAATTACAACGTGTAAGCTATTCTAATACATCAAGATGGTGTTTGAAATCCTTGGTCACATGTCCAGACCTCTACCTCAATGATTTGTCCATTCCAAATTACCTTTGGATGACAATCTTGAGTTTTAATCATGAACTAGCCTAGTTGCTCCAACTTGCCTAGTTCACACTCAAATGCATCTTCAAACCATTCTCCTAGCACAAAAAGAGAGGAATGTACATTATATACATATGGTTCAACTTGGAAGAATCCATTGGAGGGATCCCAGACCTGGATCAACCAAGTTGACACATTTTACAACTCCAAACCCCTGGCAAGGCAGCAGATACACAGTTTACAAATATTTTTGAATAAGCAGCTTGCAAATGGAAAACTAATGAAACAATTACATGAGAAGCCTTGTTACATCAACATATAAACTTCAAAGAAGGTACAGTATGGATTTGTACAACTACAGTACAGATTACCCTTCAAAAGGAACAAAAAACAGTCATAAAAGCCAAAAAAACTTGTTTTCTATTAAGTTACTCTTGCAAATACAATCACAAACCCTTTCCAAGGAAAAGGGAGGCATTATATATTTTCTCCAGTTGGTTTCCATGCCCTTGTATGGACAAGAGGCTTCAATAATTACATTTTTCAAGAAAATGACAATTTTGACAACTTTCTTAAGCCAAATGAAAACTTTTCTTGCTCACAAGGGCATTTTTGACAACCTAGCCTTATCAAATTGCCTAAACAACTTAGAAATGCTTAGAAACACTAAAAAAACATGTTTCAATGTCTTGAAACCATTAGGAGACCTTTTTGGCAATTTTTCACATTTTTGCCAAAAATTGTCAACTCAAAGCCTGAAATGCAAGATTTGATCTCTTAAGCCCAAAAGGATATCAAAACCACTAAACATGATCCAAAACAACCTAAAACAACAAAAACAACCTAACACAAGATTTCACAAACATAAAAGCATGAAAAACCCAAAAATGGGAGTTTGACTCAACTAGGTGCTCCTGCACCACACACCCTCTCCTAATTTCTCAATCTCTTCTCTCCAATTAATAGCCATAGGAATAAAGAATATTTAAATAAAATGACACCTGAAAAACCTTTGGTGAGGGTAACCTAAATTCTATTAGCATTATGTTATATGTTGTCATTGATGTCAAATCATTTGGTCTAGTGTGGTCCGGATGTGGTATATAGAGCAACAATGGAAGATATGTATGTATGTGATGTTGATGTTCGTTCGGTGATTTCATAAAAGACTTGGCTTCTCGATGGCTTCTTGGAAGACATGTTTTTGATGTTACTCAGTGCTATGCTTGGGTTTGGTTTGATCTATAAGTCAAGGTATTGATTTAGAAGTCGAGGATGTGTAACAATGTTTTTTTTTGGGTCCAACATTAGTAATATATGTAACGTGTTGATATGTTTGATGAGGATCATTGTGATGTGGTCTACTTCTCATTCCTTCCCTGTTGAATATTAGAGTTGTTGGGATATGTTTTTGTCATTGATGTCAACATATTCATGTGTTGCAAAGAGTTGTTTTGGTGATCTACTGCAAATGTGTTGATGTGATTTAATGGGTTTTGTGATGCCTATATCTAGTTGATTCAGTATGAATTTTATGGTGCTATCAGGTGATCTAGTCAAGTTATGTGCTTCGGTATGTGGACTGGTTTTTCAGTGTTCTATGTTGCAGAAATACTACAACTCTGGCTAGTATTTGATCCATATTGCTCTAAAATGATTATATCTTGAGTTTCAGATTTTGGAGTGTTTTGGATGTTCATGTGTGTCCTCTGATTGGATGGTTCATGATTTGAAACTTTGCAAGCATATCTTTCAGTTTGTTAGTTGGTGTTCTTGAGCTCTAGTAATGTAGTAATAATGAATCTTGTTATCTGAGCTGTTGCGGTGATTGCCATAGAATTCAAGTTGCTTGTTGATGTTTTTTGATCCTGTGTTGTGCGTTTTGGTGGTGTGTGTTGATTGTGGTGCATGTTATTGAAGATTTTATTGGTCTAGTGGTATTCTTCATGTTATGAAACATGTTCGGTGGTATACCGTGTTGCAGATGATATTGACAAATTATTTGGTGGTGTAGCATGTTCGAGGATATGATTTGGGTCCATGCTATGTCCTTACTGACATTGTATTGGTTTGGTTATGGATTTATATATCGTGTGATGAAATTTTGTAATTAGGTCTTATATGTTGATCCAACCTTAAGGTTAAGGTTGATGAATTGTATAAATTAGTCATGCAATCATGTTAGTTGTGTGTGTGGGATTACGTTTATGATATGTGAATATATCAAGTATGTGCAAACAAGCAAATTTATCATTCGGAAGTGTGGAAGAGTCGAGAAGAGTTATTGTGTAAACAGTGTGCTTAACTAGAATTGTAATCTGGCACTTGGAGATGTTATTCTTTCAATTCATGTAATCTTGATTGTTGTCCGATCTTTGTAAGTCAGTGAGCCTTCCTCAGGGTTGTAGAAATTATTGTTTTTGAGAAGTGAGCTCTAGGCAGTGTGCCTGAATGCATGTGCATTCCCCATTTTTTATTTACACATACTACTGCAGAGTATCATCTTATTTTGGGTAGGTTCCCACCATGGTTTTTCCCTTAGTCAAGTTTTCCACGTCAAAAATATATGTGTTATGTGTGTTGCTGATGTGGTGATTATTTATGTTATTGTTGTTCCTAATCAAATCTGAAGTTGTGATTAATTTGGTTGAGGTTGGTGAAAACTGATTGACCCCCCCTCTCAGTTTTCTTGCATTGTTGCTGCCCTGCTTTCAAAAATTGGTATCAAAGCTAGATCCTCTGGAAGGAGCTTGATCGCTTGAGGAGATCCAGGATGGTAGTTGTTGTTTTCAAGAAGGAGAGTATGAGATTTGATGGAACTAATTACTCTATATGGAAGCACCAGATGGAAGTTCACTTGAATTGTCTTAGTGAAGATTATTCAAAGATCACAAAGAATGCATATATTGTTCCTGCGAATGGTCCTATTACTGCATATGAGATAAAAGTTGTTTAACATAATATTAGAGCTAAAGAAGCATTGTTGAGTGCCTTGACTAATTGAGAGATGGCTAATGTGATGGGATTGTAGACTGCACATGAGATCTGGGTGAAACTTGAAACCCTGTATGAAGGAGATAAACATGTGAAAGTTGCTAAGTTGCAGAGCTTGAAAGGAAAGTATGAGATGCTAAATATGGGAGAAGATGAGAATATTATATCCTTTATGGCTAAAGTGAATGATCTTGTGCTGAACATCAGATGTGCCAGTGGAGTCCTTGAAGAAGATGAGATTGTGGCTAAAGTGTTGAGATCTTTGCCTCCTGCTTATAAACATTAATTTGTTGTTATTGATGAGATCTAGACTGGGACAACTATGAAAAGAGATATGCTGGTTGGTAAGCTTGTTGCTTTTGAATTGAGAAAACTTGGTGAATCACATGGCAAAAGTGAGATTGTATTTAAAGCTATTGTATCTGGGAAACAAAAGTACGATCCGGGAGAAAGTTCAACTAGGGTATCCAGATATGAAAGAGAAATGAGAGAGATAGAAGAACAAGAAAGAGACTTGGAAGATCTTGAAGCACTTATTGCCAAAAGATTGCCTAAGGGATCTGGTAAGTATGAAGGGAAATTATCTTTGAAATTTTTTTCACGCAATAAGATTGGTCATTTTGCTTCTAGGTGTCCTAAAAGAGCTAAAAAAGTATCCAAGCATGATAAGACTTACAAGCCTAACCAGAAGTATAGATATCAAAAGAAATGTTCTTATACTATTTTTGATTAAGGAAAATCAGGTTTTAAGGGACCCGAAACCTGCTTACATATCGAAAAGAAAAGCAATAGAAGAACTAGGGAAGACTTGAAAAAAAAGAGAAAGGTTGCAAAAGAACAACACAAAAGACAACAGCCAAAGTAAAAAACAACAAAAGGCCAGCGAGAGACTAGCACACCTAAAACAAAATTACATTTCAAGTGAAAATATTTATAGTCTCTTCTGCATCCTTGAGGAGCATCATCATCGCATTTGCTTCCTCTTTCAGTTCTTTATTTTCCTACATCTGTTGATTGCCTTTGGTCTTCAGCTTCAGATCACTTGCATTTTGCCTAGTTCTACATCTAGAGGAGTGTTGAACAGAATTAGAAGTCGGCTCGTCATCAATAATCACAATTTCTTTATTCTCCTTATCCTTCTCCAGGCAAGCAACCAGTGCATTCATGTTTTGAGAGGACACCTTCAACATAGCCAAACTATGCTCCATGAATTTCCTCAAAGCACTCTTATTTTTTTGAATCCGATTGTTTATCAGACCATTATCACACCCACCCTTTTCTTTGAGAATCCTCAACACATCCTCCAGGTGGTTCAAATCTCCCTTTATAAACTCACTTTTCAGCCAATCTAGAATTTCTTTTTCATCCTCTGCAACACTAGTATCCTCCGCATTATCCTCTTTACCTTTAATGTTGATATCCTTAACTAAATTATCAATTTTAAAATCTAGCTCTCTCCATTTTTCTTGAATGCTAGTGATGGTATCAACCACCCACTTCTGGAAATTGAACATTTCTAGAGTGCTGTTTCTAGCAGCATTCAAAATGGAATCTACATTCTCCATATCTGGGGCAGAATCCTCAAACCTAGGGTTTTCCTCCTCCATGTTATGCTAAGCATCATCCCTGTTATCCAAAACATAGGGATTATCCTTTGCCTCTGACTCTTCAACATCCTTTTCTCTCTACTCATTAATTTTATCCCCTTCCTTACCCTCAACCTCCTTCTCCTTCTCATTCTTCACCTCTTCTTCCACCTCCTTCTCTTGCTCCTGCTCAGAACTAGCATTCTCTTCAATGTCTTCTTTAGCTTTTTCACTAACCCTAGATTTATTTTTAGGAGGAAGATTAGAAGAGTCCTCATCAGAGTCAGAGTCGTCATAATCCTACAAAATATGGGCATTCTCCACAAAGGGATCATCCTTATTAGCCTTAGCTTTACCCTTAAGATGCTCATATATGAACAAAATAAGGCCTTGGTGAGCAATGGGGTAGGAATTAGGTTTCTTGGCATGGTCAGCCAGACTATCATTAAGGGAGGAGGCCAAGTAGAAGGGAAGAGATATCTTAGAGCCATGGAGAAAATGGTTAAGGAAAACAAAGTGGTAATTGTAGACTTTCAAAAACCTACCATCAACTGTAAGATACTCGATTAACACTTTCAACATTTTCTGCCAGAAAGATTTTACCTGGTTAGGGAGATAATAGGAAGCATTATCCTTTTTGGCGATTCGAGCCCTTTCTTCTTCATTTTTGGGGAAATTCTTGATGGCTTCCACCGAGAACTTGCGGTATGTGAAAACTTGATTCCATCCTTCTGCAAACTGGTAACCTCAACCACCAAATCTTCATCCACTTTCCAGGTCTGGCCAAATAGAGTAACTTTATTATTTTCCCAACCCTTGGCAAAACCACAGGAAACAGACTTCTTGCTCCCATGCAATTTCTACATATAATCAGTGAAGCCATATCTGTACAACCTTCTCCAAATTTTCCTTTCACCTTTCCATCTATCACAGCTGGTAGGCTCATTAGGTTTGAGATTTCCTCAAATAATGATATAGCTATTCAATTCAAAACCCTCAAAGGAGCGCAAAATGACCAAATATTAAAGAACAGAGATGCTGGAATCAAAAACCAAGGTGATTTTCTTGTTTTTCAAGTAGCCTTTTAAAACATGCAAATTAACCTAGCACTTAATATGATAAGGCCCTTCACACTAATGCTCATTATCCTGACGCCTGAGATAGGTAATCAACTGACAATCTGCCTCACTCCAAAATCTATCATTGAAGTCTGAACCCAGAAAGGTAATAATGAAATTAATATGTACCATGGACTCTGTCATAAAATATTTGCTCTTGGACTTTGTTCTTACATGATGATTCTCTGATATAATTGGCATCCTCTGCTAAAATGACCCCCTCATTGGCTAACAAAATGGGTACCCTATTACCTTCCCTAAAGGTATGGGTAATAATCACACTATCATAGGTTTCTAACAAATTTTTTGCATTATCAATGATATTTTGGATATTCCAAGAAGGGGAACTAATACCTTTAATAGCTTGAATCATATTAAGGGAATCCCCCTCCAGCCAAACTCTTTTAAAATTAAATCTTTGAACAAGTTGAAGATATTTTAACATTGCCAGAGCTTCTGCCACATGGTTATTTTGAACTCCAAATGGAGAGGCAATTGCAGCAACACAAAAGCCCTAAGAGTTTCTGATGACCCCTCCCCCTCCAGCATTCCTTGGATTTCCTTTAGCTGCCCCATCAAAGTTCACCTTAACCCAATCATGAGGAGGGAACCTCCACACAACATTATCTCTTCTACTCTTCATTTCAGACTTCTAGACCTTGTGTATCAAACTCCATTCATTTAGAATGCTTTTCTCATTATTAATCATGTCAATATAACTACACTGCTTATTACTTTTGTGAATGGTATTGATGTTTTCTTTAATAGCCCTACAAATCTTTTCAAAAACCACTTGAGAAGAATACTTAGTCTCCCTAAAAATTCTACTATTTCTCTCCTTCCAAATATGCCAATAGGTCATAGGAAGGACAAAGAGCCAGAGGGTCTTAACCATGGGAAGCTTGGTAGGGAAAATCCAGTGCCAAAGGACTTCCTTAAAACTATTTGCATTACCTAATCAACTTTCCATTGCATCCACACTTTACCCCAGATCTCCCAGGTAAAAGAACAATGAATGAACAAATGATCCACAGACTCAACCTCTTTCTAAAATAACTCACACCTATTAGGAATCATGAATCCTCTTCGAACCAATGGTAAGTATCTTGTTGTGAGTTGCAAGCCAAAAAAAAAATATTAACTTTAGGAATGAGGAATCTATTCCAAACTTTAGTCCATATAGGGTTGCAGGCCTGAGTAGCTATTTTTTATAAGCAGAGGCAACAGTAAAATTACACCTAGGATTACTCTTCCATAAGAAGACATCATCAAAATCTTTACTGACAGAGAAAGACAACAAATCATGCTGGAGCGAAGAAATTCCAGCATAAACCTCATCAAGTCTAACCCATTTATTCTCCTCCCAATAATTACAGACCATAAAACCAAACCTCCTTTTACAGTCTTTAATGAAATGAATGCAATCCTGATTAAAAAGAGGCTCATCTTTGATCCAAACATCCTCCCAAAATCTTATTTTGTTACCTCTGTCAAGGACCCATCCAGCTCTAGCTTTAGCAACTTTAATAGATTTGATCATACTATTCCATATAAAAGATCCAGCAGGGATATCTTTAGAATAGAGAAGGGAATGAATGGGTTGATTATGTATGTATTTGTCAAACCACACCCTACTCCAATCTCTCTTAATACCATATGCCTTCCAAATCTATTTGGCTAAAAAAGCCTTGTTGAAAGGTTTAAGAGATTTAATACCTAACCCCCATTTCTTTTAGGACAACAGACTTTATCCCAGGCAACCAAAGAAATCCTTTTCTTATCTTCCACACCAAACCAAAGAAATCTTTTCTGAATTCTTTCTAAAGCTTTTGCAAATTTGATTGGTATACTAAATAAACTAAGAGCATAAAGAGGCAGATTCTGAAGAGTAGCTTGAAGAAGCTAAAGCTTATCGGCCTGTGATAACATAGAGCCTTTCCAACCAACCAATTTTTTGTTGAACTTATCAATTAAAGAATTCTAGAAAGAGTTTGGAGGAGCCAAACCAAGAGGGAGACCCAAATAAGTAGAGGGGAGTAGCTCAACCATACAACCAATTATGTTAGCAATCCTCTGTTGCATTAACAAGGGGGTGTTGATGAAGTAAATAGCAGATTTCTCCCAATTAACTTGTTGTCTAGTAGCAAGGGAATAAGATCTGAGAGCACCTTTGAAGGAAGAAGCTTCGCTAATAGAAGAATATCCCAACAATATTGTATCATCAACAAACTGTTGATGTGTGCAAAAGAAATTAGGAGAAGAGGGTTGCAACCCTTTGATGGTCCTATTCTCTTTCAAATTTTGAATCAATCTCCTCAAACATTCCACCAAAATAGTGAAAAGAATAGGCGAGATAGGATCTCCTTGCCTGAGACCCCTTGAATATTAAAAAAATCTGGATGGAGATCCATTAATAAGAATAGAAAAATTTGGTGTAAATATAAGCTCTCTAGTGAATTTAATAACCTTCTCATCAAATCCAAAGGCATCCATGATCCTAAAAAGAACCTGCCATTCAACCCTATCATAGGATTTTGCCAAATCTAGCTTGATGAGAAATCCCTCTTTGTATGTAGTATTAAGAGAGTGGATATTCTCATGCACAACAATTATAGAATCCAAAATCTGCCTGCATGGGACAAATCCTTTTTGCTCCTCAGAGATAACAAAGGGAAGAACATCCAACAATCTAGAAGTCAAGACTTTTGAAATTATCTTGTAAAAAGAATTACAAAGACTTATTGGCCTAAACTTACCCATAGAATCAGCTCCAGCCACCTTAGGAATTATAGCAATGAAAGTAGAGTTGATTTCTTTAAGAATTCTTTAACAGTATTGGCCATATCAACCCCAACAATGTGCCAATATTCCTGAAAGAAAAACATGGGGAAGCCATCTGGGCCCGGTGCCTTATCCCCTTGAAAGGAGAAAACAACTTTTTTAATTCCATCAACTGAGGGGATGATAGATAATATCTTATTCTGATTAGGTCCAATAATCTTAGGAATATTATCAACCAAATCTTCTTGCTTAACAATGTCAATTTCCTTGCTACCTGTTAGGAGGTTAGAGAAGAACCTTACAACTTCATCACCTATGTCATCATCTTTGACAAGAATTTTGTCATCAACAATTAATCTGAAAATTTTGCTTGCTACTTTATGCTTAATTGATTTCATATGAAAGAATTTAGTATTTCTATCACTAGCTTCTAACCAAATAGCCCTGGATCTCTACCTCTAGTAAATTTCTTCTCTTGAAATAGTGTTGTGTAATTTGGCTAGTACCTCATCTTCTTTAGCCTTGGGGAAATTCTTATAACCATATTCCTGAATAGAGTTTTGAATCTATTCTAATTCCTCCTTAAGCTTCCTCTTAGATTTAAAAATATCTCCAAAAACCTTTTTATTCCAAATCTTAATGTTGTCTTTGATATTTCTTAATTTTTTAGCAACTTTGAACATGGAAGAACCATCCACAGTTATATTCCACCATTAGGCAATGGAAGCTTCCAAAGAAGGGTGTGAAATCCACATTTTTTCAAACCGGAATGGAAAGCAGTGTTTGCCCTTAATAGGATCAACAACAAAAGAAATGGGATAATGGTCCGATCATATTCTATTAATAACAGACAGAGAACATCTATACTTAAGGACCCAGTTAGGAGTAATAAGGGATCTATCTAGCCTTACCTGAATAAGATCTCCTCCATCCCTTCGATTAGACCAAGTGTAGGAGGCTCCAGAAAGGTCAACATCAATGAGGACATTGGCATTGATGAAGTCCATAAGATCAATCCTGCTATCCAGTTGAGTTTGGGTTCCTCCAAATTTGTCAATCTCCTACAGAGGGGTGTTGAAATCTCCCATCAAAAGCCAACTATCCTAGGAAAAAATCCCTCTTTTCTGTTGGATTTTTTTCCAAAACTTACTCCTAGCAACTTTAGAGTTTGGAGCATAAATGTTGGTGACCACCCATTCCCGTCCTTTAGCAATGCATTTCTCTCATAGAAATGATATTACCATTTTCATCAATCAGATCTCCATAAATAGTTTTCTTATTCCAAAATATGGCAACCCCACCAGATGCTCCATTAGAACTACTACCACAAACACCCCCCTGTTTAAAGAATTTTAATTTTTCAACTTTTTCCTTACTCATTTTAGTTTCTTGAACCAAGATAATGTCCGGCTTATGATCCCTAATAAAATTCCTAAGCACATCCTGTTTATAGAGACCATTTTGGCCTCATATATTCTAGGAGATTACCTTCATTCGGAAACCTAGGAGCAGGATTCCTGAATGGTTTGCTGCCTTCCATTAGCTATATTTTGTTTTCTCTCTTGGTCCCTATGCCACTTCATAGTTTTACGTCCCTGTGGGGATTTGGAAAGACCAATATCCGCTTTAGACCTGGTTCTAGTTTTAACCCCATTAGAACAACCTATTCTCTTATTTTTCTTTTTTCTTGCTCCTATTATCACTTCATCTTCTTCATCTTTATATGCAGATTGCTTACTATTCCAAGGTTCTCCTTTTCTCTGAGAAGAGGTGGGTGAATCAATTCCAAAACTCTAGAATAGAGAGTTAAGGTTAACCTGGGGCGATCTGAACTGGGTCTTTTTTTCAATGATAACATCTGGACCTTCAGATTCCTTTGAACGCACTTAATCACTGTCATGTTCTGTATCTTTTGGAGACTCATATTGTGATTCATTTATGTCTCCATTCTCATAGTTTTCAGGAATTTCTTCTATAATTACATTTTCTTCCTCTTGAATCTATAAAGCTTCAAATCCATTGACTGTTTAAACTTCAAATACATTCTCTTCATCCTTTATGACTTCCTTCTGAGTATCCATGAAAAGACTAGCTTTCCTTTCATCCTTTGTTATATCTTTTGAGTTACTAGGGAGTCCAATTCCTCCTTCTGATCTACCCTCCTCATTTTTGTTCATCTTCTCTTTCCAGATCTATTTGACATGATTATTGTGCTTCTAAGCATTGTTTGGGTTACTAGGATAAGCCTTTGCCCAATGACCGGCTTTCTTACAAGAAAATCACATAAAAGGGAAGGATTCAAACTCTATAACTTGTTCCCACTTACCTAGCTTGGAATTTATTTTAATAGAGCTAAGAAGGTCCATATTTTGTGAGATATTAACACATATCCTCGTATACACCAGTCTCTTTCATGTTGCTTTCATAGAGTCTATAGACACAAGCTCCCCGAAGGAATTAGCAATGCCTGACAATATGTCCTCCAACCAAAATTTAAGTGGCAAACCAGGCAACCGCACCTAGACCAGAGCAGATTCAAAAAAGGAATCATTAATATCCATTTTTGGAGACCATTTTCTTAAGGATAAAGAATATTTCCCAAGCATCTAGGGTCCTCCACTCAGAGCCATTTCCAAATCTTCACCACAAGAGAAGGAAAAGACAAAGAAACCCCTTGACAGGGCTGAGACATCAACCTATCCTTTCAACCTCCATTTTCTCTTCATAAAAGACCTAACAACTTCAATATTAGGTCTGGGTCCAACAAATTTCCCCACTAGAGAAAAAGCCATTAGAGAAATACTATGGTCTATGACCACATCTGGAACTGCAATAGCTAATCTGCCTACCTTTCTATCAGAAATATCTTCCATAGAGGGAAAGGTCGATTTACCAGTGGGCTTGTTTGCAAATAAACTATTCCAAGGTTCGAGAACCTTGACTTCAGCAGTCTTTTCCAACTCAGCGTTCAAGTTCTCAGGACCCAAATTTGAAGAATCTTCAGTATTTTTAAAGTCAAGAGGAGGGTCCCAATATCATGGGTCCCCATCCTTTCAACAATCCTCATCATCCACTGTATATCCCAAAGAGACAAGTTGTCCTTGAGCTATAGAGGCAATAGAACCAGAGGAAGTAGCCGTGATGTTCCTTCCATTCGCAGAATTCAAATTTACCTCCAGCTGCGCTATTCCCTCAAATTTGAATTCTGTGAATGGAGGGAACAATGCGGCTGGTTCCTCTGGTTTTGTTGCCCTTGCAACTCAAGGACAACTTGTGTCTTTGGGATCTATGGTGGATGATGAGGATGGTCTAAAGGATGGGGACCCACGACATCGGGACCCTCCTCTTGACTTTAAAAATACTATTGATGAAGGTGTGACAGATGAAGAGTCTAAGAAAGGGAATTTTGAAGATGAATTTGTGTTCATTTCTATCAAGGAAGATGATTCAGTATCTGCTACTTCTACAAGCTATGTTGTTTAAGAGAAAGCTTTGGCTGATAACATTGATGAGAAAGATTAATGGGTGATTGACAGTGGTTGTTCACATCATATGACTGGTGATAAAGGCAAATTTGTGAATATGGAGAAGTATGATGGTGGTGTAGTGAGATTTGGAGATAATAAAGCTTGTGTAATATGTGGTAGAGGTTCTATTTCTCTTGATGGTAAGCATAAAACTGATAATGTTTTATATGTTGAAGGTGTGAATCATAATCTTTTGAGTGTTGGATAGATGGTTGATAAGGGATATCATTTGCAATTTAAGAATGGGAAATGTAAGATCTTGAATAGCTCTGGTATAGAGATTGTATCTAGTACTAAGACTAAAGGTAATATCTTTCATTTGAATGCTGGTGAGAAAAGTTGTTTGACTACTCAGATTGATGAGATTTGGTTGTGGCATAGAAGTACGTGCCATGTTAACTTTGACTGCATGATTAAGATTAGTTCTACTCAAGTTGTTAGAGATTTGCCTAAGATAGTGAAGCCTACTGATCTGGTATGTAAATAATGTCAATTAGGAAAGCAAACAAGAATTTTATTCAAGAAAAAACTATATACATCTAATGGGTTGTTAGAGGTTGTGCATACAGATTTATATAGTCCATATAGAGTGAGAAGTTTGTAGGGAGACATATACTTTATGTTGTTGATTGATGACTATTCTAGGATGATGTGGGTTACTTTTCTAAGGGAGAAATCTGAAGCATTGGAGAATTTCAAAATATTCAAAGCTAGAGTGGAGATAGAGACTAGATTGAAGCTGAAGTGCTTGAGGTCTGACAGAGGTGGATAATTCACCTCCGATGACTCTATTGTAGTCTTCTACCCCATGGTGGGCACCAGAGATGTGTGTGTGAAAAAGTGGTCTGTAGCTACAAGCACAACACTTCAATTAAGTCATTACATGTATGGTCAGTAAATAAATAATCAATAAATAATAAGCCATAACAAAGCGACTAATTTCCTTCTAAAAGATGCAAGTATAACATTGCTCTCTGGTTTTTATAAGCAATACCAGTGACTAGACTACACCAAGATGAAGGATTTAATCTATATGATATTTAACTATATGGATGCAAGATGGATGAATAATTCAAGCAATAATGGATTCAAGCAATATGGATTCAAGAAATATGGATGCAAATAATCTAAAAAGAACAATGATCTTCAATGACTCCAAAGTGAAATTAGCATGATAATAATAAATCTCCAAGCATGTTCTCAAAAATCTCTGGGGTGAATTGGAATGAGAGCTGAAGGCTGAATTTATAGAGAAATTACAAAAAAGCTCGATTTAGGATTAATTGAAAATAATTGAGAAATCAGGTTCAGTTAACCTTGAGATAGATTCCAATTATAGTTTAATTGAAATGCATTTAAATAAGAAGTTCAAGTTGCATTAGAAATAAGGTTTAATTAATTCCATGCATTTGCGATAAAAATAGCTAATTCCATGCATATATTTGATTTATTTAAGAAAAAGGTCTTTTCAATGCAACTGAACTTCTTTTTCTGAAAAGCTTTGAGTTCCAATTTTAGAGAATAATTCAGTTAATTCAATTTAATTGCTTTTATGATTCCAAGTTCTAAATTTAGAAAAATAAATAATATCTCAAGTTTGATTTCTCTCTCAATTCAATTCTTTTTGCTTAATTTCAATTCAACTCTTGCTTTGTAATTAATTCTTCTTTTGTAATAAATTAATTCCTTTTGCATGATTAAATGGCAACTTTATTAATTAATTAAATATGCAAGGATATTTAATAAATTAAAATAGGATAATTGATCAAAATGATATTCTTGGAAATGATTCAATTAATTAAATGAATATTTAATTAATATTGAGTAATTGATTTGCCATATGATTTTTGATGATTGAGGAATTAATAATGTGCTCGAGGTTGATTTAAATGCCTTTGGTTAGGACCTTGGTGATGTTGTCGAGATTAGGGGCCCATGGTTTAGATGACCATTTTTAGGGTATTACATTTGCCCCTCTTTGAATTAATATGCAAGCAACACATTGGTTCAAAGAATGTGTGATGTCTAGGAGATGCCAGTTCTGAACTTGATTGATCATGAACCAGATGAAGAGCAAGGTGCTTAGCTTGATTCAAAGCGATGAAGCTAAATGAAGTCTGATTAAAGTGATATCGATCCCAAACTTGATTGAACTGAGGAATGGTAGAAAACAAAATCTACCGAACTTGAATTTGATTGATCAAGAAGCGGATCTTACTGATCTAGAACTTGATTGATCTAGACACAATGAGCGAAGATAAAAATCAATCTTGAACTTGATTGATCAAGATACGATGAGCGAAAAATAAACTGTCCAACTTGATTTGAAGCGATGAAACTAAACACATGCTTAGTTTTAGCGTATGATCAAAGATACTCTTTAAACTTTTGATTAAGTTTAAATGAATAATCAGCTTGATGAAAAGCAATGAAACTGATTAACATTAAGAGATTGATTCAGATGAAAGACAAATATCATCTTGATTTGAAGTGATGAAACTGGTATGCCCCTAGTGATTGATTTGATTCAGATGATCAAGAGATCTCAACTTGATGTGAAGCGATGAAGTTGAAATGCCCTTTAGCAATAAGAATTGATTTTCTTTGGTTGAAAAGATTTTTTGCTCAACTTTTGATAAAGATTACAAAAAAAATTCACAACTATGAAGATGTGAGGTCATAAGGTCATGAGTATGCCCCCTCGGGAATGAAATCGAAAGATTATGAGGGTACATTATAGGCAATTGTTGGCTATGATAAGTTATTTGAGCACAAATTGATCCTGAGGAATGTTTGAAAATTTGGCAATTATGTAGAATTGATCACAAAGTTGTTGTGTAAAATTGAAATTGAGAGTCAACGGTGATTCATGAGAAATTGAGCGCAATGTGAAGAAAGAATGAGCATTTGATGAAAAAAGTGCTAAATGGTCCAAATTTTGAAATTGACTAGTAAACTGCTCTCGAATTTCGATTTCGATCCTGAAAATGGAATCAGAATGGGCAAATTAGCTAAGGGTACAATTTTCATGTCCATCAGAGAAAGTTGAAAAATTAGGTTTTTGGCTATATATGGGACAAAAGTGTCATTTTCAAATCATTTTAACCCTCCAAGTTTGAAAATTCAAAAAGCCTTCTGCAAAGAAAATGGTGGTCCCTACTTGTACGCATCGATTCGAGTGCTAGAGACGACATAATCGACCCCGAAACTATGAGCCAACGGTAATGTAGCGTCCTAAAATTGCGACACTTGCAATTTCGATTGCATTTTGGTCTTCACGATGGCGACGCAACACGCAACCTGAATGGAGACCCCGAAACCTGATTATGACACTAAAAACTGCATTTTCTTGCACCCTGGCCTGAACCTCCTTTGCACCCTGCTGTCCCGGGAGGTGGGACCAGAGCGCCCAGCGCCCTGGTCCTTCAGGACCAGGGTGCCCAGTGCCCTGGTCCCCAGGACCAGGGCGCCCAGTGCCCTGGTCCCTGGGTCCTATTTTGGGCCCGGTCTCCTATGGGACTTCGGGTCTTTATGTTTACAAATTGGAAAATTAACTTTCCTGGTCGGCCTAAGGTCGGGAAAATCAGTCTATCAGCCCTAAATGACAAGTATATAAACTACATTTTCCTCTCCCATTTGGGTAAGAAGGACATATGTGTACAAGCATGGAAACTATACTCAAGCATTCAAACATTCAAGCATTCAAGCATTCAAGCATTCCTTCTAAGTCTCCATTCAAGGCTAGGTGTTGCATTCAAGACAAGGATTCAACCATTGAGGAGGAGATCACTTACAACACATTACATGCTACAACATACAACATACAACAAACAACAACATCTATACCTTCGCACATAAGGACACAAACATCCTTACAACAAGGTATTAGTACTTGTTTTACATTACAGACATTTACATTTACAACATTGCTCATTTCTTGGTTAATTCCAAAACCGGGGTTTGACCTAAAGGCAAACCCCTAATCCCTAACCCCCCAATCGTCTTCGCTTTTCTGTGTGTAGGTTACAGGTACGCGGCTGAAATTGAAGATCTGGAATCCTTGTATAGAGACGAACAGGTCCCCCTTCGTTTCGCGGATTTTTCGGAGGACCGTGGTGCTCGAGCGCCATCGTCCTGACAACTTTCGCTCAAATTTGCAGGACAGCGCCGTATCGACATTTTACTGCTAATTCCAGGTCCGCAGCTTCATCCTATATCCCTATCTCAGTTTATAAGCGAATCTTTGTCACTTTCTATGCATTCCTAGCTTAATTCTTCTATGCACATTCTTTACAAAAGAGGGTAGCCTTGCTGTCATAACCCTTGAAACACATTTAGCATCCAATCTTGCATTGTGTGGGATTGGATCTTGTGGGTTTCAACCCCTCTTTTGAATGTAAAGTCCCTCCTAAGTGAAAACCATCAACCCTAGTGACTCTCCCTTCTCTCTCCTTGGAGTTGGAAAAGGGGAGAGCGACTAGGGTTCGATTGCGATTTTCTGCTTTACATTTTGGTGAACCCGACGTGAACATCCTTTCTGATTATTCATAGTTAGATCTGAAAATTGGATTCCTTGATTACATTTCCATGTTTGATCTTTGGCAAAATTTTAGAGGTTAATTGCATAAAAACCCTAAATTTTCTTTTTAAGTAATTAAACTTGTGAAATGTTTAATTGTTGATGCTTGTTTCAGATCTGCCCTTCTATTACAAATTATCAATTCATATTTGTGCTTTAATTCTGAAAATTAAGTGGTTAAGTGTCAAAACCCTAATTTTTGAAACCCTCTTGATTCAACCTTTGTCCGACAATTTCACTGATCAAAACATCTCCAAATCAGCTGTAACTTTGGATTCCGCAATAAAATCACAATATATTTCATCCCTGAAAATTTGGAAAAAAGTTGCGAGGACCGTGTGCACTCCGAGCACCATCATCCCTGACATTTTTTCTGAAATTTTGGGAGCTAGATCTTACTGTATTTTCCTGCTAAAATCCAGAATTTTGGCCGATTTTATCAATTTTAACGCCTTTAAAATTACAGTCAAAGTTGGTCTTGTGATTGCTTGGATTAAGGCTTCTAAACATTCAAAAAATCATCGAAATTGAAAATTTGTGTCAAAATTGTGTTTCTTACAGTCCTAAATCTGAAAAGTGTGTTATCATTCATTCGAAATTTCAGTGATTTATTCAAATTTTTGCAATTTGTGACTTTTGAAATTAAGTGCTTAATTACAACAACTTTGATTTCCGCTTTCAAAATTGAATTTTGCGTGAAATTGAGTCAATTTTTAAATTTCAAAATTTGCATTGCTCTGGACATTCCCTCTAAAATCATAACATTCAAAATTTCAATTTCCCTCTCTTTTCCAAAATTCAAATTTTTGCATTTTTCAACAATCTTGGTAGGGTTCAATTTCGAGATTGCAACTTTAATTTGGCCTATCTACAGATCGTAAAACCACTCAATTTTTTTAGATTAGCTCTAAAATCATCATAACTTTCATCCCTGCGAATTTCGAAAAAAGTTGCTGGGACCGTGTGCACTCCGAAGCGCCACGATCCCTGACATTTTTTTTGAAATTTCGGGAGATTGTCCTGATTGTATTTAACAGCTTAAATCCAGAAGATTGGCTGATTTTACTGAAAATTGGTACCTCTAAATTCAAAACTTTCTCTCTCTCTCTAGTGCATGAGTTTTACAACAATAAGCCCTACTTACACTATTCCCATTAGACGAAGCTGTAGAATTAAGTCTTTCCAAGGTTTAACTACTGAGGAGATGGAACCTAATTTGAATAGCCTTTTTAACGAGGACATGGGTAATTCCTCTAATCCTCCTAATGATGAAGAAGCTCTCCATGAGGTTTCTGTAGAACAACTTTCGAAATTGGATAACCAATTTGACGATTTTCGACAATGGATGTCTCAAGAATACCCCGATAGTCAAGCTCTTCCTTTAATTGAGGGTCTAAAACGTATGCTTCAAAGTGATAAGAATGGAATTGATATTTTGTGTGGTATTGCACACATTGTGGATTCGAATGTGATGCCTATGAAGAGTTGTGCTGAAAATTTGGGTTATACACAACCTCCTACTCAAGTCAATCATTCTATTCCTTTGATGACTTCTATTGCTAGCATACCTACCTTTACATCAAACATAATGACTACTTCTATACAAGACATTCCCCCTATGATCACTAGTCATGGGGGCAATCCTTCTTCTTCAATTAACCCTCTTCCTTCATTCAATCCAACTTCTTCATTCATCCCTTCAATGAGTGTTCCTATTACATCTCCACAAATGAACATGACACAAGGAGGCAATTCATTCAATCATTCCATTCCTCCTTGTAGTGTTCCTCCTGTCCAATCATCTCCTATCACTAATTATCATAGGGTCCCACCACCTTACTCTTTACCTTCTTTCAATAACATAACACCTCCATCTCAATCTAACACATCTAATATGAATTCTTCGACTGAAGTGACCATTAACAATCTTGCACAAACTGTCTCTTCTTTACAGCAACAAATTGCCTCTATGAATCAATCTAAGTTTAGTGTGCCCACATTTGATGTTGCGAGCCCACTTTCTCTTGACATTGTTCGAGCTATCCCTCCTAAACATGTTGAAATCCCGCATTTGGAGCTTTATAATGGTAAAGGTGATCCTCTAACACATGTTAAGACTTTTCAAACAATATGTACTGATTTTGCTTATGACCAAAGGTTGCTTGCAAAACTGTTCACTAGAATATTAAGAGATAAAGCCCTACACTGGTATTGCTCGTTGCCTTCTTATTCTATTACTTCTTTCGAACAACTTGCAAATGCTTTCATTCAACAATTTCAAAACAATATAAGTCCTAAAGTTACTTTGATTGATTTAATGCATTGTAAACAAGGTGTTAAAGAAAAAGTGACTGATTTCATTGGTAGATATAAGCATTTGTATGCTCAAATTTCTTTTCCAGTGCCTGACAATGATATTCAAAGAATCTTTATTTCTAATTTACAAAAAGATATTCGAGACAAACTTCTGTTTTCTGAGTTTACTTCTTTCCAACAGTTGTGTGCAACTCTTCACAATTATCAACTGACTGTGAGTCAAATGGAACAATCACATCCTATGGCTCCGAGTGATAAGGGTGATAGCAGTCAACAACCATTTGGGAAGTTTAAACCGAACAGAGATTCCATAAAATTCAATGAAAACATCATCAACAATAATGTGAATGCAGCATCAGGTGTGCCTCCTATTTCTAAGTTTTTCACGAAAGAAAGAAAGTATACTCCTTTGAATGAATCATTGCATAGTATTATGAATAAGTTATTGGAACAAAATGTGCTTACTCTTCCTCCTATAAGACAAATTGATCCTGCAAAGATTACTTCACCTTATTTTGATAACAAAGCTTTTTGTCAATTTCATCGTCAGCCTGGGCATGATACTGAAAAATGTTTTTCTTTAAAGGGTAAAATTCAAGATTTGATTGATAATAATACTATTTCTATTTTTGGAGTGAATGATAAAGGCAATACATCTATAGCTCCTCCTAATCAAAATCTTCAGATTTTCACTGATCCATTACCTTCTCATACCTCTAATGCGATTGAGACTAATGATTCCTCTCTTTCATCTGATGGTCTTGTGTCTATGACTCCAAATGTGATTAACTTTGTAGAGCAGCAAGAAAACCCTAAAGAACCTTCCATCACATTTGATTCCTGTGAAACCATTAGGGCACTTGATGGTCCTTTATACATAGTTGCAAAAGTCAAGAATACACCTTGCCGTGGAGTGCTTATTGATCCTTCGTGCATGGTTAATGTTATTACTGAAGAATTTCTTTTTACTTTGCAATTGAATCAAGTGATATATGACAAAACAGATGTGATTGTGAAACTATTTGATGCATTTTCTTCTCCTGCAATTGGTTCTATTACATTGCCTATTGAGGTCCATAACAAATCCCTTGATGTGAACTTTGCTATTATTCCTTCATCCGAACAATTTCGTGTGAAGCTTGGCTATCCTTGGCTATCTTCCATGAAAGCTATTGCTTCTCCTATTCATAAGTGTTTGAAATTTCCCCATAATGGTGAAGTTGTTACTGTCAATCATAGTCTCTTTAAACCAGCTGAAAGAACTTCTAGCGTTCCTCTTGATTACTTTTGGCCTAAACAGTTTCAATCTCTTCCTCCGTGAAGTGATCATCTTTTCAAATCTTATCAAAAGTGGAAAACAGATATGATCCTATCTCTAAGTGAACCTAGAACACCTAAACTTGATATTCCTATCATTCTTGAGAAGGAAGTTCTTCCTTTGAAAGATAAAACTAATGTCTTTCCTCAAGAAGATTCCCAACCCGTTCCTATGGATGTGACTATGTCTATATCTAATAAACTTCCTAAAAGTAGACCTATCCCTCCTCGTCATGATGGACTTGGTCTCCTTCCTAAACCAAAAATTCCTCCTTTATATGGAGCAGTTCCTCCTCCTTCCTTCTATAGAGAGAAGAGACCTTCTTCTTCTCCTATTATCCAGCCTAAGAGACCTCAACCTAAACACCCAAGTGCTAAGGATGAGAACATTCCTCCTCCTCAATCTTCTCAACTTCCTACTAAGACTAGACGAAATCGTTCTGCACGTGAACACCGACGAAAGCGACGTCTTAGGGCTCAAGCAGCTGCTTTTCAAACTTTACAATCCCCAAAAACACCTTCAACAAGCATTATTCCATTTTCTCCTCAGCCGACGATTGAGCCGAAATCTCCTAAACATAAGATGCATGATGGTTTTGATCCTGTGCGAGTTAAAGATCCTATTTTTATAAATCTTGATGATGATATGGATGAAAATGTTATTCATGATGAAAATGTTACTTCTCTTGCTTCTGATAGTGAATATGAACTTGTTGATATTGATAACCATTTATCTAATGAATTTTCTAAAGCACTTATCCTAGCTCCTAGACAAGCACACTATGGCTTGGGATATGAACATAGCCCTTGTTTGGATCTTGTGATAACTCCATCTGCTGTGTTGGATGTTCCTCCTCTAGCGTGTTCCCTGCCTTCCCGAAACATTGATCAGCAAGATCGGGGGGTAGATGACGTGCTAGACTAGTTACATTAGCATAGCAGATTCTCTCCCCCTCTCTTTTGTTACTTCCTCTATGTGTTATTCTCATTCTTCTATTTGTTGTCCTTAGTGTTGTCTACTTGAGGATGATGCAAAGCATTGAGATCTCTCGATCTCTCTCATGTTGACTCAAAAGACACATGTGTTCCCTTCTTCTAGGTGACCTTCCTTGATTGGGGAATGAAGAACAATTATGCATACATACATATGATATACATGAATTATCATACAGCATACTGACCCCGAGGAAAGCGAAGTCACCTTGTGCTTTGTGTTTTGTGTCTATTATCCTTGGGCTTATCTCACACTTGGGGGCTAAATCCTTGTGATAACGTGCTCCTTTCCTTTCTCATTTCTTATGTGTATCACTACATTAAAATAATCACCCCCGTTGAGGCGTGTGCGATCGCTTTAACGTAGGGGGGCATACACCCTGTCTATCCCTTCAGGATACATGCATGAAAATTTCTTGGAGAACTCAGCTTTGCCTTGAAAATTTTCGGTATTTCTCTTGCATGACTCATAGTGAGGGAACCTTACTACTGACAGTCATGGTTCTCCCTCATGATCTTCCCTTTTACTTTGTCAATCGAAGTCATAAGATCCTTAGTCCACTGGGGGCTTGGTGTATCTTGCCTCCTTGACGTGGTGAAAGTCTTTCAATGTTGTTTCCTTGTACTTTACCGGAAGTATGAGCATACATACTCCCGCTAAAGTGGGGGCTAAATGTAGCGTCCTAAAATTGCAACACTTGCAATTTCGACTGCATTTCGGTCTTCACGATGGCGACGCAACACGCAACCTGAATGGAGACCCCGAAACCTGATTATGACACTGAAAAATGCATTTTCTTGCACCCTGGCCTGAACCTCCTTTGCACCCTGCTGTCCCGGGAGGTGGGACCAGAGCGCCCAGCGCCCTGGTCCCCAGGACCATGGCGCCCAGCGCCCTGGTCCCTGGGTCCTATTTTGGGCCCGGTCTCCTATGGGACTTTGGGTCTTTATGTTTGCAAATTGGAAAATTAACTTTCCTGGTCGGCCTAAGGTCGGGAAAATCAGTCTATCAGCCCTAAATGACAAGTATATAAATTACATTTTCCTCTCCCATTTGGGTAAGAAGGACATATGTGTACAAGCGTGGAAACTATACTCAAGCATTCAAACATTCAAGCATTCAAGCATTCAAGCATTCCTTCTAAGTCTCCATTCAAGGCTAAGTGTTGCATTCAAGACAAGGATTCAACCATTGAGGAGGAGATCACTTACAACACATTACATGCTACAACATACAACATACAACAAACAACAACATCTATACCTTCGCACATAAGGATACAAACATCCTTACAACAAGGTATTAGTACTTGTTTTACATTACAGACATTTACATTTACAGCATTGCTCATTTCTTGGTTAATTCCAAAACCGGGGTTTGACCTAAAGGCAAACCCCTAATCCCTAACCCCCCAATCGTCTTTGCTTTTCTGTGTGTAGGTTACAGGTACGCGGCTGAAATTGAAGATCTGGAATCCTTGTATAGAGACGAACAGGTCCCCCTTCGTTT
Source organism: Cryptomeria japonica (assembly GCF_030272615.1). Classification (NCBI taxonomy): domain Eukaryota; kingdom Viridiplantae; phylum Streptophyta; class Pinopsida; order Cupressales; family Cupressaceae; genus Cryptomeria; species Cryptomeria japonica. The sequence goes on along the minus strand of NC_081413.1, from coordinate 439,369,738 downwards.
CGTGGATTTTTCGGAGGACCGTGGCGCTCGGGCACCATTGTCCCGACAACTTTCGCTCAAATTTGCAGGACAGCGCCGTATCGACATTTTACTGCTAATTCCAGGTCCGCAGCTTCATCCTATATCCCTATCTCAGTTTATAAGTGAATCTTTGTCACTTTCTATGCATTCCTAGCTTAATTCTTCTATGCACATTCTTTACAAAAGAGGGTAGCCTTGCTGTCATAACCCTTAAAACACATTTAGCATCCAATCTTGCATTGTGTGGGATTGGATCTTGTGGGTTTCAACCCCTCTTTTGAATGTAAAGTCTCTCCCCTAAGTGAAAACCATCAACCCTAGTGAATCTCCCTTCTCTCTCCTTGGAGTTGGAAGAGGTGAGAGCAACGAGGGTTCGATCGCGATTTTCCGCTTTACAGGTAAGTGATCGATGTTAAGCCTCTTTATGTTTTCAATTTTGAATTTTTTTGCTCATTTTTCAATTTTTTTGCATTTTTGGGGTCGGGTTTCACATTTTATCGTGTGAGGCAGGATTCAGTCTCTTACAAGTAACTGTTAAATTTTATTTTGTCATTTTAGGCCACTAGAATTATCGTTCAGACCCTACCCTCGCATCGTACGACATGATTGTAAAAAGACCATTTCGTCATGCAAGGTCTCATATTTTGTCGTATGGGGATGTTTTATCGTACTAAAGCCATTCCTGACTCATACAAGATGCTACCCTTCTATGTTTTGTTGTTCAGGAAACAGTGAACATTTTTGAAGATCTAAACTTGAAATTTTGATTTTGCACTTGACTTAGTTAGATTTGCGTGATGTTTTACTTCTCTTGTAGGCTCATTTGGAATGTTTTCTGATGCTTCATTGTTGGGTTTTTGGCAGGTTTGATTACCTCTTGTTCTTTTTAGATGTGTTTATCCTCCTACTATGACTCTAGTACGATAGTTATCAAAGATTGATCAGGCTCATATTGAATTGTGTGGTTTGACTCATCTTCTTGGTTTACCAAATATCCGTGTGAATCACAGTATGCTCATAACATTGGTTGAGCATTTCCATTCAGAGCATAATACGTTTCATTTTCCAGTGGGGGAGTTGACTATCACTCCCAAGGATGTATATAGGATCCTTTGTATCCCTTTTGCTGGGGATAAGGTGGATTATGACACAGCATTGTTACTTGGACTACAGGCGGTTAGGCATGTATTCCAGGATCCAGACATTTTGGCCTGTTCCATTAGTTGGGACATTATGATGAGAAGATACAGCGAGGAGTTTCCTCTGGTGTGCATTCTAGCAGGATTTATCAGCTATTTTTTGATGCCAGATAGAGGGCAGTAGGGTTTATAGTGTAGATGGGGCAGGATGCTGATGAGATTGATGGAGACCCCTCAGAGGCTTGGCTGGGGTTCTTGTATATTGGCCTACATTTATTGCGAGATGCATGAGATTGTATATAGGGATGGCAGGACCATGGTTGCAGGTGTATTTATTTTATAGGTTTGGGCTTGGTAGCACCTCCTAGTTTGTTAGCCAATAGTTGATGATAGTAGAGAGCTTGGGCAGTCGATTATATATAGGTATGTCGGTTATGTCAGACAGCCCCATCTGGGCAAGACAGATTTTTGGCGGTGGCAATTAGATGACCTCATAGCCATAGTGTGGAGATCTTACAGAGGTTTAGATCCATGGGATGACTGGCGGTTGGTTCGCAGGGACCTTTTTGTTATGCGCCCTCTTATCGAGAGATCGCAAACTATTGTTGAGCGGTTCATTGTATCATAGGTGATGAGGCAGTATGGTCAGCCTCAGGGGGTGTCGCAGGAGTATACAACTTATGTGCATTAGGTGGATGAGGAGATACAAGGATGGTCTCCACAATTGTCCTACACTTTGGCTATGCAGGAGATGACTGGTCTACAATGCCTTAGATGGGACTATATGGATGATGTTGCGAATGCAAGGGTATTGACTCAGTACAAAGATTGGTTCCAGGAGCATCCATTTCCTAGGTTTACACATCTGGGTGAGTAGGCGCCCCGCATAGAGGATATTAAGGATGATGCCCCCACACTAGGACAGGGCCAGGGACAGAGACAGGGACAAGGATAGAGAGCCGAGGCTCAGACACAGGCAAGTGGTGATCCTGGTGCTAGTAGTAGTAGGGTTCCAATTGGGGTTGGACAATAGAGGGGTGAGGGCAGATCCCTAGGGCATGTAGGAGTGATATTGGGCAGAGCTAAGGAGGAGTGAGCAGCTCTGAGACAAGTTCGGCAACAGAGGGAGAAGCAGGGTGGAGCTGGAGGTGGAGATGCAGGTGGAGAGCCTATGAGAGAGTAGGGGACTGACCTAGGGTGATCAATGAGAGCACGTCTTGCAGAGATATAGTCACAATTGACAGTGGCTCAGACTCAGTTGGCAGAGCAAGACCAATAGCTTGCTAATCTTAGGGTTGAGTGTGATTGCCAGATCTCAGAGATGAGAGCAAAGACAAGAGCAGAGATAAAAAGGCCTTGCGACAGGAGGTCCTTCTCCAGACTAGTAGGGCAGCCTACTATATTGCAGCATATAGTGTCGCAGTTCCAGTTGCGCAACAAGTTATACTCTACTCATAGTACATGGCATGTTCAGATGGAGCACAGGAACCTCGTCAGGATCCCGATCATCAGGCTCCACCTCCTCCACCAGGCGATGAGGGAGAGGTCGAGAACTAGATATTCTTTTTGTAGCTCAGATATATTTTGTAGCCTATATGATTCTTGCTCTGATAGGAGTTTGTATATGTCATTTGACATCATTTTATACTCTTAGACTTTATATGATATATATATATATACAAGATCCAATTTGACTTCATTGTACTTGTGTCAATCGATTTATGAGATTTCTTTTATATTCTTTATTCTATATGTATGCATTTCTTTTTAGTATGTAATGCAAATGATTATGAATGTAAATTTTTGTTTCTTTTCATATGCAAATAGATGAATGCAGATGAGTGAATAATGAAATCTATGAATCTATATTAAATGTTTATGTATGCAGCTAAACATCTCAAAAACACAAATACTCGATCGAAGAAATGATGATAAATAGATCACTTAGCATAAGAAATGATGATACTTTCAGCTCTCATTCAGAAGATAAAGAGATCATTATTATCACACCGAAATCACTCTAAATTCACAAAAATGCAGAATGATATGCAAAGCGCAACCTAAACCTAGTCACTGGATTTAATATGCTTAAGATTCATCATCGAGCATAACAAACACAATAGGCAGGTTAGAGTTCCTTTCTTTTTCAATGTGCAATATTAATTATCTTGTCCGTAATGACCCTTTTTTTCATTCATATCCTTGGATAGATTTCACAGGGACCCAAATTGCATCATAAAGAAATTCCCTCAAAACAAACAAAGAAATGGTGTGGACCTCCCTGTAGCATACAAATAAGCGGAGTCGAGGTATGTGAGGCGATTTCACCTTGATGTGAAGGCTCTTATCGCAGACACCCAGCTAATTTAGATGTTTCCAGATTATTGGGATCATTCCTACAAGCAGAAAACAAAGAAAATTTTATGCCCCCAATCCTTTCTCCTCTTAGTCAGAATAGACTTCCTTGAGTTACTCAGAGGAATAATAATCAAAAACCAATATAAAAGACAACACACAAAGAGAATTTTAATTCACAGCTCAAATTGTTTAGTGATTGTTTTCTGTTATGTTGTTTTGCTTGTGTTCTCAATGATAAAAACTCTTTGGTAGTTAGGAGATAGGTGATTGATGTAGAGTGGACGACCAGGTTTCATTGACTGAAAGATGACTTGGTTGAAACTACTTAAGATATGTGATGTGCTCTGTCAATTAACCTAAGACTAGGACATTGATCAGTTTCAAGTCATGAGGGTTCCAATGAACCAGGATGTCACAAAAGTGATTGAAATATATGTACAAGTGAAAGAAAAGATGCATGAAAGCGAGAATGCCAATGTTGCATTGATAGATGGAGCGTTTGAGTACAAGAGGCACCTGTTTGCCAGGTTTTCACCTGCTTGGCAGAGATTCATTCTTTTCTTTTTTTACCAAGGTACCTGTTTACCAGGTTTTCACCAGGGCATTTTTCTCTCTTTATATTTTTTTTCTTTTTTTCTTTTTTTCTTTTTTCTCTTTTTTTTGTATTTTATGATTTTTATGATTTTCTTTTTATTTGTTTCAAGACTTTTTCCAATTTTTAGGATTTCTTCAGGACTTTTTCTAGCCGTGCATGTTGATAGCATAGAGAATGCTAAGCGAAGAATTTCTTCAAGTGGAATGTGTTAATTGGTTCATGGAGCTGTTCTCCTTCCAAATTTGAGAGTTGATAGACACTAGAGCCAAATATAGCATTAACAATGTAAGGACCCAACCAGTTGGGTTTAAACTTCCCTTTGTTGTCTCAAAACTCCTGATTTTTAGGATTTTCTCTCAAAACTAGATCACCAACCTGAAATTCTCTTTGTCTAAATTTCTTGTTATATCCTCTGGACATTCTCTTTTGATATACTCTGAGATGATCAAACACCACTTGTCGACGCTCATTCAACAATTCGAGTTCTTGCAATCTAGATATTCTATGATCTTCATCAGTAATAAGACCTTGCAAGGAAACTCTTAGAGATGGTATTTCTAATTCAATAGGTAATACTGCTTCAAACCCATACACCAAAGAGAAAGGTGTAGCCCCAGTAGGTGTTCTGATACTTGTTCTGTAAGCCCATAGTGAAGGATTAAGCTACAGATGCCAATCCTTCCCAATTTTTTTCACTGTTCTATGCAAGATAGTCAATAGGTTTTTGTTAGATGCCTCAGCTTGTCCATTACCTTGAGGGTAATATACTGAAGACCAATGTTGTTTTATTTTGAATTTTTCATAGAGCTCATCTAGATCTTTATTCTTGAACTATCCTCCATTATCAGTCATGATGGACGAAGGTATCTCATACCTACAGATGATATAGTTTAAGATGAACAAGGCAACTTGTTTACTAGTTGTTTTGATGAGAAAAATCACTTCTACCCACTTGGTGAAATACTCAGTGGCAGTTATGATGAAGTTATGTTTGTTAGATGATGTAGGATATATCTAACCGATGAGATCAAAGGCCCATTGCTGAAAAGGCCAATGTGTAGTGAAGGGTATAAGATCCCTTGCTGGAGCATGTATGAGATTTCCATGTAGCTGACATTTTTCACAGGTCTTAGCAAATTTAATAACATCTTTCTCCATGTCTAGCCAGTAGTAGCCAGTCCATAATAGTTTCCAAGCTAAAGTAAGACCATTCGAATGAGATCCACAAATACCTTGATGAACTTCTGGTAACACACATTTAGATTCTTTAGTTTCTAGACACCTAAGAAATGTACTGTCCAAACCTCATCTAAATAGATCATTAGCAATGATAACATACCATGAAGCATTTCGAGTTAGGTTTCTTTTCTCATTATGAGTAAGGTTTTTCAGGTATAATCTAGTCTCGTAGATAAGAGTAGATGTGGTTGTATCGGGATGAGTCATGTCCACTAATAGCATAGACTATTTGGGTCTCAGGAGAATTATAGCATAGTATAGACGCCAAGGTGGCCATAGCATCTGCTGCTCTATTTGCGGATCTAGGAATCTGTTGGATTGATACAAAAGAAAAATACTTCTTAAGATCATCAACCATTCTCTTATAAGGCATCAGTTTCCAATCTTGAGTCTAATATGTATCATTGATTTGATTGACTACTAGCTGAGAATCTCCATAGATATACAATTCTGCAACCTTCCATTCAATAGCTAGCTTTATCCCATTTACCAAAGCTTCATATTTTGCAATGTTGTTTGTGCAAGGGAATAGAATCTTATAAGACTTTGGAATTGAATACTTTTGAGGAGTAATAAATAATATACCAGCACCTGAACCATTTTGGGTGAAAGATCCATCAAAGAACATCTTCCAGGGTTGTTGCGTAAGATGCATTATTGATTCATTCGGATACTCTATATGCATCCATTGAGTGTCTTCAAGTGGAGCTTCAACAAGTTCATTAGCAATTACCTATCCTTTTATGGCTTTGCGTTCCACATATTCAATGTCAAACTCAATAAGGATCGTGACCCATTTCGCCAATCTTCTTGTAAATGTTTCTTTATTGAGAAGATATTTGAGCAGATCAATTTTAGCCACCAGCTTGATTGAATGTGCTAACATGTAGTGTCTTAGTTTTTATGATGCAAAGACTAATTCCAAGCATAATTTTTTTATTATAGTGTAGTTCATTTCATAAGACACCAATGTTATGTTGATGTAATAAATGGCTTGTTCCTTTTGGCTGTCATCCTGTTGTGCCAGAAGTGCCCCCAGTGATGAATCAGTTGCTAATATATATAAGATCAATGGTTTACCCTAAATCGGTAAATCCTCCATCATCTTCTCTACCCTCCTAGGGTTCATCATTCTTGGCGGCATCTCCTCCCTTGCTCCAGTGCAACTGCCTTAACTCGGCGATCTGACCACAAGGTTTCGATTATCTCTCCATTGGTGATCTATTGAACACATAAGTGGCCTGCCTCAAATCAATGATCTGTTCACCCAAAGGAATGCCTCAAGGTTCGCAACCATCTTTGATACCATCTGGCACAACCATGACCTAGAGGATCCTCAAAAGAACAATCTAGATCATGCAACAAGAGTAACACAATGGAAGCGACAAGAAAAAACATAGAACATGGAAAATCAGATATTTGCATCATCATATATTCATCATAGAACATCTGATAATATCCAAGTTACATACAAGCTAACATGCCAGGTTTTGATTACATCCCAGAATACAATTTATCCAAACCTCCAAGAAGTGTCTGAATTACAATCTATAAATCTAGATCATCATGCTACATTGCTATATCTCAAAGGATCACATACAATAATATATATACCATCTAGAACACATTCGGGTTGACCACAAAAGATTACATTTACCAAGGAAGGAAAATGAAATGTGTAAAATAGGTCAGCCTGAAAACGTGAAGATCTCATCTGCCAAGAACAAACATGAAGTGCAGACCACAAATTTGGATCATCCAAGGGACTAAGAACATCGTGTGTGGTGCCAAATTATTTTTCAATCCAAGGAAATTCTTTTCTCGAGAAGAAATCTCCAACATAGACGGTAAGCTAAAAAATGCTCCATAACCAAGAAACAGACACTCTAGAAGGAATAACTTGCTGGAAAAGAATCCAAATGAACTGGAAATTTGGAATGATGAACAAGAACAAGCCTGGAAGCCAAATTTCATCCGCAATGAAAAAGAAACAACTACCAGAAAATTATGAAAGTTACACAGAAACTACAACAAGAAGAAAACTAAAAGAAAATAGTTTTAGTTGATGCAAGATTTCTCATAGACTAGGGATGCTCCTACATAACAACATGACATACACAAGATAACAATCAAGAATAATGAATCAAATCACATCACAAGGCTAATAACAAAATCAATAAACTCCCAGAGGCATAATCAACAATCAAGGCATAAGGATAATGGACACATGAAGGGAAAAGTGTCATCACATGCTAGCCTCATGTGGAATCCGTCTCAACCTTGGAGCCAAAAAAGGAAGATTTTTCCACGACACTAATAGTCTTCCCAATTGTAGATCCCAAAACAACCTCCCTAGGACTCTCCATTGGGGCACAAAATCAAATTTATTATCTTGATTAAGTGAATCCTAATTACCTAATCCACTAATCAATTTATTAAAGTTATCACTTGCAATTATAAAGGAAAACTCTTCATGTGCTTCCATCTAGTCTAGACCCCCTCCTAGAGCTCTATTGTTCATGACCCTGGTCCTACACATGCAAGATCCCACTCTCCCTATCCATGAACCAAAACCTTAGGGTAAAGAATAAACACAACAACATCTCAAAGCTACATCATGAAGGCTCATCATGAATTGAAAACAACATCATAACACCAATGATACAAACTGAGCACAAAAGAACCTTCACCAACTATAGTGTCATAAAATTGTGAACCCTGCAATTTTAACCACATTTGGGGTCCTCACCTTGGTGACAACATCTTCTTCCTTAACCAAGACCTATTTCTGAATTTTCACCCCTTCTCTCTTTCTCCTTCATGTCTTGTATTTTCGCTACACCTCGTCTGGGCCCCAAAATAGCAAAGGACAGGGGCATGGCACCCCTGTACCCCCTAGGAAAAGGGTGTGGTGCCCATGTCCCCCTAGGATAGTGGCACAATGCCCCTGTCCCCATCTCCTAGGGTGGTCCTATATGTGGGTTGCCCGATCTTCTATGCACTTCTTGTCTTCAGGGTTTGTTATTCTGCTTTGTCGACCTTTGGTGGTTTAAATTTAATCCTTGAGGCATGTATAAAATGGAATTCAATACCCTCATTCAAGGAGGACAAATGGATAGAGAATAGACAGATAAAGAGCATAAGGAGAAGATACAAGATTTCAAGGTCATCATCAAGCATTCAAGTCTTCTTCATTCATCCATTGGAGCAACATTACAACAGTCATTTGAAAGAATGTGTGTGTGTTATGGTTTTGTCATGTTACATGTCATTTCATACAGCATTTATGATTACATTCAAGAAGAAAAGCAATCATCATCAACAAGTTGCAGATCTACAAGGTATACATCTCCACTGTTTGCATTCAAGCATTTGCAATTACTTTCTTTCTAGGTTGATTCCTCAATCGAGGTTTGATTGAGGAAAACCCCTATCCACAACCCCCTTTCTTCTCTTTTTTGTGTGTATGTTGCAGGTGCGCAACTGTAATTGCAGGTTTGGGCTTCATTTGCAGAGACAGAAGAACCCTTTTCGTTTCGCAAATTTTGTGGCAGATCATGTACATTCCCGCCACGGTCCGGATGACTTTCTCCAAATTCGCAGGGCAAATCCACATCAGTTTAATTAGCTTAGATCCAAAGTTACAACATGATCTCAAACTAGTAGCACCTCATTTCACTCATTTCCTCTCTCTTTTCCACATAGTCAACAAGTCAACTTTCTCATTTACAAAAGAGGATAAATCACACTTCAACCACTTGCAATCCACTTAGTATTCAAATCCTTGTCTCTCTTGGATTTGGATCTAGTGGATTTAACCTCTCTTTTGAATGTAAAGTCCCTCCAAGTGAAAATCATCCTGGTGGCTTCCTTTCTCTCTCCTAGGTGGGGAGTCACTAGGATCCAATTTTCCACTTTACAACAACAAAAGAAAATAAATATACACGATTAAGGCATGCATTTCTCCTACTCAAACAAGCCAATAACATCATCAATAGTGAGGACAATCCTCCCACCAGAGCCAATAAATTATATCCCTTAACAATAAGGTTTCCATCCTCTTGCTGGAGATAAGCATCACATATGCACAACCCTCAATGGTAAGGAACAATTCATCCTACCAAAGCCATAAAAAACCATGAAAGGATCAATATCAAATAAAAACCAACTCTTAGAACATCAACAATAAGCACAAAAGCCTCTGGTACAAGCCCCATATCCAAAAAAATGACCAAAATGAGCAAATACTAGCAAAACTGACAAACATGCAGTGATAACTTTAAGAAACCCCCCTCAAAAAATTGTATAAAATCTTGGCGAATATTTATTTTTTTCTAAAAATAATAGTAATGTTTATTAACGAATCTTTCCTTTTTATAAAAAAAAAATTAATTTTATTGGCGAATGTTTTTATATCAATTTTTTTTGGCAGAAAATATTGGCAAATCTTGGAAAATAATGATTGTATGCATTAATTACTATTGCATTTCCTTTCATTTAAAAATAATCTTTTATAAAAAAGTAAAGGCATGAAGGTTGAAATCATTAATGAGTTTAAGGTTTAGACTATACTTTATTTGGTTTCTAACATTAACTTAAAATAATCTAATATCCCTCTTTCTATTTTGTGAGATAAAATTTACAAACAATTTGTAATACTCACGGGGCCAAAAATTGCTTTTAGACCATTGGTTTTCATTGAAGTCAACAATTCAAAAGCAATTTCAAACCCCACGAGCATTACAACTTGTAGGTACATTTTACCTCATGGAATACAATGAAGGTCATTAGATTATATTTTAAATCAATGGTGGAAACAAAATATTGGTGATATAACCCTAAAGTAACTAATAATTATGATATATTATTGGTGAATTAGGATTTCTTCAATAAACTATAAAATGTTGGCGAATCTGATCCAATCATGTATCAAATATTGTGGTGAATCTTTAAGTTAAAAAAATTAATAAAATAAATTCTCTGGTGATTTAAATAACATTAAAATAAAAATTTGTAAAAATGTGGCGATTTGGGTCACCTTAAAGTTGAAATTATTAGCCAAATTTGATTCCCAAATTTCAAAAAAAGCCAATTAGCGAATATTACCTACTAAAGTTTTCACTACAAACATGGTAGATTAGCACATAAAAGGACCATACTGGTGCATCCATAGGCCATATTAGTGCATTTGGGGTAAACATTAGCGCATCCATGGTATAATTTATCACATCCATGGAAAACTTTAGTGCATTTAGTTCAGAGAGAAAAAAATGACATAAACAAAAGGTATAAAGTGACGATCATGCTCAATCATGCATATATGCTCATAAAATGATCATGTAACACTCCCAAAAGGTGTGGGAGGACAATATAAGGTAAAAAAACATAAAAAAATAACAATAATATCACACATATAGGATTTGACATCAATTCCCTCCACCTCAATCGCAAAACCAATCACAAACTGCACAGAATTACTCCATACTCACACAATAGCTCAAGGAGATGTAAAAGAACACAGTGAGGTATAAAACAACAATGCAAGGAATTTCTAAAGGCCAAAAATACCACAAGGAAGGGAAAACTCAAATTCATAAACAAAGATTGCAGACATATATACTCCTGATAACACTCTATTTTCAGAATTACCTTCCAAAATTACCAATAGCACTCACATACATATTTATATTTCCATTAATCATTTCCCTAACCCAAGAATGAGCTCTTAAAGCACTAAAATATTCCCCACAAACAATCTTTCAACAAACACATTGAAAATATTTTTTTCAAATTAGAATGCAGACGGAGAAACCGAAGCTCTAATCTAGAAATTACAAAATGAAGGCAAGAAATCAACTTGATGAAGAGAAAATAAAATCCCGTGAATCCAACCACACAATCTTTAGATTCAATCAACAATCCAACTTCAATCAAGAATCAAAACCTTCAATCGAATTTTGCAGAGAAGCCAACCCTAGCAATGCATGACAAAAACCAATAAATAGAAAAATTAAACAAAAACTATAGGAATGCACTGGCCAATCAAAATATTCTATAAAACTATATATTATACCTACCATGCACAATACCGAGGCAAGTATTATTTAACAATATTATTTACTTACCTCCCACAACACAGTCAATAGGGTAAAAGGGTAGGTAGGTTATATAATATATCCAATAGCCATATAATAACAAAGGTTAATATATATTTAATAATAATATTATTATAAACATTAAAAAATTAATAATAAATTAAACCCAATTAATAAATAAATCAATAAATAATAAATAGCCAATAAACAATAAATCAATTAATAAAATAAATCAAGCTCATTTATTCATTAATCAAGCTAATACAAATAGATATTAAGTAATCATCCAAATAATAATCAACTAATCAATCTAGAATATTAATGAAATATTAATCACATACAAAATTTCAAGCAACCTGACATAGGGTTGAACATCGACACAAGGCTCCAACCACCGACTTGCTCCATGACACAAACTAACAAGGTAGACGACTTAAGCCTAGAGTATGAGAGGGAAACACATGCTATCTCCAATAACTTTCCATTAGGATAAAGACATGCACAGACCTATGAGACCAGGTGGAGTCAATGTTTGGTACTTGCAATCCTACATCCACCATTGAACACAATACAACATATATACAATACATATACATAATAAATGAGCAGGCATGTGATAAAGAGTCACAATGTCATATCGTTCTCGCAATGATTGATATGACATCATCCCTATCATGAAGACACTAGAAGACAATCATAATCATAGTTGTAACATTCAACCAATATGATCATGAACTAGGGTTAGCATAACCAAGATATCATCAAATCCCATAATAAATTTGATCCATCATGAATAATGAACACATATAAAACATCAAATATGGATCCATCATCAATATAGTATAAGATGTATCACTCATCCACATAAGTCATAAAATAGCATATGTCCATGTAAAGTATCTAGTATCATCAATATCATCTGAGATAGAAATAGAGTTATGAGTAATCATCAAAAAATCAACCACATGTCTAAATAAGTTCATCGATGCATAAATCAAAATGCGAGTCTAGGAGGGACACTACATAGGCGAATGAAACCATTAAATATTTGATGTTGAAGATTGATAAGAAGAACAAGATAGAACAAATCCTGAAAGATTCAATTAAGTTTAAGACTGAAGAATGTGAGAAGATAGAACAAGAAGTGAAAAATTTGAACGCAAAAAGTAAAGTTCTTGAAAGTAGCAAATTTCTGGAAGATTTGATTAACATGTAGAAAGCTCATTTAGACAATATTGGGCTAGGATTTCACTCTGGTGAATATTCAAATTAGAATGATAAAGACAAAGGCAAATAATATAAGACAGAAGCAAAGAAGAAACCTAATGATGCACACAAAATCTGGAATTAAAGATCTACTACAAGAAGACAACCAGTTTGTTAACCGAATGGATAAAGGTACCCATCATTTAATTGTTATTATTTTCAATGCAATAAATTTGGTCATAAGGTTACAGATTGTAGAAGCACTCAATATTACAATTGCAAGAAGTTTGGCCATAAAGCAAAGTACTATAGAAATCATGACGTGTCAGAATCATAATCTGGATGGAGAGAATGAGATGAATAGTAACTTTCATGGATATATTCATCTATGAAATGGTTATGGTCACAAAGCTAATCAATGTAGATCTAGAACACATTTCGCAAATTTAGCGCAAAGAAACATCAATTGTTACAAGTGCAAGCAATCTAGACATTATGCTAATCAATGCAGAAATGAAGTTGGTATGGAGAAGTCTACAGAGAAAAATATGATGAAGGCTAGTGAATCAAAGAAAAGGAAGTCATGGTATGGAGAAATAAGGAGGTGATTAATGAAAGCAAGCCTGATGTACCAGAATCTGGTGTAGACACCTCTTCCTCTAGTAACTGAGCTTATTACTTTGGCTTAGGGGGAATTTTCAAGGAAAATCATTTGGTCCTCCTCTTCAAATGTTATTCATGCTATCAATCTGACATGACTATGTTTGAGATGCAATTGGGTAATTCAATGTTTGTGCTAACATCATCAACAGGACACTTTTTGGTGGCAAAACCTTAGAAGGAATTGGTAAGTTAAATTTGGGAATTTGAGAACTTTTTCATCATTGTGTAAAAAGAATTGTTTGAAGAGCAGGAGCAACAACTAAAGAGTGAAGAATAGAGAAGCAGAGCAAAAGTTCAAATCATAGAATTGAATATCATCAGAGAACCAAGCAGCGAAATTTTTTAGACTGTGGAAAAGGTACGACTAGATGAGTTTGATATATAAAAGATCAGAAAAATGGAAATAATTTTAAGTGAAGTAGATTTGTAGAAGGTCAAGGAGTTAAGTCACAAAGGAATGGATTTGTGGAGTGAGTTCTCAAGGTTCGACAATGAAGATGTGATCAAATTAATCTTGAGTCATGTGCAAAATGATTGTATCGTATTGGATAAACTCGATCCAATCATGGAGTTCATTATTTTGGCCTTTACTGGTCTGTGCTATAGTGGGAGTATACCAGTTAACAAGACACAAAAGAATAAGGAGGTTGAAACCCTAACCAGTCTGACGAGAGATTAGAGAGTGTTGTTGATTGACAAAATCATCAATCCCATTGTGAGGATCTCTATCGGGAAAGGAAAGTGTGTTGTGGGAATCTAGAGCCCCATTTGCTAGGTAGATCTTTTGGTATCTTAATGGTTTGGATAAGAAAGAAGAAGCTTGTGATGTTTATTTAACAGTATTTATGGATATGTGAAGTATTATGGTGAATTGGTTGAAGGGACCGAAACACTGAGAGGGGGATGTGAATTAGTATTCGCACATATCCTGAAACTTTCTCCAAACTTAAACCTTTTGCCAAAATATCAAACTCATCAATTATACTTAACACACATAAAACAACAAATGTAGAATAATCATAAAGACACAACCACAAGAGAAACACTAAAATTTATACGTGGAAAACCCAAATGGGAAAAACCACAGAGAGTGTTAACTCTTAAGAGAATATAACTAGTTCTATGATGTTTTACAAAAGGTGGCTCACTACTAGATTACAAGAATGACTCAGTGTTAGAATGCTTACTGCGAAAATTAAAAATTGGCTTATTGCCAGAATGCTCACTACAACAAGTAAGGATGAACTAAAAAGGTTTGCATCTTCGAATGCATGAGATCAGTTCCAAGATTAAGCTTAGGTCATAATACATAAACCTTGTAGCAGATCCAATGAAAGAACTCTGTACTACTCTCCTAGAGTACTTGCAGTAAGTCCGGTAAAGAACTACTGCAATATTGCAACACAATCTACACTCTGCCTCTACACGAACTGCCTTCACTATCTACACCTCGCATTTCACATAGTACTTCATTCTATACTCTTTCATATTCTATCCATAATTTCTATGTATACCAGAAAGCTTACACATTGAGATAATATGTTGGCCAAGGACAAGTAATATATTTCTCGAAACAACATATTATCCAATAAAGCCTTGAATGCAAATGTGACAATTGAGTCAACCTCTGCAAGATCTTTACACACTTCCTTTTGCATAATTCTTTTACTGATGCATATACCTTAATTACCAAAATGGGATAGGGTCATCTGAACCCATAGATACTGACCCATTATCACTAAACTCAAACATGATATCTCTAAAACTCAAATACAAACTATACACGTACCAAGGATATCAAGCCACAAGACATGAAGAGATACACTTGATATAACCGAAATAGCTGATACTGGGACGTGTAATTGTTACCAAAACTAATATAAGCACAATTCAGAATTCTGAAGATAGGAGTCTTCTAGAAGTCACTTCATTATATCAACTCCATCTTACTATATCACATCTCACAACAATACCAGAAGGCACAACACCTGCTCATAACAAAAACTACACACATTGACTACATACAACATCCAAACCAAACCAGATAATAGGATTGACAACAATGAGCTACAAATGTTGTCCAGTCCAAACCGAATAACTAGTTTGACATCAATGACAATACTATTCACACAAGTCTAATATATTGGTCCGGTATCCCCTACTACCGATTCAGCTAAGGAGGGTTTGGCCTTTAAAAAGATAAATTTGAAAGATATTAAGTCTTTTGGTTCTCTGAAACTTGAGAAGAAGCAAAAAGAGTAGAAACAATAAGGAGGTATTGAGCTAGATGATCCGTAATCCCCTATGGCTAAGGAAGAATTGGAAACTGCTGAGAAAGATGAGTTAGAGGAAGAAGATGATAATATGCAGATTTTGTTGGAAAAATGTGAAGATGCTAAAAGGAATTCATCAAAATGAATAAATGAGATGAGAGAATGTATTAATAGTGCCAATAGAATTTACAAATATTGTTTACAATGGTCAATTACTATGGTGAAGCACAAAGCTAAAGTTGAATCTGCTGAAGAAGAACTAAGTTCTATTGGTAGTACACACTTTTTTCTAAGCAACAAAGATGGAGAGCTAAGGAAAAAGGTAAATTCCCTGTAGGCTGAGTTGTTATTTTTACAAAGGCATAAGGAAGACTATGTGAGTGTTTTTTGGAAGGTTAAGAAAATGATTGAAGCTAAACTAAAATATTTTTTAGCATTGCTTGATCATGCAATTGAGTATGAACAGAATCCATCTTCTCTGGATAGTTTTTCTCATGTTGTTGATGTGTTGGTGGAGTCCAAGAGTTTGTTTGTTAGTATTAAATTTGGTTGTTCATTCTTGGTAGGTTCTCCTTCCGAAGCTTAAAGAGAAATACAAGCAGAAATTTCAGAAGAAAAGTAGTTAAGAATCTTTTTGGTTGGCATACAATTTTGACATTATTTTTGTTGTTGAACGCATTTACTTTCTTTCTTTGTTTCTTTCTTTTTTTTTTCATCAAAGGTACCCTTTGTCCTTGATGTCAAAGGGGGAGAAGAAGAAAGGTAGAATAATGGAGATATATGAGTAAGGGGGAGTTATATGTAGATATTTTTTGATATTATTCTTTTTGAGATGTTTTAATGCCATCAATGACAAAGGGGGACATTGTTTTGATTAAGTAAAAACAGGTTTTTGAAAGGAACCTGAACCTTTTACATAACAAGAGAAAGAAGAAGCATTAAAGAAGAAAAGATCCATGCCTGATCACCCCAACAAAAAAGTAGATCCTATCCAAACCAAAAAGGGATCTCAAACCACATAGGGCCGCACTAAGACAACAAAACAGTAAAAGACATCAAAAAGATAGCAAAAGGACAACACAAGGACAAAGACAGAGACCAAGACAGCTAGATTTTCTTCATAATGTCTTTTGCATGAACCACCATCTGCTTCATGTTGTCCGCAGAGGTCTTCAAATCATCCAGCTCATGTCCCTTGATGTCACCCTGATTCCTGGTGTTGGCTCTAGTTCTCTTCTCATGACCTCTTTTCTCTGTCTGGTCCTTGTCACCCTCTTTGTCTTTAAAGTTATCAAATCTGTTAATCAGAATGTTCATATTGTCCACAAAGGCTTTAAGAATCTGGAAATTCTGTTCAGCTATCCTCTTCATGGTTTGTTCCATCTTGTCGACTCTATTGACTAGATTTTTCATGGTAATTTTCAGCCCATTCACCTCTCTATTCTCTTCCATTTCCTTAACCTTCTTCTCAGTTTTAAGGATTTTAATAACCATGTTTTCAATAGCTTCTACATTGTTGATAGCCATCGCCAGTTCTTTAACATTACAAAGGGGAAGATTGTTAAATTTGAGTGAATATTTTCATTGATGTCAAACTCAGTGATCTGGTTAGGACCGAATTTTTGTGTTGTTAAGGAACCAAAAGTATTTTTGGAACAGTGGAAGATAGGTATGTATGTGATATGAAGCAGTAAGGTACATATGATTTACTGAGTTATTTTCAAAAAATCCTCTCCTTTGGAATATTCTTTTTCTTAACATGCTAGTGCATTCACTGGTGTGGAGCGACCTCGAGGAGATCAGTCCAAACCGGTCAGCAAGATTAAACACAATGGAATCACAGAGATATTATGGTGGCAATGCATAACAGATAGTTTTATTGCATGAATATTAATTACATCCAATCGGTAACAACTGGGTTACAACATACCAGAACATAGGCCTGGCAGAATAGGTCACATCAGGACCTTGAATCAAAAGATCTATCTTCTAGGCATAGTCTATCTATTTGATGTTCCTTGATTCTCTGAGTGATTACATTCTAAAGAATTATTACAAATATATATATATATATATATATATATCAATCCAAAGGATTTGGTCGGCCCAAAAGGATCAAAACCCGAAGAATAATGCAATATAAACAAGGTCGGCCTCCGCCAAGAGATTCCTCTGAAAAATCCAAACGATGAAATGCAGAAGGTCGGCCACATGCCAAGAAACATCAAGATCAATGCCAAAGGCTCTGCAAGCTTCGGAATGGGTTCTTGTAGATCACTAGAATAGGTCTCAGGCAACTGGTAACAAAGGAACAACCGGTAACAAGAAATTGTCAAGGAAACCGGTAGCGATATCTTGCTAGAAAGTGATCCACATGAGATGTAGTTAGAAAGAAAGCAGGGTGATCAAGTCTTCAAGAAGAATCCAACTTCGCAGGAACTAGTGAGCCAAAACCGGCACACACAAAAAGGAAAACTGAAACAGCAAATAGAAAACAAAACAAAAAAGTAAATATTTTTGGTCGATGCAAGATTGTTGTGAACCGTGGATGCTCCTACATCAAACATTTTGGGGTTAATAAAAAGTGATCCTCTCACTTTGTTGGGGTTAGAGGAAAACCAAGGTGGTCTACCTTTGTCTGAGAAATCCAAGATGAATCTTCCGCTAGTCTGTTCTTCCACTTCACAAGATATTCTTTGTACTGACTACTTTGGGTACTACGCCCAATCCTACTGTCTAAAATCTCTTCAATCCGATCTGGTTCCTTCTGGGGCAATTGTTACTACAAGTCTTCAATATTGTCCTCACTGAATTCTAGTTCATGGTACTCATGAAGATCTGTAATGTTGAATATAGGTGAAATACTCATACTATCTGGTAGCTCCACCTCATATGCATTTCCAGAACTAAAATTTCTCAAGATCTTATAGGGTCCAAACTTCTTCATCTACAACCTATTATAAGTTCCAACTGATAATCTCTCTTTTCTCAAATAGACCATCACTTCATTGGAAACTTCAAATTCCTTATGACTCCTCTTCTCATATTCCTTTTCCTTGTATTTTCTATTCATGTCTTCTAAATGTTGTCTAACCTGAATATGCAATGCTGCCATGTGATCTGCAAATTTTTTAGCTTCTAAACTCTTTTGGTCTTCACTGCTAATGTCTCTTAACTCTTCTATTCCTTTAGGATGCACTCCGGTAACAATCTCAAAAGGTGTTTTTCTGGTACTTCTATTCACTGAATTGTTATAGGAAAACTCTTATTGTGCAAGGATCAAATCCCAACTTCTGGTTTTATCTCCTACTAAACATCTCAATAAGTTTCCCAAACTCTGGTTAACTACTTTTGTCTATCCATCAGTCTGTGGATGAAAAGTAGAACTGAACTTCAAATTTGTCTTCATCTTCTTCCAAAGTGGTGTAGGAGCACCTAGGACTTAGGCATTTTAACTTTCACAATTTTGGCTTGTACTAACCCTAGCCAAGTCAGTGGTGAATAAGGACTCTAGGAGGGTCCAAGACTGAGTATTTTGTGTCAATGTAGGCATAGGTTGAGTTCATTTTACTTAGGTTCGCATTTTTTTGTAAATAGTGAGTTTGAGTACGTATTTGGCCTTTTGTTGGTCAAAAGTGTCAAAAGTTGGTAAAAGCATTAGAGAGGGTTAAATAGGTCTTAGAAATTTTAGAAAATTCATTTATGATTATTTTTAATAGGTCTTATAAGTTGGAGAGACCAAAAAGTGCAAAAGTGCAAAGTTACAAAAAGTAACTTTTGTCCTGAAATTGGTTAGCAGTGGAGTTAGGGATTTCCCAATGCCATGGAAGGTCTCCACACATGGAAAAGCTATATAAACCCTCTCTTGTACATTTACCAAGGTTGGTGAAGTGTGTTTTGTAAGTCTAACAACTGAAACTACTCATTTTCAGTCTTGTGGACAACATTTTGCCTTGTTTTACTAAATTTTGCAATAGAATGTGGATTGAATCCATTGATCCAACAATGTATTGAGTTAATCTTGTGTTTTTTTGTACTGTTGGCTCATTTTAGAGCTTTGTATATACTGTACATAGGTGTTTTCTTGTTCAAGTTTGTAAACAACCAGTTTTGGCTTGTAATTAGCAATTTTCTTGTAAATATGGTTGCCCCATGAACTCCAAATGTGCTGCCATCATGGCTTGTTGGAAAATGATGTAAAACCCTCTATATAGTGTACATATGTAGGTTCAAGTGCTGGATAAGTGTTTAAACATGACTGCCCCCTTATTCTAGGCGAGTCCAGGAGCAACCTGGCTAGAGAAAATAAGGTAAAAAAGTGGTGTAAAGTACAGGAGTGAGTGCAAGATCACTATTTCAGAGTTTGGAGGGGTTCATGGAGTTGGGGAAGACTTTTCCATGTAGGGAGAAGCTTTGAAAAAGCCTTTTGATAGCAAAACCCCAATGTGTTCATTCACTGTCGGTTAGGGGCCTTGTAAACCCTTTAAAACCCTCATTTTGGGGTTCATACATTGTACAGTGAAACCAAGGGCCAAAACCACAAAAATCCTTGAGGGATAGGTGTATCTTTGAAGAAAATGTGAACTTATTTGGGGGTCCTTTGAATCATTTTCACCCAAGCCCTAGAAAACCAGATTTGGAGGCCTAATTAGGCCTAATTCCTTGTAGCCCTTTTCTAGGCAAGAATTTGAGATCGGTAAGAAACCTATTGGTTGCAAGCCACTAATGGACTTAAAATGTATAAAAAAAATGCTAGTAGACACCTCTACAACATCTCACAATGATAGGAGGTCATTTTGACAATTTGAAGCCAAGAAGCCATAATTGAGTACGTGAGAAGAATAGTAGATTTGGTAGGGTTCCTAGTCATGACACTTGAAGCAAACACCCTAGAAAGAAAAAGAATCAAGCCCTAGAAGAGATTGAGAAGGAATTGAAGATATAGAGAGCAACTAGGCCTAGTGAGTTGGTGCAATTGAGCAACACCAGCTAGGTAAAGTGTTGAGCAAACTAGATAAACCCCATCAAATTGGTATCAGATCTTATAAGATTTGGGCTAGAAGAGTTGATGTCCTCAGTGGAATCTGTAGGAGACAACAATGGTGATCAATGCAGAGTTGGCCAGGAAAGTGGATGATCAGGAGGAGGAGAATAGACTCTTGAAATAGAAATCGATTGAATTGGAGAGCAAGCTTGGTGTAATAGAAACCAAGGATGATGAAGTGTTGGTAAAGGTGGAAGGAGCATAAGGGAAGGGTAAAGAAGTGTCAGAGATAGAAAAGATACCTAAACATTATCCTATCCTAGAGAAAGAACCTTTCTTGAAGGCATTGAAGGCCTTGAGTGGAAAATAACTAGAAGGATTGCCATTGTTCACTGGTAAGAATGAGGTAGAAGTAGTCTTAGAATAGATAAAAGGTATGGAGAACCACTTTGAATGGGAAGGCATAACTAAAGCCTAGAGAGTCAAGGTAGCCAAGTCAAGGATGAGAGGAGCTTCCCTCACATGGTGGCAATTTGTACAAGATGAGAGGAAGAAAATGGGAAAAGCACCCATCTCTTCTTGGAAAGGGATGCTAGTCAAAATCAAAGAAGTTTATCTCCCTGATGACTATGAAGTACAAATTCATAGGAAGAGGCAAAACTTAAGACAAAAGGATCTTGATGTCAGTAGCTATATAGAGGAGTTTCACAAACTTATCCTTAGATCCCATGTGGTGGAAGAAGAGAGTCTCAAGGTTGCTAGGTACTTAAATAGTCTACGGTGGAACATCCAAGAAGAAATCAGTCTAATGAGCCCAAAAAAAGTCCATCAAACCTTTCAACTTGCCCTTAAGGTAGAGGAAAAACTAAAAAAGTAGATATGACTCAAGTAACAATAGGGGTAGAGGTAGAGGAAAAGACAATAGAGGTCATAGAGGAGGCTTTGGTGGAAGAAATTCTGAACAAAGAACACAAGGAGAGTCTAAACTCACTGAGCAACAAGATAGTGGAAGGAATAAAGGAGGATTCAATAGAGGAAGGGGATCAAACAATGGTTCCAGAGGAAGATCTAGTGGACAAGGTAGAGGTTCCTCATACTTTGTAACAATGAAGTGTTACCATTGTAACCAACTTGGTCATCCAGCATATAGGTGTCCAGAGAAGGGATCATCATCACATGGTGGTGAAAGAAGAGTCTTCAAGTAACAAGACTTCAGAGGTTTCCTTAGAGTCAAAAATGGGTGACAACTTGATGATAAGGAGAACTTTGATCAAAGAACCGGCTAGAGAAGAGCCTAGCCAAAGAAGGTCCTTATTTAGGATCAAATGTAGGATTATGGACAAAGTGTGCAAAGTGATCATTGATTCAGAGTCTACAGACAACATTGTGTTAGAAGAGGTAGTGAGCAAGCTCAAATTGCAAAGGATACCTCACAACAATCCTTATAGAGTCACTTGGTTGAACAAAGGTCAACATCTTCTTGTTAATGAGCAAGCATGGGTGGATTTCACCATTGGAAGGTATAAGGACAAGGTGTTATGTGATGTATTACCCATGGATGCATGCCATCTTCTTTTAGGAAGACCATGGAAATTTGATCGACAAGCTAGCCATGATGGAGCCAAGAATGCATACTCATTCAAGTAAGATGGAGTCACATTCAAGATTTAGTGTATCCTTAAGGAAGGTGAAAAAAGGGCAGCGGGTCCTGATGTTCTTTTGGTGAGTGAAAAATAGTTCTTAAAAACACTTGAGGAAGGAGAAGGTATAGGGTTTGCACTTGTGATGAAGCCCAAAGAAGAAGACAAGAAAGAGCAGCAAGATTTTCCATTAGAGGTGCAAGATTTGTTGAAGAAATTCAAAGGCATAGTAAGTGAAGGATAGCCAGCCACCTTACCTCCTAAAAGAACCATAAGCCATCAAATAGAATTCATTCTTGGAGCATCCTTTCCTAATAAGGCAGCCTACAAAATGACTCCTCAACAAAACATTGAAATTTACAAGCAAATCCAAGAGCTCTTAGACCAAGGCCTAATTTGGAAAAGTATTAGCCCTTGTGTTGTCCCTACCATGTTGGCACCAAAAAAAGGTGGTACTTGGAGATTGTGTATTGATTCTAAAGCCATAAATAGGATCATCATCAGATATAGGCTCCCTATTCCTATAATAGAAGACCTAATGGATTGTTTAGGGGAAGCCAAGTAATTTACCAAGATTGACCTTAAGAGTGGCTATCATCAAATTAGGATTAAGGAGGGTGATGAATGGAAAACTGCATTCAGGACTACTTAGGGTCTTTATGAGTAGCTTGTAATGTCATTTGGCTTATCCAATGCTCCAAGAACCTTCATGAGACTCATGAATGAGGTGATGAAGGAATTCATAGGTAAATTTGTGGTAGTGTATCTTGATGATATTCTCATTTTCAATAAAGATAGGGCAGATCACATTAATCATTTGCAATATGTACTACAAAGATTGTATGATGAAAAGTTAACCATGAATTAGGATTAGTGTGAATTTGTCAAGAAGGAGCTGGTTTACCATGGGTTTGTGTTGTCTCAAACAAGATGGATCCAAGCAAGGCTGAAGCCATTGTAAATTGGCCTACTCCTAAGATAGCAACAGAGGTGAGAAGCTTCCATGGACTAGCTCAGTACTACAAGAAGTTCATTAGGCAGTTCAGTGCTATATGTACACCCATGTTAGACACCATTAGAGGTGGAGTAAAGGAAAAGTTTTAGCGGGGTGAAGTAGAAAACAAAGGTTTTGAAACCTTAAAGGAGAAGATAGCTACGCAACTAGTACTAGTGTTGCCTAGTTTTGAGAAACTTTTCACTGTAGAATATGATGCAAGAAATGTTGTAGTAGGTGCTTCCCTAAGCCAAGAAGAAAGACCAGTAGCTTTCCATAGTGAGAAGCTAAGTGATGCCAAGAATAAATACTCTTCATATGATCTTGAGTTGTATGCTTTAGTGCAGGCATTGAGGAAATGGAGACACTATCTCCTCCCTAAAGAATTCATGGTCTACACGAACAACCAAGACTTGAGTTTCCTAAACTCACAAGATAAACTTAGTCATAAACACATGAAATGGGTGGAGTATATGCAGGCCTATACATTCACTATTAAGCACAAGAAAGGGTAGTTAAACCAGGTAGCTGATGCATTGAGTAGAAGACTTTTGACAGTCCAAGAAATCCAATTGAGAAGCATAGGTGTGGATAGTTTTAGAGACTTGTACCCGGAGGATGAAGACTTCTCAAGTGCCTACAAGGTGTGTAAGGAGTACCAAAATGACTTCCATAGTGAGTATTCTGATTTCACTTTGCAAGATGGACTATTGTTAAAAGGTGGGCAACTTTGTGTGCCTAGAGGCTCAATGAGAGAAAACCTTATTCAAGAGAAGCATAATGGCAGCCTTAGTGGACATTTTGGAGTCAATAAGACTCAAGAGTTGGTTCAAAGATACTATTATTGGCCAAAGATGAATCAAGATGTGAAGAAATATGTGGAGACTTGCATAGTTTGCCAAAAAGCCAAGGGTACTTCAACAAATGTCAGTTTATACCAACCTCTTCCCATACCAAATGGAACTTGGGAATGCATTAGCATGGACTTTGTAGTAGGCTTGCCAAGGACAAAATAGGGATATGACAACATTTATGTGATTGTGGACAGATTTAGCAAAATGGCTCACTTTGTGCCTTGCAAGACTACTCATGATGCATGCCAATTTGCTCAATTGTTCTTCAAAGAGGTAGTGCGGATACATGGTTTACCCATGAGTATTGTTCCAGATAGGGACTCAAAGTTTATGAGTCATCTTTGGAAGACACTATGGCAGAAGCTTGGCACCAACCTCTCTTTTGGGTCAGCCTACCATCCTCAAACAGGTGGCCAGACCGAAGTGGTGAATAGAAGCTTGGGAAACTTGTTAAGGTGCCTTACTAAGGAATATGGACAAATATGGGATCAAGTACACTCACAAGGTGAATATGCATACAATGACACCATAAATAGGACTATCAGCAAGAGCACTTTTGAAGTGGTATATGGGGTGCACCCAAAAGGCATTTTGGAGTTGAGAGACTTAGGAAGTCTAGAGTCAAGAAGTGGATATGCAGAGGACTTTTCTCAATCAATGAAGGAAGTCCATGATTAAGTTAGACAAGCATTGATGGAGAACACAAACAAGCTCAAGAAAAAAGTTGATGAAAAGAGGAAGAACCTCCAATTTCAAGTACGAGACCTTGTCATGGTACACTTGAATAAAGAAAGGCTATAGCAAGGAGTTCCAAACAAGTTACAAATGAGGAGGATAGGTCCATGTGCCATTCTAGCCAAGTATGGGGAAAATGCCTACAAGGTGGATCTACCAAGTGACATAGGCTTGTCACCAGTTTTCAATATAGCAGACTTAGTTGCATACAAGGGACCAATTCAAGGTTTAAATTGTAGTCACTCAGAGGTTTTAGTTGATATGAACAACGTTTGGTTACCATCCAAACCAAATCCAAAGGCTGAGAAGGTGTTGAGTTCAAGGGTCGCCAAGAAGACAAGGCATCAAGTCTTTTGGAAGCACCTAATCAAATGGAAAGCTATGGATGATTCTAAAGCTACATGGGTGATGGAGATAGAGTTTCAGAAGCTTGGAATTGATCAGAATCTGATTCCCAAAGAGGTGACATAATCTTCTTTTGTTTGGGAGAATGGTGCAGGAGCACCTAGGACTTAGGCAATTTAACTTTCACAATTTTGGCTTGTACTGACCCTAGCCAAGTCAGTGGTGAATAAGGACTCTAGGAGGGTCCAAGAGTGAGTATTTTGTGTCAATGTAGGCCTAGGTTGAGTTCATTTTACTTAGGTTTGCATTTTTTTGTAAATAGTGAGTTTGAGTAGGTATTTGGCCTTTTGTTGGTCAAAAGTGTCAAAAGTTGGTAAAAGCATTAGAGAGGGTTAAATAGGTCTTAGAAATGTTACAAAAGTAATTTATGATGATTTGGAATAGGTCTTATAAGTTGGAGACCAAAAAGTGCAAAAGTGCAAAGTTGCAAAAAGCTATCATGACAACTTCTATCCTGAAATTGGTTAGCGGTGGAGTTAAGGATTTACCAATGCCATGGAAGGACTCCAAAAGTGGTAAATATATATAAACCCTCTCTTGCATGTTTACCAAGGTTGGTGAAGTGTGTTTTCTAAGTCTAACAACTGAAACTACTCATTTTCAGTCTTGTGGATAGCATTTTGGCTTGTTTTACTAAATTTTGCAATAGAATATGGATTGAATCCATTGATCCAGAAATGGATTGAGTTAATCTTGTGTGTTTTTTTATTGTTGGCTCATTTTAGAGCTTTGTAGATACTTTACATAGGTGTTTTCTTGTTCAAGTTTGTAAACAGCTAGTTTTGGCTTGTAAGTAGCAATTTTCTTGTAAATATGGTTGTCCCATAAACTCCACACGTGCTGCCATCATGAATTGTTGAAAAATGATGGGAAACCATCTTTATAGTTTACATATTCAGGTTAAAGTTCTGGAGAAGTGTTTAAACATGACTTCCCCCTTATTCTAGGCGAGTCCAAGAGCAACACAGCTAGAGAAAATAAGGTGAAAAAGTGGTGTAAAGTGCAGGGGTGAGTGCAAGATCACTATTTCAGAGTTTGGAGGGGTTCATGGATTTGGGGAAGACTTTTCCATGTAGGGAGAAGATTTAAAAAATCCTTTTGATAGCAAAACCCCAATTTGTTCATTCACTGTCGGTTAGAGGCCTTGTAAACCCTTCAAAACCCTCATTTTGGGGTTCATACATTGTACAGTGAAACCAGGGGCCAAAACCACAAAAATCCTTGAGGGATAGGTGTATCTTTGAAGAAAATGTGAACTTATTTGGGGGTCCTTTGAATCATTTTCACCCAAGCCCTAGAAAACCAGATTTGGAGGCCTAATTAGGCCTAATTCCTTGTAGCCCTTTTCTAGGCAAGAATTTGAGATTGGTAAGAAACCTATTGGTTGCAAGCCACTAATGGACTTAAAATGCATACAAAACATGTTAGTAGACACCTCCACACCTCTACAACATCTCACAATGATAGGAGGTCATTTTGACAACTTGAAGCCCAGAAGCCATAATTGAGTACCTGAGAAGAATAGTGAATTGGTAGGGTTCCTAGGTAAGACACTTGAAGAAAACACCTTATAAAGAACAAGAATCAATCCCTAAAAGATATTGAGAAGGACTTGAAGGTCTAGAGAGCAACTAGGCCTGGTGAGTTGGTGCAATTGAGCAACACCAGCTAGGTAAAGTGTTGAGCAAACTAGATAAACCCCATCACAAAGTGTTCTCCAAAAATAGCCAACCAACTTAGTGTCTCTATCTAAAACTATTCTCTTAGGTAATCCATGCAATATTACCACTTCCTTGAAAAATAGGTCTGCTATATGCAATGCATCTGATGTCTTTTTACAAGGTACAAAATGAGCCATCATTGAAAATCTATCCACTACCACAAATATAGAATCATTCCCTCTCAGTGTCTTTGGTAAGCTAAGTACAAAATCCATACTTATATCCTCCCAAGGTCTTATCGATACTATCAAAGGTTTATACAATCCCACAATCTGACTACTACCTTTTGTAACTTGACAAACTCTACAACTCTGCAGATATCTCTTAACATCCTTATGAATCTGGGGCCAAAAGTACTGCTCACTCACCAATGCAATTGTTTTATCAATGCCAAAATGTCCAACTAAACCTCCACTATGCTTCTCTTTTATCAGGTTCTCTCTCATGGAACTTTTAGGTATGCACAACTAAACTCCCTTAAATAACATCCCATCCTGAATGAAGTAATCCAACTATTTTCTCCTATCAACCAAAACCGGTTCTCTACATGCTTTCCAAGGTCCTGTAAAATCTGGGTCTTCATCATACAAGGTCTTCAAATATTCAAAACCTAATACTGTCACTCTCATCTCTGTTAGCAAATTCCTTCTCCTACTTAATGCATCAACAACTTTGTTAGATTTCCCACTTCTATGTTTCAACACAAAGGTGTAACTCTGCAAGAACTCTACCTATCTCATATGTTTATGGCTCAACTTACTCTGACTATTCAAATATTGCAAAGCTTGATGATCTGCATACAACACAAACTCCGTAGGTAACAAGTAATGTCTCCATTTCTTCAAGGCTTTAATTATGGCATAAAATTCCTGATCATATACTAAATCTCTCTTCCAGGCTGTGAGATTTTGCCAAGATCTAGAGGCAATGGAAAGAACAAATAAGAGAGACAAAATATATGATAGGAATAAATTTTATTCTATCAAGGTGCAAAATATGATCAATTGGATCATTACAAGATGTTCAATGAATTCCTGTACAAACAATGTAGATGAGCCTGCTTATATAGGCAAGACTATATGGATATGTGAGAAAACAAACATGACATGTGGCTTAATAAGAAACAAGGATAGGTAGGAGAAACAATAAAATATTCCACTACACACACTATCCCAATGTGGCACAAACACCCAAGTGTCTCATACCCAAACTACTATGAAATGCATTTCCTAAGTAAACTTAAGTATAGTGAAATAATATCCATGATGAATAATTATTTACACCAACATGGGCATCATTCAATTTCTCACTGAAATATGTTATTACTCTCCCTTCTTGACTCAAAACTGCTCCTATTGTTGTTCCACTTGCATCACAATCCACTTGAAATACCTTATTGAAATCCGGTAAAGCCAACACAGGTTGCTCAGTCACTTTCTATTTCAACAGCTTGAAACTTTTGTTTTCTCTGGTGGTCCACTTGAATTCCTTCCTATCTTCCCTCATGGTCTCAGTCATATGATTATAAACTAAACTAAAATTTCTGATAAACTTCTAGTTAAAATTAGACAATCTATGAAATGATCTTACCTCTCCAATGCTTTCTGGTGTAGGCCACTCAACAATGGCTTTCACTTTCTCAGGGTCCATCTTCAAACCATCCTCAGATATCACAAAGCCCAAATAGACTAACTCATCCTTCATGAAAGTGCACTTCTTGATATTGATCAATAACTTTTCATCTCTCAACCTCTGCAAAACTTGTCTTAACTACAACAAATGCTCCTCTTTTGTCTTACTGAAAATCAAAATGTCATCCAAGTACACAATAAAAAACTTAGCCAAGAATTTATTCAAAACCTCATTCATCGGCCTCATGAAAGTACTCAGTTCATTAGTCAGTCCAAAAGGCATCACCAACCATTCATATAATCCTTAATTTGTCTTAAATGTTGTGTTCCATTCATCACCTTCTCTGATCCTGATCTGATGATATCCACTCTTCAAATCTATCTTTGTAAATTACTTTGCTCCACTCAAAGAGTCCATTATGTCATCCATCCTAAGCAAGGGAAACCGGTATTTCACTGTGATCTTGTTTATTTCTCTTGAATCGTTGCACATCCTCCATTCTCCATTCTTCTTAGGTGCTAATACTGTTGGTACTGCACAAGGGCTCAGAATTTCCCTAATCAAACCTTTCTCCAATAGCTCCTGCACTTGTCTATTTAGTTCTTCATTCTCTTCCGGTGTTAATTGGTATGCAACTTTGTTAGGCAAACTGTCTCTAGGAACTAAGTCCATGCAATGACTAATACTTCTAACAGGTGGCAATCCATCAGGTACATTATTTGAAATGATGTCCTCATATTCTACCAAAAAATCTCGTATCTTTGTCAGGTATTCTCCTTCTGGTTCTGGTCTCTAAATCTTTTTAGGAATTAAGGCAAAACACACATTCTCATGTCTTAGTCCATCCATGAACTTCCTTCCATCTACTAGATAGATGCTGGTATTTGTACAAACTTCATTCTTCAAAGGTTCTTCCAAAGGAAACAACGTTTGCTTCATCCCATTGGCCACAATAGTGTATGTATTCTTCCTCCCATCATGTATTGCCTGTCTATCAAACTGCCAGGGTCTTCCCAAAAAAAATTACAAATGTCCATAGGCATAATATCACATAAAAATTCATCATGATAATTCCCAATTTTCAATTTTACTAAACACTATTCACTCACTAATAACTTATGTTCATCCTAAATCCATGTTATCTGGTAAGGCTTAGGGTGTTTCAATCTCTCCAATTTCAGCTTATTCACCATCTCTTCTAAAACAAGATTGTCTGAACTACCACTATCAATAACAAATTTACAACACTTACTGGATACCTTACATCTGGTCTTGAATAGGTTCCTCCTCTACAAGGGTTCTTTATCTCCTCTGGTATAACACAAATCTCTCCTTACCGTCAACAATTCTCCATCTTTCAGTTTATTGTCTAATCCGGTGGGGTTCTCCTCCACTATTGCCACTCTTTCGGTAGCCTTTGACTTCTTACATTCAAATGCATGGTTTCCTTCTCCTCCATATTTAAAATAGGTTCCTCAAAATGTCCTTTTGTCTTGTCTTCCAAAGTTCTCATCCCGGTAACCATCCGGTTCTCTCCTCTGGTAGAAATTTCTATCATCCTTCTGGTATGAATTACCTTCCTTGCTCACTTCCTTGTCCTTGTTCTGATCTATACCGGTTCCTCTTCCTCTATTGTATCCTCTTCCTCCATGAAATATTCCTCCGGTAAACCTACCACCTCTACCTCTCTGTCTCTGCTCATGCCTTTTATTCAATTTATCTTCAACCTTTATTGCATACTGGTAAGCCTCTTTAACACTCTCTAACTTGATCATATTGAGTTCATCTTGTATAGACATATGCAATCCGTTCAAATATCTCGCAATTTATTCAATTTCATCATAAATATGTCTGGATCTGATGTTCAACTTGTAAAATGCTTCGGTGTACTCCTTCACACTAGATTCCTTTTGTCTCAGATTCTGCAACTTTTGGAATAAATCTACCTGATAATTTTCCAGGAAAAAATTTGATTTTAACTTAGAAATCATCCTATCCCATGTCTTAATCTTTTCTTTACCTCTTCTTTTCCTATCAACTTGCAAGTGCTCCCACCAAAGAGATGCAGGACCCTTCAACTGGGTACAGACATACTTCACCTTCCTCTCTTCTGCAGTGTTTTCAAAGTCAAAATATTTCTCTATCTCTGAGATCCAATCCATCAATTCATCTGAATATGACTTCCCATCATATTCCGATGGGGTAAAATGAGGTTTAGTGTTCGCTGTGATGCTAAAAATGTGGTATATATAAGGCATACACATATAATGAGACAATAAAATGTATTTGAAAAGTTTAATTAAAAACTAGATTAGAAATGCAAACCATAAGCCTTCCTTGAAATGTCCCATTTTCCTTTATTCTTGAGGACCTTGAAGGTGTTGGATTGATGGGCTCTCAGTGGAGCAATGACCTCCAAAGTCACAACTCAAGAGTTGAGTAGCTATTTGATCATGATTGACTATGGAGATGATATGAAATGCATGATTTAAGAAATTAGATTAACATGATATGATTAATCCAAAAGCTAATTGCTAGATAATTGATATGCAAATTTCCTATAGTAATGATGCTAAGAATATGAATGCCAGGGATCCTTATTGCTCCAAAATGAGGGGTATTTATAGGAATTCCAAGGCCAAAGATGAGGTGGTAGGAATCGACGATCCAGATCTGATCTGAAGATATCAAGGGCCAAGATTGAGGAAGTTGGAGAAGAGGTTGGAGGAAGGGACACTTGTCATCTCTGTGGTGACAAGTGTCAAGGACCCTTGTTCATGAGAGGGAAAGTGTCCATGGGAGGAGACATGTGGCAAAAGTGCCATGTGTCTCAAGGAGAGAATATCCACACCATGGGAGGTTAGGATAAGGAGGTTAGAATGTGTAAGATAGGATAGGGTTAGTTAGACCCAGGATTAGGTGGAATAGGTTAGGTTAGGTGGTTAAAATTTAGGAGCCATGTGCATATTTGAATTTTGAAATTCAAATAATTGGAAAATTATAATTAATCTCAACAAACTTGAGTTTGTTAATCTTAATTAGGGATTAGAAGAATTGATTTATATGGGGGTCATTAATTAATTTAGAATTAATTAATCAAAGGGGGATATGAAATGAACTATATAGTTAAATCATGTAGATTTATTTACTACTAGATGAATAGAGAAATTAATTAAATTGCTTGTGAATTCAATTAATTGGGAAGGGGAATTAATCAAATAACTACGTATTTAATTAACTATCTTCAGACCATTTTTTAGGTGCATACATTCTCCCTACTCAAAACCCTTAAAAACCTTTCCTCCTCTGGATCAACTGCTGGTAGGTTCACTTGTTTTGTTGGGGCTTCTTCTCCTCCATCTTTTCTCACATCCTCAACATGTCAGCCTCTTCTCTGGGTTGTCTCCATGGCTTCTAACTGGTTTGTTATTCCTCACAACATCTCCATTACAGCATGGTCTGCATTCCCATGTGCTCCACCATTCCTAGTTCCTCTTTGTGCCATTGATCCATGTCAGTCCTCTACAATTGTAGGTTGGATCCAAAATCCACCACCCTACAACAAGATTCAGGACACGCAACCTCTGGAACAAACTTTTCTCTGATACCACTTGGTGCACTCACCAGTGTGGAGGGACCTCGAGGAGATCATTCCAAATCGGTCAGCAAGAGTAAACACAATGGAATCACACAGATATGATGGAGGTAATGCATAGCAGATAGTTTTATTGCATGAAAGTTAATTACATCCAACCGGTAATAACCAGGTTACAACATACCAGAACACATGCCTAGTAGAATAAGTCACACCGGGACCTTGAATCGAAAGATCTATCTTCGAGGCACAGTCTATCTATTTGATGTTCCTTGATTCTCTGAGTGATTACATTCTAAAGCATGATTACAAATATATATATCAATCCAAAAGATTTGGTCAGCCCGAAAGGATCAAAACCCGAAGAACAATGCAATATGAACAAGGTTGGCCTCCACCAAGAGATTCCTTCAGAAAATCCAAAGGATGAAATGCAAAAGGTCAGCCACATGCAAAGCAACATCGAGATCAATGCCTAAGGCTCCGTAAGCTTTCGAATGGGTTCCAGTAGATCACTAGAATAGGTCTCAGGAAATCGATAACAAGAAACTTTCAAGGAAACCGGTAGCAATATCTTATCGGAAAGTGATCCAAATGAGATGCAGTTAGAAAGCAAGAAGGGTGATCAAGTCTTCAAGAAGAATCCAACTTCATAGGAACTGGTGAGCCAAAACCAGGACACATAGAAAGGAAAACTGAAACTACAAACTGTAAACAAAACAAAAAAGAAAATGTTTTTGGTTGATGCAAGATTGTTGTGAACCAGGGAATCTCCTACATCACATGGTTTGTATCCAATTCCAGTATCAGTTATAAAGGTTATATTAGTGTAGACACCTAAAATTGTCATGTCTAATTAAATAAATATTTTATTTATTTAATTATCTAAGCCTAATTCTTCTATTAATTAAATAAATCTTTATTTATTTAATTAATTCATTTATCCTCTTCTAGCCTTATTTCTCATTTAAATAAATACATTTATTTATTTAAATTATCCTTTTTCCTAAATTAGATAAATATCTTATTTATTTAATTGATCCCTATTCCTCTATTAATTAAATAAATCTTTATTTATTTAATTAATTCATTAACCTTTTCTACCTAAGACACATGTCATTCATCTCTTAATTCATACACTACCTACCCCTTTCATTATTTTATTATTTCTTTTACCTACCCTCTAATCATAGCCGACCTCCTTTTACACCTCTCAATCTTATCCCTCCATTTCATATAGTGTCTTCTATATAAGGAGACGCTTCCTTCATTATCAGACCCCCATTGATTACTGGATTACACTACACTTTTAAACATATGCGATCCTACTCGCAACCACATTCCGTTCTTTGTTGAGCTCTTATGCACATAAAATTTGAGAGCAAATATATCAAGCAATATCAATGGAGATAGGAAGAATGGAGATCGAAACCCTATTAGACATGTGATGATATAATCTTTGTGATTTCATTTGATTTGCATTGTCTTAGGTAATCTTCATATGTTATGGTGGATCTTTGTTGTTGTTAGGCTAGGGTTTTGTGGTTGAATTCATTTAGTCTTTCAATATTGTTAATCCATTTTCACCATATACATTTTGGCACACCCAGTGGGACCCTTGTCCCTTTTGCATTTAACCTCCTTGTTGCAAATTTGGTGTTTTGAAGTTGCAGATCTGACATTTCTGACAACATTTCGATATTTTCACATCTGCATACTTTCAGACTGCGTTTTTGGTTTTTTGCCGCATCTGTGACATCTGGAATCGCATGTGCATCTTCGACATTATTTCACTTTTTTTTGCAGATTCCAGAAATCGCGTCTGTGTTCCCTAATCACGTCTGTGAGATTTCCAGGCGCGTCTGCATCCAGAAGCCGCATCTGCATTCCGAAAGCATGTATATGTTATCTTTAGGCGCATCTATGTCCAAAAGTCGCGTTTGTGTTTATGGTAACCGCATCTGTGTACACTTATTTTGCATTTTGGATTTTCATTGATTCAAGTTTTCTGTCATTCTGTTTTTCAGATCTAGTTTATTTTGAGCTAATATATTTAGATCTAGCTAACAAAATTGGTGCAGCTTACCTTGAAAGAAAAATCGTTTTCTCAAAGGCCCCTATTTCACAAAGTCTTTTGGATCTAAAATTTACCTAACTTGTGTGCTTGCAGGAAGGGGTGATTATTTCAAACAATCCAAATTACTAACAACTCTTTGTTGCAGGACCTTGGCAAGGGTTTTGGATTTTTATTGTGTGCCTTTTTTTCATAGATTAGCAAACACTTCAATTGGTGCACTGAAATTGAATCATTGTCTTTTGTGTCTTGAGCAATAGGCTCTTTTTATTTAATCTTTAGAGGGCCTGTCTCCCCGTGTGGTCATTAGGACTACTAGTGAGGAGAGAATGACCCAAGTGGTAGTGAGGAAAACCCACCTCTTCCGAACCACTATAAACAACTGTATTCATGGTGAAAACTATGGATAACATGTGCTGATTAGTTCATACTGACACTATGTCTCCCCATAAACCTGTTTGATCAAATTTATTTGATCATTTGTAGGGCGTAACCCCTACCGGCTGGGAGCCTTCTGTATTTACAGAGCTGAAAGTGCCGCATGTATGGCCACACGAGCGGATGCCCTTACTAGCACCTTTTTGTTTTAGAAGCCCAAATCCTTCTAGTTGTTGGGGCAGGAGGTCGGACCTCTGGTAGCGGCCCACACACATACGGTTCTTAGTAGATATACAAAGTTCACCACGGGGAGTTTTTGTGGGGACTGATGCTTGGCTGACCCGAGAAGTGAATGCCGAGGGTGGAGCCAGTGAGGTCAAGCATCTAATTATCCACTCCGAATAGCGTAGCCTCGGGGGTAAAACTCCATGTGGGATCAACAACTATTGTCTTGGCCAGCCATAAGAATTGTGCTTGACTTATTTTAAACATTCAAAACATTCAAGACCAAACAACAAAACATTGTGTCTTTTGTGTCTTCAAGTGTATGCAAAACATTTTTACATCAAACAACACACTTTCTTTGAGTCATATTTTTGAGTCTAGACACTTGCAAACATTGAGTCCTCATCAACACTATGTCCTCTTGTCATGACAAACAATCAAACAGTCAGATTTGGTCATAACAAAACAACTTCACAGATTGGAAAAAATTGCACAAATTTTGCAGAAACGCGTCCGTGTCTGACATAATAGTGTCTGTGTCATCTAACCACATCTGTGAAGGGCAAAAATGCATTTGTGTTCCCAGAATCAAAATTGCATTGACAAATCTTAGAAATGCGTCTGTGTCAGGAAATCGCATCTGTGCAGTATATAGGTGCGTCTGTGTTCAGAATTGAAAAAACTTTTATAGTCCAGCAAACAAACACAGTCAGTTTCAGAATTCTTGAGCTTCCTATGTTGTTTCTCTAGGTTTTCATCTAGCATTCAACCTGTCTTTGGGTCTCACACAGTCCATCATTGCTTTACACCTTACATTACATTCACATTTGTCTAAACTTGAGTCAAAAGGTCACTTGCTTGTCCTCATCATACTTTGTCAACACACTACATACAACAACATTTTGCTAAGTGGTCCCTCATCAAGGTCTATCACCTTTGGGTATCATTTGGTCTTACTTAGAGTCAAGGTCAACTTACCTCATCAAGAGAAACTATCATCTCTTTGGAAGCCACACCTAGTCTACTACATACATACTTGGTCTTATACTTTGGTCATTGCAAGTAAACCTTAGATTCATTTACATTCCATCCAACTCTTAGTCTTCCATACTCTTTTCCATTTTCATCTAGTCTCACACATCTTGGTCAATACCTAGTTCATGGTTGAAACCCGTTCCCAAAAATCTAGGAGAGAAGCTAAAGAGGCTCAACAATCCACAAAGATGAGTTCCTATGAGTATGACAATGATATATTTTTCAATTCTGATCATACTACATTACTTGACATGGATGCCTATAGAAACATTCCAAATGTTGAAAACATGGACACTCCAAACAACAATGATACACACAATGATGATATGGAAAACTTTTTAGTACATTTAGTAGATGTGGAAGAATCCATTATGGATCCCCGTTTCAATCGATTGGTTGAGGAAATAATGAGGAGGGATAGACAATACTTCTTACAAATGATGGCACAAAGTGGAGACAAGATAGCTCATGATTTTGACATGTCTCAAATAATTGAAAATCGACCTTTGCAACAACCTCACTCCAACATGGATCAAAGGAGGCCTAATAGTGGAGACAATAGAGGACCACATCTTGTGCCTGAATCACCATCATCTTTGTTTCAAAAACCAGAGGTCCCATACACACATGGTCAAGCATATGATACTCACCTTCGCAGACCATTATGGAAGTCTTATGCAGAGAAATTTGCTCAATCACATATCAATGCTAAGGATCAACCACCAAAGCAATTGGATATTCAAAGGCATCCTCAAAATTTGGACACAAGGAAACCCCGTGTCAAATTTGGGGGCAACACATTAGAACATGACATGCCTATAGAGTATGGTATACATGGACAAAATAGAAATTTTGTTCCCCAACATGAATCTATACCAAGTGGTCCATATATGTAGCATCACTCTAGACCTCCTCCATATGAACATGTGTATGATCAATATCATCCATATATGCAACATGCTCCTCCTCCAATTGGTGCCTCAAGCATGGGGTATGGTCCAAGAAGTCGATCTCCACCTAAGAGCAATTTGGAGCAACAAATCAGGGACTTACAAAAGAAAATGGAGGACATAAATACACCGAAGCCAACATACACAATGAGAGACATATGTCCTTATCCATTTGACAAGAGAATTCCAATGCCTCCTTTTCCTACACACTTTATGATGCCTAAATTTGATAAGTACAGAGGCAAAGGGGATCCTAAGGCACATATAAGACAGTTTTTCACAACTTGCATTGAGGTAGCAGCAGAAGAGACATATTTGATGAGATTATTCCCACAAAGCTTAGGTGATTAAGCTATGGAATGGTTCTCCCAACTTCCACCTGGTATTAAGTCATGGGGTCACTTAGCAGAGGCATTTATTCAACATTTCTCATACAACATAGAGACAGACATATCAGTCACTACTTTGTGAAACACTAAGCAAAAGGATGGAGAGTGTTTTGCATCATTTTTACAAAGATGGAGGAATCTAGCCAACAGATGCTCTTATGAAATTCCATAGAAACAAATGGTAGAGATGTTCACCCAAAATGTTAACAAAGACATTGGCTATGATCTAAGAAAAGATTGTTTGTCCACCTTCAAGGACGTCATTGAAAAAGTCTTAGCGACAGAAAAGGTCCTAATTCAACAAGAGGTCATTAAGATATTCAAGGAAAACAAAGATGACTTTAAAGGAAAAGATAAGCCAAGATTTTGGAATAAAAACAAGAACATAGTCAATGATGGTGTTGTTGATGCCAATACAGTGCGACCCAAATTCATTTTTTCCAGATCAAATTAGGTGAATACTCAAACAACTTCTAAATCACGAAGGAAGTACACTCCATTGGGAGAACCACTTGAGTTAGTTTTCAAAAAGCTAGTGGCAAACAAGGTAATCACAATTCCAGATTTTCCTCCATATGAGCCAAAGGTGAAACCAAATTGGTGGAATGATGATGAGTATTGTGAATTTCATAAGAGCAAGGGACATAAAATAGGAAATTGTCATAAACTAAAGAACATCATACAACATCTCATTTATAGAGGTGACATTGAGATTGAAGGACACTCATCCAATCAAGAACATGAAATGTTTAAGGAACCATTCCCAAAGCATGACAAGGGAAAAGTTAAAGACATAGATGACCAAACCAACCATACCAAAGCATCTTATAACTATGATTCAACTATCAATCACATTTCAATGGACAGTTATGTCTCTACCATTATCATCAAGGACAAAACCCCTGAGAATTCTACCCAGAGACCCAAGATCATTCTGAAAGGCATTGGATCTTCTTCTGAACCTACCTCTGAATGTCAGGTTACAACCTACCGAGGTAAATTCACTTTGCAAGGTGCTCCAGCTAAAAACACAACTTCCTCATCAACCAAACCTGAGTATGACCTTGTAGAATAGTTAGGGAAGACACCCACGCTCATCTCCATACTTGAACTCTTGCACATATCCCCTACACATAAAGCTATTCTGGACAAAATCTTGAGAGACACTGCCATTCCTACTGATTTGAACGTGGACTAGTTTCAAGCCATGGTGGGATACCTTTCCATTCCACACACTCTTACATTCACAGAAGCTGATGACACCTCTGTAAGTCAACCACATAATGCACCATTACACATTGAAGCCTTCATACACAAACATAGAATCAAACGAGTCCTGATAGATGGAGGAGTAGGTCTAAACATTTGTGTATTGAGCACTATTAAACAATTGGGATATTCCGACAAAGCTGTGAATTCTACAAACAAAATTACCATCAAAGCATATGATGATGAAGAGCGTTCATCCAAGGGCAAATTCACCTTACCTCTCAAAGTTGGGCCAGTTACAAAGGATGTGGTTTGTCAAGTACTTGATCTTGATCTCACATACAACATATTATTAGGATGTCCTTAGATTTATGAAATGAGGGCAGTCCCATCTACATATCACCAATGCATCAAGTTTCCTCACAATGGAGTTGAAATAATAGTTAATGGAGATACTAATCCATTCATATATTGCAATAACTTGAGACTGAAAATTGAGACCATCATTCCCAGTAATCATGAAGTTGTTCCTTCTTCTACATACATTGATCCTGAGTCATTAAAACCTTCGACATCAAAACAAGGTGAGCTTAAAGGGAAATTCTAGGACAAAGGCATGGGTGAATACACTTTGAATCAGACCATGTACTTACAACAAGTCATGAATTCACCAAAAGAATATGGAAGACCACATCCTAATAAGCAGGTATCTATCATTATACTCAAATAGGACCCTACTATCTTTCAAAGATGGGGTGAACTGGAAGAGGAAGACTTATACAAAATGCTTTACAAAGACCTTGAAGATGATACACAAGATCACATCAGTATACTATGTGAGAAGTATGGCAAAGGGTTCAAGATTCTACAAAAAATTGGGTATGATGGAAAAAGCCCTCTTGGGTTGAGAAAGGAAGGCATCATTGAACATTTACAACCTGAATTGACATTCAAAAAGGAATGCTCGAAAGGACTTGGTTTTGTGACTCAAAAGACAGAAGAAGCATTACAAATCAAAGATGCCAAAATTCAACAAGAGAATCGTTATTCCACAGACTCCAACAAATGGGAATGGGGTTCAAACAAATCCTCCAGTGACTACGAGCTCACCGAGACATTCAAAGAGCCAGATGAACCCATAGAAGAAGAGGAATTTTATGAAAAATTCAAAGTTGGTCAAGAAACAACCCCTCGGGATTCCACAAAGTCCTTGTCTCTAGGTTCTAGGTTGAAATCACATAGAATGAGAACACCTATCCCAGAATGTGCTACTAGTGATGATAATTTGGATTCATTCACAATCGAGACTGATGAGGAGAGTGCCAACAATGACCTTGATAATTACCTCAACATACCAGAATATAACTGCATCTTCACTCTTAACCCTGCTAACTTCGAAGACATCAAAGGCCTTCCCCTTGTCCACCACCAACTCATTGTCTAGGATCATGAAGGACTTGCATAGTTTGACACATTCCAAAATGATGAAGCTTTTATTGACTATCTTGGCATACGAGATGATCTTCCCCCTGGGGACCATAACGTGGGATACACTATAGAACTCAATAGCGTGGCATATTTTGGTGAGGGTGTCGGGCCTTCTAGTCGCAAAAATATAAAAATAAAAACAAACCAAGGATCTTATGGCGAAAACCACATTGTGGCGTTGTCTGACCCCAAAAAAGTAAAAAGAAAGGACGTATCTGAGGGCGAAAACCTCTCTGAGGCACCCAAAGATGGAAGGCTTGACATTCTCCCAGCATCATATGAGGAAAAGTCATCCATGTTGGTAGAGGAGACTATCAAAACAAACATTGGTACAAAAGAAGTTCCACATAACATATTCTTGGCTCAATATTTGACAGGGTTAGAAAGGTCAAAATTCATAAGGTTCTTCACAGAATGACAAATCAAATTTGCATGGTCATACGTTGATATGCCTGGATTGGATCTGGATTTGGTAATGCACCATTTGACAGTTAAACCGGAGGCAAAACTAGTGAAACAGAAATTAAGAAAGATGCATCCACAAGTGGCATTACTAGTCAAAGTAGAACTTGAGAAATTATTGGATGTCGGATTCATACGCCCAATTGATTATCCTGAATGGATCTCCAACTTAGTGCCTGTCAGTAAACCAGATCGTAGCATCAGAATATGTACAGATTTCAGAGACATCAACAAAGCTTGTCCTAAGGATGATTTTTTGTTACCAAATATTGACTTGATTGTCGATCTCACAGCAGGTCATGCGATGTTATCCTTGATGGATGGATTCTCTGGTTACAATCAAATAAAAATTGCATCCAAAGACCAGCACAAAACAACATTCACTTGTCCTTGGGGAACCTTCTGCTGGAATGTCATGCCCTTCGGGCTAAAAAAATGCAGGTGCTACATATCAAAGAGCCATGACTACTATCTTTCATGATCTCATGCATGTTACTGTGGAAGATTATGTTGATGACCTCTTGGAAAAATCAATAGACAGAGATACACATTTGGACATACTTTCAGTCATCTTTGATCGATTGGAAAAATACAAAGTAAGATTAGACCCCAAGAAATGTGTCTTTGGAGTAACCTCTGGGAAGCTCCTAGGATTCATTGTATCTGTATATGGTGAAAATGGACAACAATAATAACAATAGTGAAAGGCTAAATGAATTCAACCATAAAACCCTAGCCTAACAATCAACAAAGATCCACCATAACATATGAAGATTACCTAAGACAATGAAAATCAAATGAAATCACAAAGATTATACCATCACATGTCCAATAGGGTTTGGATCTCCATTCTTCCTATCTCCATTGATCTTGCTTGATATATTTGCTCTCAGATTTTATGTGCACAAGAGCTCAACGAAGAACAGAATGTGGTTGCAAGTAGGATCGTAGTGTAGTCAATTGCATAAGTTGATTCCTTAGACTCAGTCGTTAGGGTTTGATAATGAGGGAAGCATCTCCTTATATATAAGACACTACATGAAATGGAGGGATAAGATTGAGAGGTGTAAAAGGAGGCCGGCTATGATTAGAGGGTAGGTAAAAGAAATAATAAAATAATGAAAGGGGTAGGTAGTGTATGAATTAAGAGATGAATGACATGTGTCATGGGTAGAAAAGGTTAATGAATTAATTAAATAAATAAAGATTCATCTAATTAATAGAGGAAGTGGGATCAATTAAATAAATAAAATATTTATTTAATTTAGGAAAAGGATAATTTAAATAAATAAATGTATTTATTTAAATGAGAAATAAGGCTAGAAGAGGATAAATGAATTAATTAAATAAATAAAGATTTATTTAATTAATAGAAGAATTAAGCTTAGATAATTAAATAAATAAAATATTTATTTAATTAGACATGACAATTTTGGGTGTCTACATTTTGCCCCTCTTTGAGACAATGCGGCTTGTCGCGTTGTTTCAAAGAAGATAAGATGAACTGATACAAATTTGCCCCAAGATGGGAATGATATGCCCCCTTGAGAGATTGGATGAAAATGTCTGAAAAGATTGCAGACAATCTCTCGATAAGAAAGAGAGGCTAGAATGGACTGACCAGATAAAGTGACAGAGTCACGGGATAATGAAGACTGACTTGGGAAATGAGGGATAGGGCAGTCTATAAGATAGACCACGAGGGAAATACATCCTCATTGTCATCTACACCTCCAAGAGATTAGAGTGCAGAGAGAGAAAAGAGTAGTAGCAGTCAGCAGCGATGGCTTTCACTCATAGATTCGACCGTGTTCGCCGATTCCAGAGGCCAGCAGAGGCAGAGAGCTGGTAAGTACCACTAAACCTCCTTGTACTTTGACGCATTTAATTTTCTCATTAATGCATGCTAGGTAGGGTCATAAATGCACTTAGACTAGGGTCCAAAAAGTATCAAAAAATGTCCAGGTGCGTCTGCATTGGTGCCAGGTGCATCTGTGCTCGCGAGGCGCGTTTGTGTTTGTGCCAGGCGCGTCTGTGTGGGAACCCACGTCTGTGTCAATTGTGGCTGCGTCTGTGATATGCAGGCGCATTTGTGCCAAGAAGGCACATTTGTGCAGCCCAGGCCCATCTGTGTAGAGCATAGGCACGTCTGTGTCAAACAGGCGCGTCTGTGTTTTTCAGGTGCGTCTGTCAGTCTGAAAGTGCGTTTATGTCAGGTAAGCGTGTTTGCGTTTGAAAAAGTGTGAATTTGCATCTTCTAGGCTAAATCGGCAGTTCTGTGATGAACATACGCTGTCAATTGGATAAGCTACTGAGAGGATACACTCAAGCAGGTCCTCTAGGAAGACTAGGATAGATCAAGGCACTTTGTGATGAACAGTGAATACCAAGATATAGTACTTTGTGATGAATAGGGAGTACTAAAATATGAGCAGCACTTTGTGATGAACTGGGAGTGCAAATGTGAGTAACACTTTGTGATGAACAGTGAGTACCAAGATATAGTACTTTGTGATGAATAGGGAGTACTAAAATATGAGCAGCACTTTGTGATGAACTGGGAGTGCAAATGTGAGTAACACTTTGTGATGAACAGTGAGTGTCACACACGTAGTACTTTGTGATGAACAGGGAGTACCACTAGGGTAAATAGCAACACTTTGTGATGAACAGTGAGTGTCACTAGGGTAGATAGCAATATGCATTTAGATAACAAGTAGCATTTTGTGATGAACAAGGAATGCCACGATGACTGACATGATTGATTTGTTTGACTGCAGAGTATTTGCCGATGCTGGAGTCACAGGAGAGATTCCCATCGACGTAGAGGTTGCGACCTAAGTTGTCATTTGAGGATAGAGCTACCATCGAGGAGATGGGATTGAGACATGTGCTATATGTGCCTGAGTTTCAGGAAAACATGGGTTTGCTGACTGCACTGGCTGAGAGATGGCACTCTGAGACGTGCACGTTTCATTTGCCAATGGGTGAGATGATAGTCACCCTGGAGGATGTCTACAAGATATTGAGGATACCGATCGATGGGGAGCTGATCCCATATGATCGAGATGGCGACAGAGAGGCCCTGAGACACGTATTCCAGGACCCAGGACTGGAGATGAGGGCAGGACACGTGGCATGGGATACCATGACAGCCACAGGGTTAGCTTTGCCGGCAGTGGTAGGAGGAGCTATCAGTGGGTTACTGTGTCCGGATAGGGCGACATGGAGTTTGGCTATGGGCTGGGGAGGAGCACTAGAGACTGGTGATGCAACACACTAGATATGCCTGGGGACCATGTGTGCTAGCCCATTTGTATTATGAGCTTCATCAGTTTGTTTACCATGGATCAGTAGGATTGGGCTGTGGAGTGACACTGCTGTAGGTATGGGCCTATGAGCATCTGCCGGTTACCCGATCGATACACTTCAGGGGCAGGGGTCATGGACGCAGCTTTGTTCATTTGTATGATATGATCACATCATAGCCACGGATTGGCAGGTTAGAGTATTGGCAGTGAGTGATAGATGACATTGATGAGGTCATATGGAGACCATATCTGGGTTGCGAGCAGTGGGAGGATGATGCAGTCGAGCTGCCCTATACCTTCCAGAGTAGGTACCTGATTGGGCGGATGCCCTATGTGCTAGAGAGATAGCTTGTAGATAGGATTGGCCGACAGTTTGGCCGGATTCAGAGGATGCCCCGGGGCTCAGGCATGTATGCCCGCATAGTTAGAGATCAGGCATAGTTTGGGCCCTTGCTGTCGTATGATCAAGTAGTGACTCGGCTAGTAGAGATGATACCCCTACCCTGGGACATGTGGCTAGAGATCGAGGATGTCGGCATGGATGCCGAGTATACAGCTTATTGGGCAGAGCATCCGTTCCCACAGTTGATAGATCCAGGAGAGGCATTGGAGGGAGATGGGGGGGAGATGATGAGGAGGGTGGAGGTGATGGGGGCAGAGGTCGACGGAGGAGGAGGGGAGTAGTTGGAGAGAGGCGGGTTGCACCTCGGAGGGAGGGTGGAGAGGAGAGGCAAGCTCGGGTGGTGAGGGGTCACGGTGGATTGCCTTTACAGGTGCCAGCGGCATAGGGTCCCAGGCAGGTACAAATACAGGGACAGGGACAGAGACAGGTACCTGTACAGGCACCAGTATAGGTATAGGTACAGGCACAGGGGAGGTACCCGTACAGGGGGAGCCACAGGCAGAGGTAGAGGGGGTTGATCCAGTGGAGGATGAGCTGCTAAATCTGAGGGAGATCTGCCAAGGCCAGGTAGATGAGATCCAGGAGCTGGAGAGGGAGAGGGATCGGCTCAGGGT
Organism: Cryptomeria japonica; assembly: GCF_030272615.1. Lineage (NCBI taxonomy): Eukaryota > Viridiplantae > Streptophyta > Pinopsida > Cupressales > Cupressaceae > Cryptomeria > Cryptomeria japonica. The sequence continues at coordinate 439,325,051 of NC_081413.1, read as the reverse complement.
GAGGCTCAGAGATACTGAGCAGGAGCGGGATCAGGCTATCCAGCGCTATACAGAGGCTGAGACAGCACTGAGGGCAGGGAGACAGGCAGTAGAGGATACAGGGGCAGGATACGCTTATGTCTTGTGGGCAAGGGAGGAGATAGCCTACTAGAGAGACCTCTACTATGGTGCAGTGCCAACTGATCAGCGGGTGAGGAGCTTCCATAGACCATCACGTACAGCAACAGCTACGGGAGGGAGCCGGAGGAGACAGGCATCGAGTGGTGGGGTTATGGGTCCTCCACCACCACCAAATGGAGGAGACAGGACGGATGATCCTGGGGTGGGTCCTTCAGGGGCTCAGATTCCACCGAGGCCAGGCGGCTTTGAGGGAGGGAGTTCATCATAGCCGTAGAGGGCTCCTTTTGTATCAGTACTGTACCATTTTTGTATTGTAGACACCTGCGGGTGTTTTTGTAGCCATATGATTTTGACATCATTGTATCATGACACTTTTATATATATATGAGATGATTCATCTTTGCGGTAGCTATATGCATGTGTACCTATGTGATGAGATGTTCTTATGTGATGTTTGTTTATGAAATGGATGCAAATATGTATATGATGCAACTCAATATTTTTGTTCTTTTATGTTTTAAAATGTTATGCCAATGCAAATGTAAATGTATGAAATGCAGATGAATATGATAATGCAAATGTAAAATGTAATTTGTGCTAACAGGTGTTGTGTGCAGGATGTGATGTAGTTGTGATATATATATGTATGTATGAAATGCTTAATATGTGGTAATGCAGGTGCAACTACATGAAATGCAAATATTTTTGGTGTGTCCTTATACTCAGTCAGGTGATAGCGGGCTACGCAGACTCGAGAAGGATGATGGAAGTCAATCAAGAAAGGGGGATGGAAGATAGAAGATATGAAAGTGAAAGAGCTTCTTGTGCATTATCATCATTGAGCTTTATTATGGCAAGTAGGTTATGACAATGGAGGCATATGTTCGACCCAGAAAGTCATTGTACCCGTTTGCATGGAGATAAGACAGTCGCAAACAAGGAATGCCCTAGTTCACGCTAGACTCATAGTGTCCTCATATCCTTGGATAAGTCATAGCATTACTAAGAGACAATCTACAAACAGCAAATACAAATAGGTGACGATACCCCATCCTCGCCTTTCTAGTCAACGACATCCTAGAGATAGAATCTCTAGTCAGAGACATCCTGGAAAAGCTAAAAGACATGTCACCAAAAGATGAAATCAAAAGAAAACCAAGACTCGACACCAACATCCACTGTAGTCCTCAAGTTTAGTGTCTCTTGTCACTTGTATAAGTCTTGTTTGATTGTGGTCACAATGTTTACTTTCACAGAAAGGATAAATAGCACTGAACCATAATGTTGTCTGAGTCTGTTGAAATATTTGATTTGTTGAAACCCATTGTTGCTGCTGTGTCTCATCTGAAACTGACTGAATCCATGAAACTGATACTTTATTATGGAGAAGATGAAACTTTATTGTGGATCTGTGATGCAAATGTTTCTTTATTGCGGATTGTGCGCGGATAGACTAAAGAAAGCTAGAAGAAACTATACTCCTCGAAACATGTGATGTTCTCAGTTCCACACCCATTACTAGACGTAGGATTTGCCTTAGCCACAGATAGGATCTGATTTATTATGAATGGAAAGGGGGGTGAAAAGGGAGGTTTATTATGAATGGCTAACCAATCTTGGGTAGATCAATAACAAGCCATGATGGGAATGGGTAAGTTTATTATGAACGAATAGGTTGTGAGTGTGTGCAAAGTGAAAGGATGAAAGAGAATCCTGAAGGAGGGAGGAGCACTGTCTCTACGCATGGCACTGGTGACCCAGTTTTCACCATGGTACTTGCCCAAGGCGCCACCGAAGTGGTTTTCACCATTGGACGAAATTATTTCTCTTTACTTTTTTCGATGTTTTCAATGTTTTTTGTGTCACAAGGCGCCTATTTGCCAGGTTTTCACCAAGAAATGATTTTTTTGCTTTATAATTTTTTTTGCATTTTTGAATTAGGATATTCCGAAGAGCTATGTGTAGAACCTGCGAAGGTGCATGCTATTGATAGGATCCTCCAAAGGTTCACCTTCTGTAGTTGATAGCTGATATGCACCAGATCCATATGCTGCTGTAATAATGTAGGGACCAAGCCAGTTTGGTTCGAACTTGCCCTTCTTCTCTCTGTCTTTTTGATTTTTAGGATTTTCTCTGAGAACTAAGTCACCCACCTCAAATGTGCGAGGCTTGACCTTGTGATTGTAGCTGCGACTCATTCATTGTTGGTAAGCCTTGAGATGATTAAAAGCAGTTTGTCGTCATTCATCCAGTAGTTCCAGCTCTTGTAAGCGAGAGACCCTATAGTCTTCATCACTGATGATGTTTTGCAAAGAAACCCATAAAGAGGGTAGCTCAACCTCAATAGGAAAGATAGCTTCAGTGCCATAGACAAGTGAATAGGGTGTAGCTCCTGTAGGTGTGCGGACACTTGTGCAGTAGGCCCAAAGTGCAGGATTAAGTTGGATATGCCAATTACGACCAGCATCGTCGATTGTCTTCTTTAGGATTTTAAGAATTGTTTTGTTAGACACCTCAGCTTGGCCATTACCTTGGGGGTAATATGGTGTGGAGAAATGATGGGAAATATGGAAGCGGTCACAAAGTTCATGAACATCCTGATTTTTGAAGGGATGCCCATTATCAATGATAATGGAAACAGGAATACCGTATCAACAAATGATATAGTTGAGGATGAATGTAGCAATCTGTTTTCCAGTAACTTGTGTGAGAGGCACGGCTTCAATCCATTTTGTAAAATACTCTGTGGCAGTGATAATGAATTTGTGACCATTGGAAGAAGGAGGGTGAATCTTGCCTATGAGATCGAGTCCCCACTGACAAAAGGGCCAAGGAGATGCAAGTGGTTGAAGTTCTTGTGCTGGTGCATGTATGAGATCTCCATGAATTTGACATTGCTTACATTTCTTGACAAATTGATATGAGTCTTTCTCCATATTGGGCCAGTAATATCCAGTCCTGATGAGTTTCTTGGCCAAGGTAGGACCACTAGTATGCGGACCACATATCCCTTCATGCACTTCTCGTAACGCAATCTGAGCTTCGTCTCTTTCTAAACATCTAAGAAGAGTTCCATCTAGACCTCGTCAGTATAGGATATCAACTAAAATGACATATCGAGAGGATTGGCGAATGAAAGTGCGACGTTGGTTATTTGATAGATCAGGAGGTAAAGTATTGTCACGTAGGTATGTGAAAATAGAACCATATAACTAGGATTCGGGACCGACAACACATATAGTCTTAGTAGGCATGATCTCATATGAAGGGACCAAAAGGTTATCCACCAAGAACTCATAGCAGGTCTCGTTTGGAGGTAGATCGATCAGTGAAGCAATTGTAGCCATGGCATCTGCAGCGCGATTCTATTCTCTTGGTATCTGCTCAAAGTCTATCTTTGTGAAGTGTTGTTTCAGATCATCCACCAGTTGTTTATAAGGCATTAAATTTTCATCTTTTGTTTGGTAATCATTAGTTGCTTGACGGATGACAAGTTGGGAGTCCCCAAAAACACGAAGTTCCTAGATCTTCCATTGAACTACAATTCGTAATCCTGTTGTTAATGCCTCATCCTCCGCTATATTGTTAGTGCAAGGAAATGATAAGCGGTATGATTTTGGTATAGAATCCCCTTGAGGAGTTATAAAGAGGATGACAGCTCCTGCCCCATGCTGTGTATATGAGCTGTCGAAGTACAGTTGCCATGGCTTCGCATGTGACATTGTTAAAATGGATTCATCTGGAAATTCTAAACTTAGAGGAACATCATCTATCATGGGAGCATCTGCTAATTCATCTTGCGATGGCTTGACCTTTTATTTCTTTTCTATCCACATACTCGATGTCGAATTCACTCAAGATCATTACCCATTTGGCCAGTCGCCCAGTAAGTGTTGCTTTATTGAGAAGGTATTTCAATGGGTCTATTCTTGCAACTAACTTAGTCTTATGAGTGAGCATGTAATGTCGTAATTTCTGCAAAGCAAAGACCACGGCGAGACATGCGCACTCAATTGGTGTGTAGTTTAGCTCATATCCTACCAATGTGCGACTGATATAGTATACTACTTTTTCCTTGCCTTCAACACTTTGTTGTGCTAAGAGTGCCCCCAGTGCTGTTGGAGTAGCTGATATGTATAGTAACAGTGATTGATCTGGAACTAGTGGCATCAGAACTCGCAGATTTAGAAGATAATCTTTGAGCGTCTGGAAAGCCTGTTGACAGTTATCATCCCATTTGAATTTGATGTTTTTATGTAGCAGGTGCTGAAAAGGATTACACTTATCTGCCAATTATGCTATGAATCTTCAGATGGACTGGAGTTTGCCTTGTAAGGATCGAAGTTGACTGATATTTCTCGGTGGTTGCATTTCCAAGATGGCCTTGACTTTTGCTGGATCAGCTTCAATTCCTCTTTTGGATACAATGAATCCTAGGAGCTTCCCGGAGGTTACTCCAAAGACACATTTCTTGGGGTTTAATCTTACTTTGTATTTTTCCAACCGATCAAAGACGACTGAAAGTATGTCCAAATGTGTGTTTCTGTCTATTGATTTGCCCAAGAGGTCATCAAGATAATCTTCCACAGTTACATGCATGAGATCATGAAAGATAGTAGTCATGGCTCTTTGATATGTAGCACCTACATTCTTTAGCCCGAAAGGCATGACATTCCAGCAGAAAGTTCCCCATGGACAAGTAAATGTTGTTTTATGTTGATCCTCGGGTGCGATCCTTATTTGATTATAACCAGAGAATCCATCCATTAATGATAACATTTCATGACTTGTTGTGAGATCAACAATCAAGTCAATATTCGGTAATGGGAAGTCATCATTTGGACAAGCTTTGTTGATGTCTCTAAAATTTGTGCAAATTCTGATGCTACGATCTGGTTTACTAACAGGTACCAAGTTGGAGATCCATTCAGGATAATCGATTGGGCGTATGAATCCGACTTCCAATAATTTCTCAAGTTCTGCTTTGAACAATAATGCCACTTGTGGATGCATTTTTCTTAGTTTCTATTTTACTGGTTTTGCCCCTAGTTTGACTGTCAAATGATGCATTACCAAATCCAGATCTAATCCAGGCATATCAGCGTATGACCAGGCAAAGTTGATTTGTCGTTCTTTGAAGAAACTTATGAATTTTGACCTTTCTGACTCTATTAGTGATTGAGCTAGGAATATGTTGTGTGGAACCTCTTCTGTACCAATGTTTGTTTTGATAGTCTCCTCTACCAACATGGATGACTTTTCCTCATATGATGCTGGGAGGATGTCGAGCCTTCCATCTTCGAGCGCCTCTGAGAGGTTTTCACCCTCAGATATGTCCTTTCTTTTTACTTTTTTGGGGTCAGATAGTGCCACAATGTGGTTTTTGCCATAAGACCCTTGATTTGTTCTTATTTTCACATTTTTGCGACTAGAAGGTCCGACACCCTCACCAAAATATGCCATGCTATTGAGTTCTATGGTGTATCCTGCTTTATGATCTCCAGGGGGAAGATCATCTCGTACGCCCAGATAGTCAAGAAAAGCTTCATCATTTTGGAATGTATCAAACTGTGCAGGTCCTTCATGATCCTAGTCAATGAGTTGGCGGTGAACAAGGGGAAGGATGTTAGTGTCTTCGAAATTAACGGGGCTAAGAGTGAAGATGTGGTTATATTTGGGTATGTCAAGTTAATTATCGAGGTCATCGATGGCACTCTCCTCATCAGTCTCGATTGCGAGTGAATCCAAATTATCATCACTAGTAGTGCATTCCGGGACAGGTGTTCTCATCCTATGTGATTTCAACCTAGAACCTTGAGACAAGGACTATGTGGAATCCTCATGGGTTGTTTCTTGACCAACTTTGAACTTGTTATAAAACTCCTCTTCTTCTGTGGGTTCATCTGGCTCTCTGAATGTCTCAGTGAGCTCGTAGTCACTGGAAGACTTGTCGGAACCCCATTCCCATTCATTGGAATCTATGGAATAGCGATTCTCTTGTTGAATTTTGGCAGCTTTGATTTGTAAGGCTTCTTGTGTCCTTTGGGTGTGGACCTTGGAAGTTAAGAAACCAAGTCCCTTCAAGCGTTCCTTCTTGAAAGTCAATTCAGGTTGTAAAGGTTCAATGATGCCTTCCTTTCGTAATCCCAGAGGGTTTTTTCCATCATACCCAAATTTTTGTAGAATTTTGAAGCGTTTGCCATATTTATCACATGGTAGACTAATGTGATCTTGTGTTTCCTCTTCATTGTCTCTGAAAAGCATTTGGTATAAATATTCCTCTTCTAGTTCACCCCATCTTTGGAAGGTAGTAGGGTCCCATTTGAGCATCATAATGGAGATTTGCTTGTTAGGATGTGGTCTTCCATATTCTTTTGGGGAACTCATGACTTGTCATAAGTACATGGTCCGATTGAAAGTATATTCCCCCATGCCTTTGTCCTAAAACTTGCCTTTAAGATCACCTTGTTTTGATGTTGAAGGTTTTAATGACTCAAGATCAATGTATGCTGAGGAAGGAATAGCCTCATGATTACTGGGAATGATGGTCTCAGTCTTTGATTTCAGGCTATTGCAGTATATGAATGGATTAGGATCACCGTTAACTGTTACTTCCACTCCATTATGAGGAAACTTAATGCATTGGTGATATGTGGATGGGACTGCCCTCATTTCATGAATCCAAGGACGTCCTAGCAATATGTTATAAGTGAGATTTAAATCCAGTACTTGACAAACCACATCCTTTGTAACTGGCCCAACTCTGAGAGGTAAGATGACTATACCCTTGGATGAATGCTCTTCATCATCATATGCTTTAATGGTGATTTTGTTTGTAGAATTCACAACTTTATCAGAATATCCCAATTGTGTGATAGTGCTTAATGTGCAAATGTTTAGACCTGCTCCTCCATCTATCAGGACTCTTTTTATTCGATGTTTGTGTATGAAGGCTTCAATGTGTAATGGTGCATTATGTGGCTGACTTACAGAGGTGTCATTGGCTTTTGTGAAAGTAAGTGAATGTGGAATGGAAAGGTATCCCACCATGGCTTGAAACTGGTCCATGTTTAGATCAGTAGGAACGGCAGTATCTCTCAAGATTTTGTCAAGAATGGCTTTATGTGTAGGAGATATGCGTAGGAGCTCAAGGATGGAGATAAGCGCGGGTGTCTTCCCTAGTTGTTCTACAAGGTCATACTCAGGTTTGGTTGATGAAGAAGCGGTGTTTTTAGTTGGAGCACCTTGAAAAGTGATTTTACCTCGATGAGTTGTAACATTACATTCAGAGGTAGGTTCAGAAGAAGATCCAATGCCTTTTAGGACAATCCTGGGTCTCTGAGTAGAATTCTCAGGTGCTTTGTCCTTGATGATAATGGTAGAGACATAATTGTCCATCGAGATGTGATTGATGGTTGAATCATAGTTGTAAGATGCTCTGGTATAGTTGGTTTGATCCTCTGTGGCTTTATCTTTTCCCTTGTCATGTTTTGGGAATGGTTCCTTAAACATCTCATGTTCTTGATTGGAGGAATGTCCCTCAATCTCAATGTCACCTCTATCAATGAGATCTTGTATGATGTTCTTCAGTCGATGACAATTTCTTGTCTTATGACCCTTGCTCTTATGAAATTCACAATACTCATCATCATTCCACCAATTTGGTTTAACCTTTGGTTCATATGGAGGAAAATCTGGAATAGTGATTACTTTTTTTGCCACAAGCTTCTTGAAAACTGACTCAAGTGGTTCCCCCAATGGAGTGTACTTCCTTCGTGATCTGGAAGTTGTTTGAGTATTCACTTGATTGTTTGTAGAACTTGATCCAGAAAAAATGAATTTGGGTCGCACTGTGTTGGCATCAACAACACCATCATTGACTGTGTTCTTGTTTTTATTCCAAAATCTTGGCTTGTCTTTTCGTTTAAAGTCATCTTTGTTTTCCTTGAATATCTTAATGACTCCTTGTTCAATTAGGACCTTTTTTATCGGTAGGCCTTTTTCAATAACGTCCTTGAAGGTGGACAAACAATCTTTTCTTAGGTCATAACCAATCTCTTTGTTCACATTCTTGGTGAACATTTCTACCATTTGTTTTTGTGGAATTTCACAAGGGCATCTGCTAGCTAGATTTCTCCATATTTGTAAAAATGATGCAAAAGACTCTCCCTCTTTTTGCTTGGTGTTGCACAAAGTAGTGACTGATATGTCTGTCTCTATGTTGTAGGAGAAATGTTGGATAAATGCCTCTGCTAGATCACCCCATGACTTAATTCCAGGTGGTAGTTGGGAGAACCATTCCATAGCTTGATCACCTAAGCTCTGTGGGAAAAATCTCATCAAATATGTCTCTTCTGCTGCTACCTCAATGCAAGCTGTGAAAAATTGTCTTATGTGTGCCTTAGGATCCCCTTTTCCCCTATACTTATCAAATTTAGGCGTCACAAAGTGTGTAGGAAAGGGAGGCATTGGAATGCTCTTGTCAAATGGATAAGGACATATGTCTCTCATTGTGTATGTTGGCTTTGCTGCATTTATGTCCTCCATTTTCTTTTGTAAGTCCCTCATTTGTTGTTCCAAACTGCTCTTAGGTGGAGATCGACTTCTTGGACCATATCCTATGTTTGAGGTACCCATTGGAGGAGAAGCATGTTGCATATATGGATGATATTGATCATACACATGTTCATATGGAGGAGGTCTATAATGATGCTGTGTATATGGACCACTTGGTATAGATTCATGTTGAGGAACACCATATCTATTTTGTGCATGTATACCATACTCTACAGGCATGTCATGTTCTATTGTATTGCCCCCAAATTTGACACGGAGTTTCCTTGTGTCCAAATTTTGAGCATGCCTTGGAATATCCCATTGCTTTGGTGGTTGATCCTTAGCATTGATATGTGATTGAGCATATTTTTCTCCATAAGACTTCCATAATGGCCTGCGAAGGTGAGTATCATATGTTTGACCATGTGTATGTGGGACCTCTGGTTTTTGAAGCAAAGCTGATGGTGATTCAGGTACCATATGTGGTCCTCAATTTCCTCCACTATTAGGTCTCCTTTGATCCACATTGGAGTGAGGTTGTTGCAAAGGTTGATTTTCCATTATTTGAGACATGTCAAAATCATGAGGTATCTTGGCTCCACTTTGTGCCATCATTTGTAAGAAGTATTGTCTATCCCTCCTCATTATTTCCTCAACCAATCGATTGAAATGGGGATGCATAATGGATTCTTCCACATCTGCTGAATGTATGGAAAAGTTGTCCACATTGTCATTATGCATAGCATTATTGTTTATAGTGTCCATGTTCTCAACATTTGGAATGTTTCTATAGGCATCCATGTCAGGTAATGTAGTGTGATCAGAATTGAAAAAGATCTCATTGTCATACTCATAAGAACTCATGTTTGCGGACTCTTGAGCCTCTTTAGTTTCTCTCCTAGATTTTTGAAGATGGGTTTCAACCATGAACTAGGTATTGACCAAGATGTGTAAGACTAGATGAAAAGTGGAAAGAGTATGGAAGACCAAGAGTTGGATGAAATGTAAATGAATCTGAGGTGTGCTTACAATGTCCAAAGTATAAGACCAAGTATGTATGTAGTAGAGTAGGTGTGACTTCCAAAGAAAGGATAGTTTCTCTTGATGAGGTAAATTGACCTTGACTCTAAGTAAGACCAAATGAGACCCAAAGGTAAGAAACCTTGATGAGGGACCACTTAGCAAAGTGTTGTTGTATGTAGTGTGTTGACAAAGTATGATGAGGACAAGCAAGTGACCTTTTGACTCAAATTTAGACAAATGTGAATGTAAATTGAGATGTAAAGCAATGATGGATTTTGTGAGACCCAAAGACAAGTTGAATGCTAGATGAAACCCTCGAGAAATGACCTAGGAAGCTCAAGAATTCTGAAACTGACTATGTTTGTTTGCTGGACTGTAACAGTTTTTCAATTCTGGACACAAACGCGCCTGTATACTTCATAGACGCGGTTTCCCGACACAGACGCGGCTCTGTTTAACGCAAACGCGCTTCTAAGATTTTTTTTGTTTGCCAAATTGACTATAGGAACACAGATGCGATTCTGCCCTTCACAGACGCGACTAGACAACACAGATGCTATTATGCCCGACACAGACACGGCTCTGCAAATTTTGTGCAATTTTTTTCCAATCTATGAAGTTGTTTTGTTGTGACCAAATCTGACTGTTTGACTGTTTTTCCTGACAAGAGGACACAGTGTTGATGAAGACCCAATGTTTGCAAGTGTCTAGACTCAAAATGACTCCAAGAAAAGTGTGTTGTTTGATGTAAAAATGTTTTGCATACACTTGAAGACACAAAAGACACAATGTTTTGCTGTTTGGTCTTGAATGTTTTGAATGTTTAACATAAATCAAGCACAATTCTTATGGCTAGCCAAGACAATAGTTGTTGATCCCACAAGGGGTTTTACCCCTGAGGCTATGCTATTCAGAGCGGATACTTAGATGCTTGACCTAACTGGCTCCACCCTTGGCACTCACTTCTCGAGTCAGCCAAGCATCAGTCCCCACGAAAACTCCCCGTGGTGAACTTTGTATCTCTACTAAGAACCGTATGTGTGTGGGCCGCTACCAGAGGTCTGACCTCCTGCCCCAACAACTAGAAGGATTTGGGCCTCTAAAACAAAATGGTGCTGTAAGGGCATCCACTCGTGTGGCCATACATGTGGCACTTTCAGCTCTGTAAATACAGAAGGCTCCCAGCCGGTAGGGGTTACGCCCTACAACCGATTAAATAAATTTGATCAAATGGGTTTATAGGGAGACATAGTGTCGGTATGAACTAATCAGCACACGTTATTCATAGTTTTCACCATGAATATATTTGTTTATAGTGGTTCAGAAGAGGTGGGTTTTCCTCACTACCACTTGGGTCGTTCTCTTCTCACTAGTAGTCCTAATCACCACACAGGAAGACAGGCCCTCTAAAGATTAAACAAAAAGAGCCTATTGCTCAAGACACAAAAGACAATGATTCAATTTTAGTGCACCAATTGAAGTGTTTGCTAGTCTATGAAAACAAGGCACACAATAAAAATCTAAAAACCCTTGCTAAGGACCTGCAACAAAGAGTTGTTAGTAGTTTGGATTGTTTCAAATGATTACCCCTTCCTGCAAGCACACAAGTTAGGTAAATTTTTAAACCCAAAAGACTTTGTGAAAATAGGGGCCTTCAACCAAATGATTTTGCTTTCAAGACAAGCTGCACCAATTTTGTTAGCTAGATCTAAAAATGTTAGCTCAAAATAAACTAGATCTGAAACCCTAAATGCACAATCCGAAAAACTGAATCAATGAAAATCAAAAATTTTGAAACTGATAAACACAGACACGGTTACCCTCAACACAGACGCGACTAGATAACACAGACGCGGTTCTTTGAGACACAGATGCCGCTATAGACCACAGACGCGTCTTCTGGACATAGACGCGGCCAAAACCAGCGCAGATGTGACTTTACAACATAGACGTGTTTTCCTGAAACCTGCAAAATAAAATAATGCCAGAACACAAACGCAGATCTAGATGTCACAAACGTGCCAGAAAATCAAAAACGCGATCCGAAAGTACGCAGACGCGGAAATAACAAAATGCTACCGAAAACGTCGGATCTGCAACTTCACATTACAAAATCTGCAATAAGGATGTTAAATGCAAAAGGGACAAGAGTCCCACCGGGCGTGCCAAAATGTATATGGTGAAAATGGACAACAATAATAACAATATTGAAAGGCTAAATGAATTCAACCACAAAACCTTAGCCTAACAATCAACAAAGATCCACCATAACACATGAAGATTACCTAAGACAATGCAAATCAAATGAAATCACAAAGATTATACCATCACATGTCCAATAGGGTTTGGATCTCCATTATTCCTATCTCCATTGATCTTGCTTGATATATTTGCTCTTAGATTTTATGTGCACAAGAGCTCAACAAAGAACGGAATGTGGTTGTAAGTAGGATCGTAGTGTAGTCAATTGCATAAGTTGATTCCTTAGACTCAGTCATTAGGGTTTGATAATGAGGGAAGCATCTCCTTATATAGAAGACACTATATGAAATGGAGGGATAAGATTGAGAGGTGTAAAAGGAGGCCGGCTATGATTAGAGGGTAGGTAAAAGAAATAATAAAATAATGAAAGGGGTAGGTAGTGTATGAATTAAGAGATGAATGACATGTGTCATGGGTAGAAAAGGTTAATGAATTAATTAAATAAATAAAGATTCATCTAATTAATAGAGGAAGTGGGATCAATTAAATAAATAAAATATTTATTTAATTTAGGAAAAGGATAATTTAAATAAATAAATGTATTTATTTAAATGAGAAATAAGGCTAGAAGAGGATAAATGAATTAATTAAATAAATAAAGATTTATTTAATTAATAGAAGAATTAAGCTTAGATAATTAAATAAATAAAATATTTATTTAATTAGACATGACAATTTTGGGTGTCTACAGTATCAAAAGGAGGAATCGAAGCCGATCCAGCAAAAGTCAAAGCCATCCTAGAGATGCAACCACCACGAAACATCAGTCAGCTTCGATCTTTACAAGGGAGACTCCAGTCCATATGAAGATTCATAGCACAACTTGCAGATAAGTGCAATCATTTTCAGTACTTGCTACATAAAAACATCAAATTCAAATGGGATGATAATTGTCAACAAGCTTTCCAGCACTCAAAAATTATCTTCTGAATCTGCCAGTTTTGATGCCACCAATTCTAGATCAGCCTCTACTAATATACATATCAGCTACTTCAATAGCTCTGGGGGCACTCTTAGCACAACAGGTTACTAAAGGCAAAGAAAAGGCAGTCTATTACATTAGTCGCACATTGGTGCGATATGAGCTAAACTACACACCAATTGAGCATGCATGTCTCGTCGTGGTCTTTGCTTCACAGAAATTATGACATTACATGCTAACTCATAAGACTAAGTTGGTTGCAAGGATCGATCCGTTGAAATACCTTCTCAATAAAGCAACACTTACTGGGCGACTAGCCAAATGGGTGATGCTCCTGAGTGAATTCGACATCGAGTATGTGGACAGAAAAGCAATAAAATGACAAGCCATCATAGATCAATTAGCAGATGCTCCCATGATAGATGATGTTCCTCTAATTTCAGAATTTCCAAATGAATCCATTTTAACAGTGTCACATGCAAAACCATGGCAATTATACTTTGATGGCTCATACACACAGCATGGGGCAGGAGCTGGCATCCTCTTTATAACTCCTCAAGGGGATTCTATACCAAAATCATATCGCTTATCATTTCCTTGCACTAATAACATAGCAAAATATAAGGCATTAACAACATGATTACGGATTGCAGTTCAGTGGAAGATCCAGGAACTTCGTGTTTTTGGGGACTCTCAACTTGTAATTCATCAAGCAACTAATAACTACCAAACAAAGGATAAGAAATTAATGCCATACAAAAGAATGGTGGACGACCTGAAGCAACATTTCACAAAGATAGACTTTGAGCAGATACCAAGAGAGCAGAATCGAGCCACAGATGACATGGCTACAATTGCTTCATTGATCGATCTACCTCCGAATGAGACCCGCTATGAGTTCTTGGTGGATAACCTTTTGGTTCCTTCATATGAAATCACTCCTACTGAGATAATATGTGTCGTTGGTCCTGAGTCCTAGTTATACGGTTCCATTTTCACATACCTTCGTGACAATACCCTACCTCCTGATCTATCCAATAACCAACGTCGCACCTTCATTCGCTAATCTTCTCGGTACATCATTTTAGCCAATATCCTATACTGTCAAGGTCTAGATGGCACTCTTCTAAGATGTTTGGAAAGGGACGAAGCTCAGATTGCATTACGTGAAGTACATGAAGGGATATGTGGTCCACATTCTAGTGGTCCTACCTTAGCCAAGAAACTCATCAGGACTTGATATTACTGGCCCAATATGGAAAAAGACTCATATCAGTTTGTCAAGAAATGTAAGCAGTGTCAACTTCATGGAGAGCTCATTCATGCCCCAGCGCAAGAACTTCAACCAATTGCGACTCCTTGGCCCTTCTGTCAGTGGGGACTCGATCTCATACGCAAGATTCACCCTCCTTCTTCCAATGGTCATAAATTCATTATCACTGCCATAGAGTATTTCACGAAATGGATTGAAGTCATGCCTCTCATGCAAGTCACTAGAAAACAGATTGCTACCTTCATTCTCAATTATATCATTTGTCGATATGGTATTCTTGTTTCCATTATCACTGATAACGGGCGTCCCTTTAGGATGTTCGTGAACTTTGTGATCGCTTCCATATTTCCCATCATTTCTCCACACCATATTACCCCCAAGGTAACGGTCAAGATGAGGTGTCTAATAAAACAATCCTTAAAATCTTAAAAAAGACAGTCGACGACGCTGGCCATAATTGGCATATCCAACTTAATCCTACACTTTGGGCCTACCGCACAAGTGTCCACACACCTACAGGAGTGACACCCTATTCACTTGTCTACGGTGCTGAAGCCATCTTGCCTATTGAGGTTGAGCTACCCTCTTTATGAGTCTCTTTGCAAAACATTATCAGTGATGAAGACTATAGGGTCTCTCGCTTACAAGAACTTGAACTATTGGATGAACGAAGACAAACTGATTTTAATCATCTCAAGGCTTATCAATAATGAATGAGTCACAGCTACAATCATAAATTCAAGCCTCGCACATTTGAGGTAGGTGATTTGGTTCTCAGAGAAAACCCCAAAAATCAGCAAGACAGAGAGAAGAAGGGCAAATTAAAACCAAACTGGCTTGGTCCTTACATCATCATAGCAACATATGGATCTGGTGCATATCAGCTCTCAACCATAGAGGGTGAACATTTGGAGGATCCTATCAACAACATGCACCTTCGTAGGTTTTACACATAGCTCTTCAGAGTATCCTAATTCAAAAATACAAAAAAATTCAAAATACAAAAAAATCATAAAAACATAAAAAATCGTTACTTGGTGAAAACCTGGCAAATAGGCGCCTTGTGACAACAAAAAAATTAGAAAAAGTAAAGAAAAACATTTTGTCCAATGGTGAAAACCACTTCGGTGGTGCCCTGGGCAAGTAGCATGGTGAAAAATGGGTTACCAACGCCATGTGTAGAGACATTGCTCCTCCCTCCTTCAGGATTCACTTACATCCTTTCACTTTGCACACACTCACAACCTATTCATTCCTAATAAACTTACCCATTCCAATCATGGCTTGTTATTGATCTACCCAAGATTGGTTTTCCATTCATAATAAACCTCCCTTTTCACCCTTTCCATCCATAATAAATCAGCTCCTATCTATGGCTAAGGCAAATCCTATGTCTAGTGATGGGTGTGGAACTGAGAGCATCACATGTTTCGAGGAGTACAGTTTCTTCCAACTTCCTTCGGTCTATTTGCGCACAATCCGCAATAAAGAAACATCTTGCATCACCAATCTGCAATAAAGTTCTGTCTTCTCCACAATAGCGTATCAGTTTCATGGATTCAGTCGGTTTCAGATGATACACAGTAGCAACAATGTGCTTCAACAAATCAAATCTTTCAACAGACTCAGACAACATATGGTTCAATGCTATCTATCATTTTTGTGAAAGTAAACATTGTGACCACAATCAAATACAACTTATACAAGTGACAAAAGACACTAAACTTGAGGACTATAGTGAATGTTGGTGTCAAGTCTTGGTTTTCTTTTGATTTTTATCTTTTGGTGACATGTCTTTTAGCTTTTCCGGGATGTCTTTGACTAGAGATTCTATCTCCAGGATGTCTTGGACTAGAAAGGCTAGGATGGGGTATCGTCACCTATTTTTCTTTGTTGTCTATAGATTGTCTCTTAGTAATGCTATGACTTGTCCAAGGATATGAGGACACTGTGAGTCTAGTATGAACTGGGGTATTCCTTGTTTGAGACTGTCTTTCCATGCAAATAGGTACAATGACTTTCTGGGTCAAACATATGCCTCGATTGTCATAACCTACTTGCCATAATAAAGCTCAATGATGGTAACGCACAAGAAGCTCTTTCACTTTCATATCTTCTATCTTCCATCCTCCCTTTCTTGATTGACTTCCATTGTCCTTCTCGAGTCCGCGTAGCCTGCTATCACATGACTGAGTATAATGACACACCAAAAATATCTACATTTCATATAGTTTGCACCTACATTACCACATATTAATTATTTCATACATACATATAGATATCACAATTGCATCAAATCCTGCACACAACACATATTAGCACATTTTACATTCTCATCATGTAAATAATCATTTGCATTATCATATTCATTTGCATTTCATACATTCACATTCACATATACATAACATATTAAAAATATAAAAGAACAAAAAAAATATATTGCATTGCATCATATACATATTTGCATCCATATCATAAGCATCACATAAGAACATCTCATCACATAGGTACACATGCATATAGCTGCCGCACAGATGAATCATCTCATATATGTAAATCAAAAGTGTCATGATACAATGATGTCAAAATCATATGGCTACAATCACCTGCAGGTGTCTACATCATCATACAAAATGGTACAATACTGATACATAGGGAGCCCTCTATGGCTATGATGAACTCCCTCCCTCGGAGCCACCTGGCCTCGACAGAATCTGAGCCCTGGACGGACCCGCCCCAAGATCATCCCTCCTGTCCCCCCTATCTGGTGGTGGTGGAGGACCCATAACCCCACCGTTGGATGCCTGTCTCCTCTGACTCCCTCCAGTGGTCGTCATTGTACGTGATGGTCTTCGGAAGCTCCTAGCCCGCTGATCGGCTGGCACTGCACCATAATAGAGATCCCGCCAGTAAGCGATCTCCTCCCCTGCCTGCAGGACATAGGCATATCCAGCCCCTATGTCCTCTGCCACCTACCTCCCAGCCCTCAGTGTTGTCTCAGCCTCAACGTAGCATTGTATAACCTGATCTCGCTCCCGATCAATATCTCTAAGCCACCTCCTGAGTCTATCCCTCTCCCTCTCCAAGTCCTGAATCTCATCTGTCTGTCCCTAGCAGATCTCCCTTATCTCAACCAGCTCATCCTCCTTCGCCTCGGCCCCTTATGCCTCTGCCTATGGCTCCCCCTGTACAAGTGCCTGTCCCTGTACCTATGCCTATACCGGTGGCTGTACCTGTACCTGCCTCTGTCCCTATCCCTACACCTATCTGGGACCCTGTGCTACTGGCACCTGTAGCGGCAATCCACTATGACTCCTCATAATCCGAGCCTATCTGTCCTCTCCACCCTTCCTCCATAGTGCCACCCTCCTCTCTCCAACTGCACCCCGCCTCCTCCGTGGGCCTCTACCCCCATCATCTCCATCATCATCACCATCCCCACTACCATCTCTATCTAGCGGCTCTCCTAGATCTGTCAGGCATGGGAATGGATGCTCGGCCCAATATGCTGTGTACTTTGCATCCATGCTGGCATCCTCGATCTCTGGCCACATATCCCAGGGTAAGGGCATCATCTCCACTAGCTGTGTACCAGCCTGATCATATGATAGCAACGACCCAAGGTGCGCCTGATCCCTGACCATCCGCGCATACATACCAGAACCCTGTGGCATCCGCTGGATCCTGCCAAATTGTCTACCAACTCTATCCACTAGCTGCCTCTCCAAAACATAGGGCATCCACCCAATCAGATATCTGCTCTGGAAGGTGTACGGGAGATCCACTGCATCATCCTCCCACTGCTCGCATCCCAGGTATGGCCTCCAAATCACCATATCAATCTCATCAATAACACGCTGCCAGTACTCCAACCTGCCAATCCGTGACTACGAGGTAATCATATCATACAAATGCATGAAACTGCATTCATGACCTTTGCCCCTGAAATGTATTGGTCATATAACTGGTAGATGCTCATAGGCCCACACCTGTAATAATGTGACTCCATAGCCTAATCCCACGGATCCATGGTAAACAAACTGGTGCAGCTCATAGTATAAGTGTGCCAGCACACACGGTCCCCAGGCATATCTGGTGTGCTGAGTCACCAGTGTGCTCCCCCAGCCCACAACCAACCCTCGTGTCACTCTGTCTGGACACAGGAACCCACTGATCACTCCTCCTACCACTACTGGTAGTACTAATCCTGTCGCGGTCATGGTATCCCATGCCATGTGTCCTACCCTCATCTCCAGTCTTGGATCCTGGAACACTCATCTCAAGGCATCCCTGTCTCCCTCTCGATCGTATGAAATCAACTCCCCATCGATCGGTATCCTCAGTATCATGTATACATCCTCCAAGGTGACTGTCATCTCTCCCATTAGCAAATGAAAAGTGCAAGTCTCAAAGTGCCACCTCTCCACTAGTGCAGTCAGTAATCCCATGTTCGCCCGAAACTCAGGCACGTACAAAATATATCTCAAACCCATAGCCTCTATAGTAGCTCGGTCCTCGGCTTTCAGCTCAGGTCACAATCTCTGTGTCGACAGGAATTTCTCTCGCGACTCTAGCATAGGCAAATACTCCTACAGTCAAGCAAATCAATCATGTCAGTCATAGTGGCATTCACTGTTCATCACAAAATGCTACTTTTTTATCTACATACATATGTTGCTTCTATCCTAGTGACACTCACTGTTCATCACAAAGTGTTTCTTCTATCCTAGTGAAACTCACCATTCATCACAAAGTGTTGCTTCTATCCTAGTGGTACTCCCTATTCATCACAAAGTACTACGTGTTTGGCACTCCTTGTTCATCACAAAGTGCTGCTCCTATTGGTACTCCTTGTTCATCACAAAGTACTATGTCTTGGTACTCCATGTTCATCACAAAGTGCCCGGATCTATCCTATCCTAGGGCCTCTGCTTGAGTGAATCCTCTTGAGTAGTTTCCTAATGGGCAACATATGTTCTATCACGGAATTGTCAATCCTAGCCCTATTTGCTATCCTAGTCTTCCCTAGAGGACCTGCTTGAGTGTATCCTCTCAGCAGCTTATCCAATCAATAGCATATGTTCATCACAGAACTGTCAATTTGACCTCGAAGACACAAATGCACATTTTAGACACAAAAGTGCTTCCATGACATAAACGCGCTTACAGACTGCATAAATGCACCTACCTAGCACAGACGTGCCTATGCTCTGCATAGATGCGCCTAAAAGACACAAATGTGCCTGCCTGGCACAGACACGCCTACACAACGTAGATGCGGTCGCATCCTACACAAACGCCTTTTTCGACACAGACGCGCCTGGCACAAACACAGACGTGCCTAGCCACCATAGACATGCCTGGCACCAGCACAGACGCACCTACATTTTTTTGAAATTTTTTGGACCCTATTCTAAGCGCATTTATTGCACTACCTAGCATGCATTAATGACAACAATAAATGCAACATAGTACAAGGAGGTTTTGAGGTACTTACCGGCTCTCCTGCATCTGCTGGCCTCTGAAATTGGCGAACGCGATCGAATCTGTGAACCATTGCCATCGCTGCTGACTGTTGCTGCTCTATCTCACTCTGCACTCTGATTTCTTGTGGATGTGTGGATGACAATGAGGATGTATTTCCCTTGTAGTCTATCTTATAGACTTCCCTAGCCCTCATTTCCTGAGTCAGTCTTCATTATCCCGTGACTCTGTCACTCTATCTGGTCAGTCCATTCTAGCCATTCTTTCTTATCGAGAGATTATCTACAATCTTTTCAAACATTTTGATCCAATCTCTCGAGGGGGCATATCATTGCCATCTTGGGGCAACTTTGTATCAGTTCATATTATCTTCTTTGAAACAACGCGACAAGTCGCATTGTCTCAAAGAGGGGCAAAATGTAGACACCTAAAATTGTCATGTCTAATTAAATAAATATTTTATTTATTTAATTATCTAAGCCTAATTCTTCTATTAATTAAATAAATCTTTATTTATTTAATTAATTCATTTATCCTCTTCTAGCCTTATTTCTCATTTAAATAAATACATTTATTTATTTAAATTATCCTTTTTCCCAAATTAAATAAATATCTTATTTATCTAATTGATCCCTATTCCTCTATTAATTAAATAAATCTTTATTTATTTAATTAATTCATTAACCTTTTCTACCTATGACACATGTCATTCATCTCTTAATTCATACACTAACTACCCCTTTCATTATTTTATTATTTCTTTTACCTACCCTCTAATCATAGCCGACCTCCTTTTACACCTCTCAATCTTATCCCTCCATTTCATATAGTGTCTTCTATATAAGGAGATGCTTCCTTCATTATTAGACCCCCATTGATTACTAGACTACACTATGCTTTTAAACATATGCGATCCTACTTGCAACCACATTCCGTTCTTTGTTGAGCTCTTGTGCACATAAAATCTGAGAGCAAATTTATCAAGCAAGATCAATGGAGATAGGAAGAATGGAGATCCAAACCCTATTGGACATGTGATGGTATAATCTTTGTGATTTCATTTGATTTGCATTGTCTTAGGTAATCTTCATATGTTATGGTGGATCTTTGTTGTTGTTAGGCTAGGGTTTTGTGGTTGAATTCATTTAGTCTTTCAATATTGTTAATCCATTTTCACCATATACACTTAGTTATATCAATCATATCTTTCATATCACTTATATCAGTCATATCAACTATATCAATTATATCAGTTGCATTAGTGGTATCGATTGTATCAATGTCCAAAAGATTTTATTGCATCATGTTTTATGTTTTGGTATCTATGGCATCTATATCTTGGATTTAGGAGTTGTTGTACTTGGAATTTGTGCTTATGGCTTTGGTAGACCCCTGTTTTGTTCCGATAATTAAGGTGTATGTTTTAGTAATTAAAGCATGTAAAGGAAGTGTGTAGAAGATTAGTAAAGATTGACTTGATTATCCTATTTTTGGTCAAAGGCATGCTTTGGATAACGTGTTGTTCAGAGTAATATATCATTGTGTAAATCAATTGTGCTTGGCCGACATATGATCTTGGTGTATGAGCTTACTGGTTTATATATATAGAAGATATGTGTGTATGGCAGATATGAGTAGTTTGTTAAATAGTTGAGAAGTGCATGTATGTGGTATTCGGTATTCAAGCAAAGATGTGTGTGATCGTGTTGTGTAGCAAAGTATGAAGTGTGCAAGTGAAAGAGTTGTGGACAAAAGAGAAAGTAGTGGAATATGATATATGAGCAAAGGTGTGTGTGAAGGAAAGTTAGAGTGCGGATAAAGTTGCAGTCATCCTTTACCAGATCTCCTGCAAGTAGTTGGATTAGCAAAGTGCAGACAGTGTTGCAGTAATCCCTTACTAGATATGTTGCAGTCTGTAGTCACATAAATCTGTCCACTTAATTAAATGAATATTTAGTATTTATTTGATTATTTAACCATCAATCAATAATTAATTAAATTAATATATTTAATTAATTCATCTTAACCCTCTTCTCCTATTAATTAAATAAATTATTCAATTTATTTGATTTAATTCACTTAACCAAATTCAGACCATTAATTAAATAAATAAATCATATTTATTTAATTAAATCTTCTCTCACATTTAAATAAATTAATATTTATTTAAATCCCCCAAAATCCCACCTCTCACATTTAAATAAATTAACATTTATTTAAATCACCTTTATCCTCTACCCACTTGCATTTTCCTATAAATGCAAGTTGCACAACTATTTTAAATAAATCATTTATTTAAATCACCTTTATCCTCTACCCACTTGCATTTTCCTACAAATGCAAGTTGCACAACTATTTTAAATAAATTATTTATTTAAAATCCTATTTATCCTCACCCACTTGAAACCTTTAATGGTTTCCCTTAAAGTCTTCAAAACTTGACGGCTTTAAAGTTTTCAAACTTGATGGCTTCCTTCTATAGTCTTCTTAAGCCTTTAATGGCTTCCCTTAAAGTCTTCTTAAGACTTTAATTGCTTCCCTTAAAGTCTTCAAGCCTTTAATGGTTTCCCTCAAAGTCTTCAAGAATTTTAATGCTTTATCTTCCTTTTTCTCATTTAAATAAATTAATATTTATTTGAATATTTATCCAAATGCAAATTACACCATTTAATTGAAATAAATTATTTTATTTTAATTGAAAATACCAAAATTCCTCCCACTTGCATTTTCCTACAAAATCCACTTGCATGCCTAAACCCCTTCTAGATTCTTCTAAACCCTTCCTAATTAACCTAATCCATCCCCTAAATATTGTCACATTCCTAAGCAAATTGGAGTCACTTCTCAAAGACTCCAAAGTCTTTGAAAAGCAATTAATGCTTTGTGTGTTCAACAAATTAACCTCTAAAGTCTTCCAAACCACTTATGGCTCTTACATGACCATTAATGGTTAATTCCACTTGCACCCATGGTTAAGGACTTTGACCCCTAACTTAACCCTCATGTAACCCATGTGTCTCTTCAAAGCATTTATTTCTTTGACTAGGGTAACCATCATGTCCCCTCAAGCATTTAATGCTCCTTATCTCTCCTCTCAAGCCTCCTCATGGTGACACTTGTCAACATGGGATTGGGTTGAAAGTCTCACATGGATTGAATATCTTTCAATCCTAACCCTTGTTAAGATTACTCAATCTTAACCCTTCATTTCCCCATTTCTTATATAAATAGAACCCTTCTCCTCAAGCAAAAGAGAGAAGCATTAGAGTATTGTTGTTATACTGGCATTAGCATAGAGCTTTCTCATAGCATTTGCTTATCATATTCAACCATCTTGAATCTCCATATGGCATCCATGGATAGTGCTAAAAGCTGAGAGCTACACTCATTTGGGACTTGGAGAGGAGAGGAACAAGGGAGGAGCAACTATGAGCATCTTGATTAGCTATTTTATTTTATGTTTATATGCTTTCTATTTCATGCTTAATATCTCTCTTGATATGCCTGTTTAGGATAATGTTTTGTTGCTAACACTAACGTTTGTTTCTTATGCTCTTATGTGTGTTGCCATCAAACAGATTTTCTAATCCTTTTTGCAGAGCATCATTTGGTGAACCCGACGTGAATCCAAACACCAAAAAGATCAACTTTTTTTTTTTTTTAACCAATAACATGTTTGAATGTTGAAAATGTCACATAGGTTGCGCTTTTGACACTGTTTTGGCATGTTTGACACTGTTTTGGCATGTTTGACATTGTTTTGGCGTTATTCACCCTGTTTCAGCGCTTTTGCCTTCTCTATCTTTTCCTTTCTTTTAGCGCGTTTGTGTTAAATAGCGCCTCTGTTCAAACGCAGACTAGCGCTATTGTAACAAAACGTTGTACAAATCACCTTGTAACCAAAAAAAAAAAAATTAGGCTTGTAGAAGCCCACCAAAACATGTGGATTTTTCTAACTAATTGTGTTTTATGCAGGTTCTAATCTTTTTGTGCAGGGGAAGGAGTTAGTTTAAATGCTTTAAAAGTTTCTTTTTAACTTTCTTTCAACAAAAGTTGGTTAAAAAGAATCCTTTTTTCCTTCTTGCACAAGTTAAAATAAACCTCACATTTTATTTTAGAGTGCATAAAATGAACCTCAAACTTGTTTTTGGTGCTTAAAAAGAAAATTCATCTTTCTTTATTGCAAAAAAAAACAAAAAAAACAACAAACTTCAAAATTTTGCTTTCATTGCAAGTTAGAGATACATTTTGTTTTGGTGCTTAAAATCAACAAAACAAATTTTCTTTCTTACATCAAACTTAAAAATCACAAGCCACACTTCAATTTTTGGGCAAATAAAAAGAACAATCCACTTGTTTTGATTTTTGCAAAAACAAATTTTACTTCAAGCAAACATGTTTTTCATTAAGTTGACCAGGATTTCCGAATTCTAGGTTACCAAACAATTGCCTTTGAAAAATAAAAAGAACACCATGATTGTTGGAGCAACATCTCCAAATAGATAGAAAATCATTGCGATGACAAGTTAAAAGGAACAAGTGAATTTTGTGTTTGGCACACTTGTGCAAAAGAGTTGGTCGAGTGGTCCTACTTCTAACACACACTATCCTCTCCCTTGGCTCTCGTGGTCCTAGGTGCAAGACAAAAGTGTTAGTAACACTCAAATTTAATCTTTTTAAGAGAGGCCTGCCAAGGGATCGATACTCTTGGGAATGACCTCGAGCGGTAAATCCTTCGAGCCGCTATAGAAATTAGGGGTGAGCGAAAGCTGTAGCCTTGGGTATAGCTGTTCCTACAGTGTAATTGGCCGAAAGGACAAATGGGCCCCACCACCAATTACAAGGCTCTTAAGTGAGTCACTGCAGAATGAACTTATGTCCAAAAACATCGAACATGACTAAACACCTTTAAGTAGTAGCCCACCCGTTCTATTGATTGAGGATATTTGCGATATAATTTAGTGCAAGAGCATAGATGGTTTTGCTCCCAAGATACTCACCATACATATTTCCTTGAGTAGAAACATAGCTTTTTGAAAAGTCACTTGTGGCTTGATAAAAGTGGTGACTCCCCCATCATAGGGATCATCTATTTGTTATGCTCATGCAAGACTTAGTATATCACATCCTTTCCTGCCACAGTGGGATTCATAAGGTATGTAGTACCAAAGTCGAAGAAATATCAAGATGTGGGCTAAATTTATCACAACTGGCCATTTGACCTTAGGGATAAAAAGTGTTTGAAGTGTGTTCATTTTAGTCAAAGACCAAGTGCAAATTGAGCCAACTTCAGGCTTTGGAAATACACCTTAAAATACATCTAAAGGAAGGGTCATATACAAGTCCAAGGATTGGGTTGATCTAGACCCATACT